>NC_139517.1:16383490-16847816 GCF_947247035.1 Vipera ursinii | reverse complement strand
GATGAGAAAGGGGGGAAACACCAGCTGCCTGCAATTAGTGCAGGTTCGCATCCCACCAGGCTCAAGGTTGACTCAGCCTTCCATCCTTCCGAGGTAGGTAAAATGAGGACCCAGATTGTTGGGGGCAATTAAGCTGACTTTGTAATAATGCCGCTTGGGGTGTGTGTGAAAGCCCTAATAATTAGCAGGCATATACATAGAATGAAGGCTACTGCTAAGCTTGTAAGCCGCCCTGAGTCTTCGGAGAAGGGCGGGATATAAATGGAATTTTTTAAAAAAATGAAACAAAAACCCAATCTGTCCAATATGTGCCTGATCCTTTTACCAACTCTTCCCCACAAACTGAAGGATCTTCCCCTGACTGGATTCAGATGAGACCAAAAAAGGCTACTGTTCAAATACGTGACGGTACTAGGGACAGTTGTGCTGCCTGGAGACCAGAACAACTTGGCACCCCTCTCCTGGTTCCTCGTATGAAGGGAGAGCAATCCAAGGCTTTCCCATTTCTTGATGCCACCCTCCTCCACACCTGACTGCAGCAGGCTAGCTTAAGAGATGCAGGGTGGGCCAAGTCTTACAAAGGTGTTTCCAACAACAGGTGGCTGCCCTCAAACTCTCAGAATCAACCACCTGAGACAAATGATATATATGTTAACCTAATGGTGAGGCTGGCCATGCCTGCCCTGCCCCAATGGACTTGGTTTCCGCCCAACTCACCTTCTCTTCTGTATCAAGGCGGGGACTGGATGCTGAGCGCTTGATGCCGCTGCCCCCCTTGGGGACCCCTTCATCCAGCTTGGCATCCTGCAATACTCCAAAGCTGCTTGTTTTGCGCAGACTCTGTCTCCATGTGGCCGGAGCTGGCAAACTCCCTGGCTCTGTGATGCGGCCGGGACCTCCAGACAACTGGTGGAGAGGAACAGAAGAGGAAGGGGTAAAGCAGAAAGGGATAAACAGAAGAAGCGGAGAGAAAAGGAAGGGAAGCGAAGGGGAGTCAGGATGGATGAAGGGAATTTTCACTTGGGGGGGGGAAATGGAAGTGAAAGGAGCAGGGGTGGGCAACCTTGGCTCTTTTACCGCTCGTGGACTTCAACTCCCAGAATTCCTATAAACTCACTTCCACTCTTTCTCACTTCCCTGCTTTTTCTCAAACTGCCGAGTCATTGGCTTCGGGGCTGCCAAACTGCGGCCCTCTTTCAAGCCTCCGGATCCTCGGGATGTTTTCCTTTTTCCAGCGAGGTGATTGCATCACACCTCGCCTCCAAAGATGCCCCCTCTGCTTCTCCCAGCCTCTCCAGGGCTGGAAACGGCAGAATATCGCCGCAGGAGGCCTGAAAAACAACAAGAGGCTCGGCCGTCTATCGCCTCTCCTCCCAAGGCAGCGCCATCTCGGGACTCCAGCTTTTAAAAAAAAAAATCTTTCGCCTTTAACTCCCAGAATTCCTGAGCCAGCATGACTCAGCATGGAAACCTCTCCCTTCCCCTCAGCATGGCTGGCTGAGGAATTCTGGGAGTTGAAGTCCACGAGTTGTAAAAGAGCCAAGGTTGCCTACCCCTGGGCTAGACCAAGGAATTCAAGACCTGAATAATTGAGGATTCCTTAAGACTTGGGGCCTCCAAACCTGGAGACTTTTAAGACTTGTGGACTTCAACTCCCAGAATTCCTCAGCCAGCCATGCTGGCTGGGGAATTCTGGGAGTTGAAATCCACAAGTCTTAAAAGTCGCCAGGTTTGGAGACCCCTGCCTTAAGAGAAGAAACAAGCCGAAAATTCTGGTTTGAAATAGATACATCAGATTCTTAACTTGGTAATAAAGTGGCAACTTTTCATTTTCTTCTCTCTCTCTCTCTCTCTCTCTCTCTCTCTCTCTCTCTCTCTCTGTCTCTCTCTCTCTCTGTCTCTCTCTCAGAATTACAGGAGAAGCAGTGCTGTGGGCATGAAACTTTGGGTGCCAACCTGAGAACAAACAGAATTGGTTGGGTTTCAAGGCAAGAGCAGGAGTTCTTCCAGTCAGCTAGCTATGGGCTCTGATTTTTTTTTTTGTCTCCAAAGCAGGTGGTGTAAGAAAAGGTCAAAGCATCAGAAAACCCTTTTATCACCTGAAAGCTTTTAGAGATTACCAAGGAATAGCCACTTGGCACATCCTCAGATGTTCCAGAGCACTGACTAAACACGGCGGTAGGATTTCAGGCTGAACTATACCTCAGGTGAAAGGAGCCAGGACTGCAGTCTTCTCAAAGCAGCTCTTCCCGGAAACATCTCTCTTAAAACATGCTTCCAGACACCTGCCTGTTGAGATGAAGACTACCACCAACCAACCGCCCAATCTTCAGAAAGGCCTGAAAATCTTTTATATTTGGCAGAATGCATGAGTGCTGGCAGTTCCTGGTTGCTTAGTTGGCTAGATAAGATCTGTGGATGAGTTTTGTCATTTTTATTGCACTGTAAACTGCTTCAAGTCCCTCTGGGCACTGTAAAAAATATTGTTTGTATAAACAAACAAAGGGGGAAATAATGAAGGAATTACCCTAGTACAGGGGTCCCCAACCTTGGCAACTTTAAGACCTGTGGACTTCTGGAAGTTGAAGTCCACAGGTCTTAAAGTTGCCACGGTTGGGGACCCCTGCCCTAGTGTATATATATATAAGCAGCTGCTTAAAATAGGATTTAGAAGCAAACAGTCCTGGGGTCGTTAGCAAGCAAGCTCTCAAGCAGGGCTGCCCAATATGCCGTTTACATAAATACAAACACAGCATAAAGGACCACCGAGAACCTCAAGGCTGCCCCAGTGTCTTGCCAGAAGCCCTCTCCCACTTCTGACAGTCCAGCGTCTTTGCGAGACGAGGCGATCTGTTCCTCTCATCCCATCACCAAGCCCTGGCCAACGTAAACTCCAAAATGGAAGAGCTAATGCTCGTGGTGTCAAGAAGAGCTGGCCAGACTCACAATCAGCACAGGCTTTCAAAATGCCGTCAGGGCGGAGGGAGAAGCAAGTCCTGGAAAGCTGCCTCCATGCATCGCCACATTTTTCAGGAAGTTTCAGGAAAAATGGTGTCTGCTGCTCATTTCCCAGGCTCTCCCTTCTGGAAGAACTTCACCTTGGGTTGATGGGATTCCCTTGTCTGCTTCGCACAGATATTACAGCCCAGCTCTATAATTCACTATGATCTGGATATCTCTAGAATTCACTATGATCTGGATATCCTGTCACCAGAGCGGGCAATCTTCCTGCCCGCCCCATCAAGCGTTACATTCCTTCAAAAGTAATGATGGAGAATGCCAATGGCAAGCAGAAGACGGGACCAACGTGCTTCCCTCTTTGTCCTTCCCCCTCCCCAGTTGTGTTATCTGTAACAAGCTGTTTTCTCTCCTTTCCCTCTACCTTCTTCCAGAGAAGGGACAAACTGCTTTGGGCTTTAGAACTCAAACTCAGGGTCCTTGCAGCCCAAGGTCAACCTCCCTACTGAAGTACTACTTGACCCCAGCAGCTTATAATCTTAGCGGCCCCTCTTCATTTCCTCCCTTGGGCGTCTTTAAGCTGTTAAACCATTTTCTCTTCCCAAATGCTAGCATTCTTATAATGCACAGATAAAGTAAAACGCAGCTCCCCGCAGTGCGCAGAGAGGAAACTGCAGCCTTATCAACAGCCCCGCATCCTGTTTCACACAGTAGCCAGGAGATGCTTGGAGAATCTTCCCAGAGTGGCATTATCAGTATTTTCCTTTAATCTTATGCACACCAAAGGGATGAACAGCCAAGAGAACAGCAGGCTGGGGTTCCGGTGAAAAAGCCTCTCTCCATTCCACTCAGTCGCGGGACCGACTCGGCCACCCACACCTCGGTTGAAGATTAAGAATTTTAAGCCCCACTTTGGGCTTCCTGGAGGCAACCACACAAAAGGCACACCCCTCATTTAGCTGGGACACTCACAGCAGCCGTTTGTCCCTTCTGGGGCACCAGAATGATCCCTGTTTTACGCAAGCGTCGTCTCCATGTGGAAGGCCCCAGAGGGTTTGGGATAGGCAGCAGAGGCAAAGTGAAGGCAAACTGTGGCTGGAGCGAGCAGGTGGAATGAGAAAGCAAGGAGGGAAGAAGGAGATGCATTTCACAATGGATGGAAGACACAGGAACAAATGTCAAAACAGGGAAGAGAGGGGAAAAAAAACAGAAAGATCAAGGTATTTTATACAGCGCAGATAAGAGATGACATGCAACAGGATGGGGAACAGAGGCAGAGGACCAATAGGAACGGAAAGGCCTCTTTGCAAATGTAGTCCCTAAGACTTGCTTGTGGCAGCATCCCAAGCAGGGGGAAAGTCGGAAGCAAGCAAAAAAGGGCTAATCAAGCATGCTAGATGAAGGCACGTTAAAAAAAAGTGCATTAAGTTGAATTCATCACACGCTTTGTGCAAAAAGAGCAAGCAACCACGGAGAACTGATGGAGGGCTGGAAGAACAGAAAAGGGTGACATTTCTAAGGAGAAAATTATTTCCTATTTAGAGGTAGGCTAGACCAAGTGTAGGACTACTAAGGTCTCTATTTCCTACGTCTTCTGTGAAATTAAGAGTTCAGGAGCTCCTTTTGCAAAGAAAAACTTTGTGGAAAACTTTGCTGAGTATTTTAAAGTTATAAAGGTAAAGGTAAAGGTTCCCCCGCACATGCGTGCTAGTCGTTTCCGACTCTAGGGGCCGGTGCTCATCTCCGTTTCAAAGCCGAAGAGCCAGCGCTTGTCCAAGGACGTCTCCATGGTCATGTGGCCGGCATGACTAGACGCCAAAGGCGCACGGAACGCTGTTACCTTCCCACCGTAGTGGTCCCTATTTTTCTACTTGCATTTTTACATGCTTTCGAACTGCTAGGTGGGCAGAAGCTGGGACGAGGAACAGGCGCTCACTCTGTTACGCGGCACTCGGGATTTGACCCGCCAAACTGCTGACCTTCTGATCGACAAGCTCGGCATCCTAACCCACTGAGCCACCGCGTCCCTTCTTGAAACTTATACAACTCATCAAACATAACCAGCCGAGGCACAGTATTTAGGCCCTGCTAGCCTCAGCTGTGCTACTTACCTCCTTGAGGAAAGTTTTTTTCTGGACAGAAATGTTGCCAATGAAATTCCTCTACAGCAGGCATGTCCAACACGCAGCCAGCGGGCCGAATGCAGCCCGCGCAGGCCACACCCAGCCCAGCTCCCACAAGGGCAAAAAAGCATCCCGATACATCACAATACAGATGCGACTGGGCTTAACACCCCTGCTCTACAGATAGTTCTTAATTTACTACCAATTGCTTAGCTACCATTCAAAATTATGCAGGACCCTGAGAAAGGGACTTAAAGCCCAGATTCAAAATTCTGACCTCCGCCCCCGCTTCCATGGTTACATGACTAGATTTTGGATGCTTGGCAACTGGCCCACATTTACGGCCATTTGCAGTGTCACGTCTCCTTGAATCATGACATTTTTGCCGGAAACTGCAAAAAAAAAACCCTTCCCTTTTCCAGCAAATACCCCACAGAGAACAATGGGTTTGCTTAATGACCACAGAGTTTGCTTTACAAGTGCCACGTTCGCTTTATGACCACCCCAAAAGAAAGGTATTAAAATCAGGTGTGATCATGTGGTAATCTGCTTTAGAACCATCACAACTTACGACTCTAAACTGCAGGCTCCATTGTGATCATAAGTCGAGGACTACTGTACTTGTACTCTGAAATGGTACAGTCCAGGGTCTATGGAGATTCCCAGTCATCCAGGTCACGGTTGTCCCACAGGTGCTTTTTCCAAGAGGCAACTGGAGTTTCTTGTTTTTCTTTGAAGACGTTTCGCTTCCCATCCAAGGAGCTTCTTCAGCTCTGACTGGATGGTGGGGAACGGAAGGATTTATATTCCTTGCAGACAGCTGGTCATTTGCATTCTTTTGGAGAGCCACTGAGGCCACTTGGAGCTGAAGAAGCTTCTTCTCATCCAGTCAAAGCTGAAGAAGCCTCTTGGATGAGAAGCGAAACGTCTTCGAAGAAAAACAAGGAAGTCCAGTTGCCTCCTGAAAAAAACACCTTTGTCACAGTCCAGTATGATTCCTCTGTAATATGCAGCCTGTGCTCAGGGGCACATGAATACTAGCCACCTGCAATCCCCATATTAAGTGGCATGAATGAACTGGGATGGCAAAGGGACTGGAACCCTTGCAGGGTTTGTCACCCTCTTATCTTGGGCTCTAGTAAAACCGTTGGATTTCAGCTACATCACAGCATCTGCGATGATCCTGCCCGGAACCACAACTGGAGAAGGAAATTGAGAGACAGTGGAGAGAGGAAGTTCAAAAACACCTGACTTCCTTGGCCACCACAAAGTCTTGCCTTACCTTTGGGCCAAGAGGACACGGAGAGAGAGGCCTAATGGGAGTCACGGACACTCCGTTCACTGCACTGCTGTCTGCTGGCGGAGCAGCCTTCACTTCTGCAAGAGATGGGGGGAAGCAATTAGCAACCAGCCCATTGGGACCTCTTAAGATCAGAACCAGGGCCTTGGCTGCTGCATTTCCCCACCCCTCCCCCTCACCATTGGACTCTGGCGTTTCATCCCCCTCCGAAGCCGAACTGGTCTCCTCTTCGCCCACAGCAATGGTACCCAAGGTCTTCCGCTCCTTTGACTGGTCTTGGACCGAGATTTTTTCTTTGCTGCTCATGCGACACACGGAGCTCCTAGAAGAATCCAAGCAAGAGAGAGACGGGAGAAGAAGCTGGTAAGATCTCGCTCGCTTACCCTACCGCAGATCTATATCACAAATTATGTACGTACGGGTGATCCTCGACTTACAACGATCGTTTGGTGACCATTTAAAGTTCCAGTGGCGTTGGGGGAAAAAACTTGATTTCTGACATTTCTGATTTTTCACACTTATGACCATTTCGGCATCGTCACGTGACCAAAATTTGGATGCTTGGCAACTGAGCCACTGACTCATATTTATGATTGTCCCGGGGTCACGTGATCAACGTTTGCGACCTTCTCATAAGAAAAGTCAATGGGGACGCCAGATTCGCTTAACAGCCGTGTCACTAACTTAACAGCTCCAGTTATTCATTTAACAACTGTGGCAAGAAAGGTTGTAACATAGGACATTTTCTTAACAAATGTTTGACTTAGCAACAGAAATTTTGGGTCCAGTTACAGTCATAAGTTGAGGACTACCTGTATTTAGCCCAAACTAAAGAACATGGTAAGATGATAACTCCAACCCACCAAGCCACCCCTAGTTCTATCTCTTCCATTTTCATAGTTTTCACTGGGTTCAAGTTACAACTTGGTGATGTAGGTAACACTTTGTGGCTTCCTAGTGCTTGGCCGGCATGTTCTACTACAATGATTTAGGCCTGGAATAATTTAGTGACTACCCTAGAGAAGGAATGATTATTTGTTTACTTATTTGTTTAAATATATTAGCTGCCCAACTCCAATTGCTACGATATGAATTTCTGTCCTTGAGTTAATATACTTTTTTTAAATTTTCTAATATGGATTTCAGGCTATTTAAGAAGCTGCCAACCAGTCTAGATCCAAGAACATAAAAGGTGGTCCTCATTTAACAACCACTCAATTCATCCAGTGACTGTTCAAACTTGTGACGGAGCCAGTGATAGCTGTGGCTAATCTTCCTACTTTGACAGTCACAGCACTCCTGCGGTTATGTGCTTGCAATCTGGGTGTCCTCACCCAGCTTGCAGTTTCAACATTGTAGCATGCCATAGTCGTGTGATCACCATTTGCAAGCTTGACAGCTTTCCAGAAGCAAAGTCAATGGGGAAGCCAGCAGGAAGTCATAAATGGCGACCACACGATACCCTTGCTTTGTTAACCGACAGTGATTCAGACAGCATCCAGAAATGCTGGAATTTCCATTGCTAAGTCAGGTGTGGCATGACATTGCTTAGTAACAAAAATCCCAGTCCCAAATTGCGACGTATTTCAAGAACAGTAACATCATATATGTTAACTCCAATTGTGATGGTGAGGAAGCACTTGCATGCCTTATACCAGGGGTAGGCAACCTTGGCTCTTTTATGGCTGGCTCAGGAATTCTGGGAGTTGAAGTCCATGAGTCATAAAAGGGCCAAGGTTGCCTATCCCTGCCTTATACCAATGTTTCTCAACTTTGGCAATTATAAGCGGTGTGAACTTCAATTCCCAGCATTGCTGTCTGGAGATTTCTGGGAGTTGAAGTCCACACAGCTTAAAGCTGACATGGTTGAGAAAAACTGTCTTACGCTCTACAATGTTTCCTACGGCAGAAGCCATTTTGGAGAAAATGGCACCCTAGTCCAGGTTTGAACATTCATAAACTGGCCAACAATCTGCTTACAAATCCCAAACCCCTCCACGATGTCCCAGCATGTGCCCAACGAAGTCCAACTCCGAGCACGACAGCAGACGGTTTTTGCTAGGAGATGTTCTTTCCGGATAACAAGACATTTGTAATTTGCACAGGCTCAACATATAACCACAAACAGAAAGACCAATCTGACAGTTGCAATTTCAAACCATGCTTGTCACACTTGCTGTACATCAAATAAAGATTCCTCCCTCCAAACTTGTCTTGCCACTTTTTGCTGGAGGTGTGATGGCGTGGATTTCACATATCTGATTCCAGGGGTTAAAAAAAAACACACCTAGATTAAAACCTTAAATTACAAATGTCTGAAAGCAAAGGCTGAGGGAGTTAAGTGGAACTGAAGACTTGGTATTTTCCATAACAGTACAGTATCTAATAATACTCTAGCGCTGACCTCCGATGTTTGCTTGTGTACGAGGGGGCCTGTTCCAAACTGGTGTCAATCACAGCCTGCCGATGGGCTTCCTTTTTGCTGCGCAACTGAAGGATAAAAACGGGAGAGAAGCAAATCAAAACTTTTATTCCACTTAACGCAATGCAGCCTTCATCGTTTTTTGTTTGGGTGGAATGTGACAAAATCTGTATGTGAAATACCAGAGGGGCAAACAACCTTTTCAGCAGCTACTGCTCTCTTGGACTGGTCAAGACCAAGGACAGTAGCAAATGATTGTGATTCACACCAAAAAGGCAATAGGAATCAAGCTAAAACGGTGACAGCTAAGTTTAGAGAAGTGCTCACCTCTTTGAAAAGATAGGTCCGTTAAGTAGCATTTCAGCGCAGTGCAAAAGACTATCTGCCCTCTGCAGTATGATACTTGGAAGCAGAGGAGAAGTCCTATGAGCAACATCTAGAAAGATGTGCCAGATCTCAACCAACCACTAACTTCCCTAACTAGTATCCTCTTCCAGATGCGTTGGAAAACAGCCAGCACGGCCCTTGTGCTTTGGTGTTGTAGGGTTGTAATGTATGATCCTGCAAACCTCTCGGCCCAACTCCCCTGGTTGTTGTGGGGAAAAGAGGAAGAAGAAAAAGGAATATGTTCCCTATCTTATTTATAGAAATAATAAAGGCAGGGTTTTTTTTAAAAAAAAAAATACTGCTTTTTTTAGTGAGCCATGGTGGCACAGTGGTTAGAATGCTGTATTGCAGACTAACCCTGGACCACTGCCAGAAGTTCGATCCTAACCAGCTCGAGGTTGACTCCATTTTGCCTTCCGTCCTTCCAAGTTTGGTAAAATGAGGAGCCGGATTGTTGGGGGCAAAATGCTGACTCTGTAAACCACGCAGAGGACTGCAGAGCTGTATATAAGTCTAACTGCTATTGCTAATACTATTTTTCATAAGATGGCGGCCACTGGAGGAATATCAATCTGGGCCATCCCCAGAGGCTTTGACTTGCAGTACCTCTGTGCTAATAAGTTAACTGTAGAAGGCCCCAAGTCGGTCCTTAATCTTCAGCCCATGACTCCTACGGGTGGGGAAGGAGCAAAAGAAAACAGGGGAAACTCACACCCCCCCACTCCACTGGTTTCTCATCACATTCTCCCCTCCCTTTCCCCCCCTCCCCGCCCCCCCCAGTCAGATGCATTTTTTTTTGCAGCTAAAAAAAAGGGCTGCAAATGCTTTGGCTTTTATAGCTCAGAAGGTGGGCCAGGCCCTTGAACTCTGGGTCCCTTTCAGATGTAGCTTCACCCCCTCCACACACCTCTTCCCCTCCTGTCTTTGATTGGGCCAGGCTGCTCCTTCAACTGGTTCTCACAGGGAAAACTTCCAAGTCGAATTAGGAAAAGGAAGAAGGCAAAGAAAGTGCCTTTCGGCTTTGCAAAAGGACTTGGAGGGCTGTTCTGGTTCCAATCCACAGCTGGGAAGGGCAGAAAGCTGACAGGCAAGAGGGAGGCCCATCCTGCTTGCATTCCCTGGGGAACCAGCCCTTTTCTCTCTCTCTCTCTCTCTCTTCCCTCCTCCTCCCCCCCACCCCGTCCCCCCCCCACCCTACCAGTGAAGCTTTTTGCCTGAAACAGATGAAGAGGGAGGCTGACTGGCTTCCCCAGATCAGCCGCCTCTTAAGAGGCCCACCCTGCAGTTTCAGAAACGCAACCCTCAGGCTGGCAAAACTCAAGTTGACAGGCATGCTGGCCTCCCTCTGTGACCTTCTGCCCTGAGGGTCATCCGTATTTCTTTAGCCTTCCAGCTCGCCCCACTTCTTGAGGGCCAGGCAAAAAGGCAATGGAAGAAAGACGAGTTCGGGTGGGCGTCTCCTTATGTGTCAATTAAATAACAAATGCATCCCAATGCTTAAAAAAAAAAAACATTCACCCACATCAACCAAATGTCCAAAACTGTTACATAAAGCAAATGCAGGTTTTCTGGTTGCCTGATCTGTGCAATAGACAGACACACACGCACAAACACACAAACACACACAGAACAAATTAGCATTTCTTAGTAATGGATTATGGTATATTTAGGACAAAGTTCACATTGGCATAGGCAAGCTTACGCAGCTGGCCTTTAAAAAAAATAAGATTAAAGTCTCAGCAATATATAATGATTGCCAAATTTAACTAAAGCATGATTTAAAAAAAACACCAAGCTGTGGTAGTTAAGGCAACTCTGATATATCAATGCGCAGGCAAATGCAAATTTTACATTAGAGCTTAAAACCCATCAGGCAAGGCACCGACTGAAAATGTTTTACAATCACAGGACACCACAAAAAAGAACTTATTCTATTCAGACAATTTTGGTATAAAATCAATCTGTTAGCCACATCTGACCTGATCTTCTCCATCCCCCTCAAGGGTTTATCATCTTATATATATGTTCAGGGCCAAAGGCCTTTGAAGGGAGCTTACATAAAAAACATAAAAATCACATCTTTAAGGAATCTCTATAATTAGATCGTTATTGGGATAAATTGTATCAGCAAGCATGTAACTGTAAGAAATCTGAAATGAACGACTGCAAACAAAGGCAGCTAAAACAATGTGGAATAAATAAGTCCTTTAAAACTGAATTCTGCCATCGAGGGGCTGAAAAAAGTTAGTTCTGATTCAAAATGCATTTATTGGTTTTGCAACTATTATAAGCCCTGCATCCTTAAGGGCTCCTGATAGTTAACAATGAGCATAAAAGATCCAAAAGAAACACAATGCGCACAAATACAACAATAGAAGCTGGAGCAATTAAATAAATAAATGAATAAACCACCACAGATCAAGCATGGCTGGATGGAGAATTCTGGGAATTGAAGTCCACCCATCTTAAAAGTTGCCAAGTTTAGGAAACGTTGGACTAAGCCATTCCACCAATTCTCCAAGTGCGGTCTAAAAAAGCTGTTTTAACACATTTTTGGAATATTATTAGGATGGGAGCTAATCTAACTTCTGGAAGGGAATGACATCACTGGGAAAAACAAAACAAAAACCCAGCTGTCTCCTCATATTACAATTACGTAATTACTAGCAGATTCTCTAGAAATACACATACCAAATGGGATCATTTCTGGTTGGAAAAGACAGTCCCATCAGCCAAGTTGTCAAGCTGTTAGAAGCCAACGCAGCAACAAGGTTACATGACTATGGCACTTCTTACCTGCCGGCAAAGGGCAGTTTCCAAGTGGTCTTCAAAGGCAAATCTTGTGCAAATCACAGTGTAGTAGACTGGATGTGTAAAAAGAGTGCAATTTATCTTTACCAGCTCCTCCCAGTACAGGTAGGGATGTAACCGGCACAAGCTGGGCAAAACTCCCTGGTTATGTCCTTCCTCTGTCAATGGATCAATAGCAGTGGGGACATAAGAGACCCCCATTCCCCCCCCCCAAAGTTATGGGGCTTCATGAATCTAGAATTAACCAGTGGAATTGAAAAACAGCCTCTCTGATCCACACTGATAGGAGAAGTCTCCCAGCGGTTTCACCTATTTCGTTTCTTAACACGCGGCTAAATTTTGTTACACCGTCTGTAAAACCAAGACATGCTCTGTGACTGCCTCAACGGCCTAATTTTAATCTCACGTTGTTGATATATTATTTGAAATGGAAACTCTTTAATTGTTTTGTTCGCTCAGAGACTTCCGGTCAGTGATCGTAAGAAAAGAGAAGCTTGGGGGGGGGGGGGAAGAAGAGCTGGGATCATCCCACGGGGAGAATCTTCTCAACTCGGCCCCCAAACCACCCTTTTTGCAAGATCTCCTGCAGAGGTCTTCTCTCCTAAAAAAAAGTCTTCCAAACCCTGAAGAATCCCACACAGAAAGTGGCCTAAGCACCAGATCTTCAGATGTTAGAAACTTTCTGTACCAATGCAAAAGTCTATCACAATGCTCTTCTGTATCCACAACAAAAAATGGAATTGGCAAAAAAAAGAAACAAAAACAAAAGCTTCCAACAACCCATCACTCACATCATTTTGTTTATGCTGCAGCTCTTCCAGCAGTGACAAAGTACCTTCATCTGCGAGATCGAAGGGACGCTGGCCCTGTGGGAGAAAAGAAAGAAAATCGGGGTGGGGGGGGAAGAGAAAAGGCGTCACAGCAGAATTGCCTCAAAACTCTACCAGCCAGCAAAAAGAAGATAAAAAATAAAATGGGCATTGTTCTCCTTCTCCTTTGAATTGTTAACAGAAATATAGCCTGACTAAACCAAGTACAGGAAAAAAGATCAAGTGACATGAGGAAAGCTATACCAAAGACTGGTCTAATTTTCAGAGTGCTCCTATCTGCTAGCTTACAGCCATTGTAGTTGTCAGTAAAGAAACAAGTCAGTTTAGTTTAGGACAGGGGTAGGCAACCTTGGCTCTTTTATGACTTGCGGACTTCAACTCCCAGAATTCCTGAGCCAGCCGTGCTGAGGGGAAAGGGAGAAGTTTCCAAGCTGAGCCATGCTGGCTCAGGGATTCTGGGAGTTGAAGTCCACGAGTCATAAAAGAGCCAAGGTTGTCTACCCCTGGTTTAGGAGGACTTGGTGTGTGTGTGTGTGTTTGTAGAGAGTGAAGTTTGGGATGTTGGGTGGGAATTTCTAAAGGATGAAATGCATGCCTTTACAGCCCTTGTTTTGATCCTTCAGCTTTTCTGTAAATGAAAAAAAACTCCCCACAGGGATGTTCTTGCCTTTGAGAAAAAAAATGGAGTCCAGAGTTCAGCCTGAAACTTAGAGGTTTAAAAAGAGAGAGAGAGAAAGAGAAAGCATGAGCAAGAGAGAGAAGGTAAATGTGTGGCCTCACTAGGACATTCTCCTTTGCCAGACTCCATTACTACTCTACTTCAATCCGGTGCAGTTGGTCTCTAATGAATTTCTGCCAGAGAGGTGAGCATATATGCTCAATTTCAGATTTTTCCATCCCACATCTCCCTGATCCTTTTGATATTTTCTGCTCTGTGCAACTTTCAGTTGATCAATCAGGCAGAAATGAGGTCATCCTTTTCCTTTAGAAAAAGCCAAAAGAAGGTGGGCCAGGGAGGGGCCGTGGATGCAAAGCACGTTTTCTGTCCAGAGGCCCTGCAACTGGCAATGATTGATTCCCCTCCACTGGTCCCATTGGAAGGACTTTTTTTTTAAAAAAAAAAACAAAACAGGGAAGAGAAGTGGGATAGCGACTATGTTCCACCCCCAACCCCCACCATGCTGCCAGGAGTGTGGGAGTTTTGCGGAGGTTTTGTGTGAGCACACTTCATGCTTACTGATGCAACTGGCCTGCCGGAAGCCTAAAGAACCATCCCAATGAGGCAGGAGTGCCCTATGGTCATAATTAACAGAACATCAGAGTTGGAAGGGACTTCGGAGGTCTTCTAGTCCAACCCACTGCTCAAGCAGGAAACCCTGTACCATCTCAGACAAGAGCCTTGGTGGAGCAGCGGGCTAATGCCTCCTTAAGTAACACCAGCTGCCTGCAATTAGTGCAGGTTCGAGTCCCACCAGGCTCAAGGTTGACTCAGCCTTCCATCCTTCCGAGGTAGGTAAAATGAGGACCCAGATTGCTGGGGGCAATTAAGCTGACTTTGTAATAATGCCGCTTGGGGTGTGTGTGAAAGCCCTAACAAGCAGGCATATACATAGAATGAAGGCTACTGCTAAGCTTGTAAGCCGCCCTGAGTCTTCGGAGAAGGGCGGGATATAAATGGAATTAAAATAAAAATAAAATAAATAAATGGTTGTCCAATCTCTTCTTAAAATCCTCCAGTATTGGAACCACTTCTGTAGGCAAGTCGTTCCACTGGATACATATCTCGGATATATAATCAACAAGTAGCAAGAAACAGTTGGGAAGGGATATGCCTCTTCTGCAATGAACACCCGACGTACTGTACCTACCAGAACGATTAAAACAGTTGCTTCCGCTGTACTCCAGTTCATATGGATGTAATAATTAACGGACTGATTTTTTTTTTAATGAGCTGGTCATGTTTCTGTGTTATTTCTTTCTTTAGCAAATTTAAATGGCTCCCCAACTCACAGATGATGGCTCAAGGTGGCTTCCAATTATTAAAAATCTACAACATTGCCTCCCTCCCTCTTTTTTGTTTGCTTCCTTAAGGTATTTAGTGAGCCTTGTTAAATATAGCATGATGTTAAAACAAATGGAGCGGCCATCTAATTTTCTCCTCCCCTAGTAATGTTTTCCCTACCTGACAACAGATAAATTTTGAGAAGGGGAGCTTGCCTTATACTAAAGCACAGATCTATCTAACCCAGGGGCCTTCAAACTTGGCCCTTTGATGACTTGCGGACTTCAACTCCCAGAATTCCTCAGTCAAGCACGCTGGCTGAGGAATTCTGGGCGTTGAAGTCCACCAGTCATCAAAGGGCCAAGTTTGAAGAGCCCTGATCTAACCCCACATGGCTCTTTATTCCAGCTGGCAGTATCTTTTGCTGCCTGATCTCAGATAGAAAAAGTTTGATGGCCACCTGGAGTCAATCAAATCTAATACAGAAATCCATGCAGAAATCCAAGTTAAAACATTCCAGACAGAGACTTCACCTGAACAAGCATCTGCCGTGGACGTGAGCTCCCCATTCGTCGTCTCTTGTGGTTAGGAGTTTCTCTCCAATGGGAGATGCAATTTTTCCATACCCCGCTATCTGCCCCTCAGCCAGCTTCTCTTACCACATTGTTGAGAGCCTCCATGTCGCAGAAGTGCTCAGCCAAAAGCCGGCAGGCCTCCTCCACTCCCCAGTGAGCGGCTGCATGTAGGGGTGCCCAGCCATCTTTGTCCTGCACATTGGTGTCATAGCCAGCTTGCAAGAGCAGCCTGCAACAGAGCAAAGCAAGGCAGGGTTAAGGGTTCTGGGGCTCCCTTGTTCCTGGAAGAACAGAACTGGGTTGTGGCAGAACACACGGGGCACATCAGAGGCAAACTGGACAGAGAGGATTCTACAAATAAAAGGGCCAAAGGAGACCAGAATTCAGGTTTCCAAGTTACCCACAACTGTCAGGGGCAGATCCCAATGGAGAAACATCCACATTTTTGAGCTGATGTAGGATTTTTTTTTGAACAAGAAATGTGGTTCGTGAAGGAAAAGCCAGGTAGGGGTGGGAGTTAAGACCCCAGGTGGTTCGCTAACAAAAAAAAGAGTAAAGTGAGGAGTGGGATTTATTGGAACTCCTTTCCCCACCTTTCTTTTTCCTTTTCAAAAGAGAAACCCCAGGTTCCAATACTTCCATGTCGGAAGCACCAAAGTGCTTCCATAGTGAAAGGATTTGCCGCTGACATCAGCGTTGCCTGGGAAACAGACCGTTGGGGGCTCTTTCACATCCCCATGAAGTTGCCCACTGAAGTGGCACCCACTGATCTACTTGCAGTTGCCCACTTTTGAACTGCTGGGTCAGCAGTAACTACAGCAGAGTTCCCCAACCTTTCCGGCTTGGCGGACCGGAAGGAAAGGGAGCAGCAGGAAATTGCACGCATGTGCAGCCTGAACGTGCATGCGCAAATGGGCACATGCATGATGGTGGCGCTAGAGTGCACGCACATGTGCAAACAGGTCACGCTCACCTATGGCACGCACACAGGTGCACATGCGCAAACGGGCCGCTGGTGCCCATGGGCCGCTGGCGGCGGTGCTAGCATCCCCGTGCATGTGGAAATGGGGTTGCTAGTGCCCGCGGAGCGGTGCTACCGTGAGTGGGGTGGGGCTCACCAGCTATTCCTGGGGCCCGGCGGCCAACAGGCTGCATCCCTGTGTTGGGCCGCGGACCATAGGTTGGGGACCCTTGAGCTAGAGCATGTGACGGGAGCTCACCCTGTCCCATACCAGCAACAGGTCTCGAACGCAAGGCTGCCGACAGTCAGCCCAGCGTTCTAATCTCATGAGCCACTCCTCAGAATCTCAGGTTAAAAGAAAAAGAGCTGAGATCCAAGATCTCTTGACCCAAAGGTGCCTTTTTTCAGGGGGCAACTGGACTTCCTTGTTTTTCTTTGAAGACATTTTGCTTCTCATCCAAGAAGCTTCTTCGGCTCTGAGAGGATGGTGGGGAATGGAAGGATTTATATTCCTTGCAGACAGCTGGTCATTTGCATTTCTTTTTTAGAGAGCCGTTGAGGCCATTTGGAGGTTTACCTGTGTCCTCAGGGTCACCTGAGTACTGCAACTGGGTGTGGCGCTTTCTTGGCTCAGCACGCCCAGCTGTCTGCAAGGACTATAAATCCTTCCATTCCCCACCATCCAGTCAGAGCCGAAGAAGCTTCTTGGATGAGAAGCGAAACGTCTTCAAAGAAAAACAAGAAAGTCCAGTTGCCTGCTGGGGGAAAAAAAAAGCACCTTTGGAACAACCAGCATCTGGATGACTGAGAACCTCCATAGACAAGATCTGGTGATTTTCCTTCTTTTGCTTGAAGAAGGTGAGAGATGGCTAGGTGGGGACTGACCTCTGCTTGGCTTTCCTTTTTCCATAAGCCCTGCCTGGGCTTGGCCAAGTGGATGGGGTCAGAAAACCAGTCCTCCCCAAAATTCTGCTTGGGGGTGGGGGGAAGAGAGGGCTAGGAGATCCAATGACTTCTGCTTTTGTCCCTCCAAACACAACTGGGGAAAGGCAGAAGAGGCTGCCGTTTTCTTCTCCAAAAAGCAATTAACAATCCATACCGGTTAAGGGTGAGGTGACCCAGAGGCAAGAGTTGCTCAGGAAACGGGAGACTCTCACCTCATGACCTCGACGTAGCCTTTAGCAGCAGCCACATGGAGGGCGGTGGCCCCAGTTTTGGGGTGAGGCTCATCATAAATTTTGCCAGCATTCAGCCAATGGCGCGCATCGCGAAGCATCAGCTCTTCTTCCTCCCGCTTGGCTACCTCTACATCTACCCCTGAAAGCAAAGGAAATGGTGACGTGAAGCGGCCGAAAAATCCTGAATGGATGTGCCCACACTATAGTGTAGAAAACTCACACGTAATACTTTTTTTTAAAAAAATGAAATCATAGCAATCGGATCTTTGGAACTTTTCTTTCCATCTCAGGAAGAAAAGAAAAGAAAAAAGCTGGAATCGCATCATAGGGGCCAGCACGTATTTTGTGATCCGCACTTTTTATTACACATGCGGGCAACGCAACTCTTCATATTCTCTGGATTCAAATGCAAAATGGATGTCACAGTCCACACATAAAGAATTCATGCTAATAATTTGGGGAAGTTATAACCAGCAGCAACAGCAATGCAGCTCTGAAGAGGGAAAACATTTACCAGACCTAAGTTTAGCCTATTTCTGTTCTCTCTATATATGTACTTTTATATACAGGACTGTGTATATAAAAGAATCCAACAGATCAATTTTTACAGCTAGGTAGTCTAAACAAAGCCACTATGGGTAGCCCTCGATTTACAACGGTTCATTTAGCGACTGTTCCAAGCTACAACGGTCCTGAAAAAAGTGACTTATGACTGTTTTTCACACTTACTACCGTTCCAGCATCCCCATGATCATGTGGTCAAAATTCAGAAACTTGGCAACTGCCTCATATTTATGAGGGTTGCAGTGTCCTGGGGTCATGGGATCCACTTGGCGATCTCCTGACAAGCAAACTCAATGGGGAAGCCAGATTCACTTAACAACTGTGTTAACTAACTTAACACCTGCAGTGATTCGCTTAAGGATGCTGGCCAGAAAAATTGTAAAATGGGGCAAAACTCAATTAACAAATGTCTCACTTAGCAACAGAAAATTTGGGCTCCATAGTGGTCATAAGTTGAGGACTACCTGTAGTGTGTCCTTCTTTTTTTTTAATGGTGAAAATTTCTAACAGTTGCCCTCTTTCCATAGCCAATTAGCTGGAGAACCCGCTAATGGGTCATTAGAGGAAGCAGAGCTGCATCTGTTGTGGCTCCATGTGTCTCTTACCTCGTTTCTCAATTTCTGCTCGCAGCAAGGCCTCCACGTTGTCAGCCTCAGCAATGTCCAGTGGCACGTCCCCATCACTATTCACCGCAGCAATGTTGGCACCGTGGTCCAAGAGGTATCTGGGCCAGACAGTTAAGCCCAGTCAGATCCATGGGCCACCCAGCCCCATATCAGGCCTACAATCTCTACAACTCAGCAGAAAAGGGCCATCTGGTTGTCATAACCAGCTTCCTGCAAAGCTTAATTCGGATAACCTAGTCTGCTGGGGTGTCAAATACAAAGTTCAAAGACTGTAAACTTTAAGACCTATACGCTGACTACTTAGGCAAAACTCCCCCTCTCATTCCACTGAAGATGAATGTCAAGAGGACACAGACAAATTTTGCAAGTTTCCTTGCAACCTCTGACACTAAATGCAGCCAAGACTCTTCCTCTTTTAAAAAAAGATTGCCTAAGGTTACAGTCCTCCAAACACATCCAGCATCTTTCACTGAGCGTGAAATGTACCAGCTATGATCAGCAGACAGAGCATCTCTTGAAGTTTCTACAGCTGGAGAATCCAATGTAATAGTAGAGCAAATGCCTGAACTAGCTCAGTGACCAAGTGGAGGGTGTGAAAGGACACACTGCACTCACCTGCATCAAGAAGGAACTGTAAGGCTGGCTGAGAATTCTGATGTTCTAGGACAGAGGTCCCCAACCCCCGGTCTGTAGACTGGTACCAGGCCGCTGCATGACAGCAACCAGGCCGCACAAACAAGCAAAGCCCCATCTGTGGGATGCAGGCAGCACACAAAACCACACACTCTCCAGTCCATGGAAAAACCTTTCTCCACAGAACCGGTCCCTGGTGCCCAAAAGGTTGGGGACCTAGGAGCTTTAGGCAAAAAAATGCACAAATCCTCACCCAGCCCAAACTCACTGTGCAATTTCAATGTAGCCACAGGAGGCAGCGACGTGCAGCGGAGTCCAGCCTTCATTGTCTGCCTGGTTTATATCAGCTCCATTTTCCACCAGAAATTCAACCACTTCCATGTTTTCATCAATGCAGGCCTGGAAGAACCAGAAGCTTCATTATCAAACAAATCCAACCCAAACTTTTTCTCATTTGTAATACAAAAGTCTTCACCTGCCTTAGGAGAAAAGCCAATTCTCCCCTCATCAAATTCATCACCCTCCATTCCTTCCCCAGTGCCACAAACACGTACCCCATAGTAGCACGGCAGTGATTGGGCCATGCAGGGTGGACGATGGTTAAAATGGCAACCCTTGAACGGGGAAACAGAACACTGTAAACAGGTAGTAGACTTTACACTAGACTATAGAGAATAGGACTGAAAAACCAAAGTCCCTGGGAATTTTTTTAATCTTTCGTCTTGCTTTCAGTGCACCTGGTAACCGAAAATGTTATCCCAACTGGGCAGGGGTCAAGTGCATTTGACAGGAAAATAATCAAGGTTTCCAAGTAATAAGAAGATTGTGGCAGAGGCACAATTACACAGTAGGCCACAGAATAAAATCTCTGGCCCAGAACATTTGGATGAAAAAGTGCAACAGGCTTCTAAGATGGGAACGAAATATGTGGGCTATTGGAAAGGAGCCTTGAGAAGGTAATCTAAGCGAGTGATGGAAACTCTTGTGGTTCTCCGGAGATTTTTCTGAACAACCCCTAATAAAACCAGCCAGAATGCCCAAAGGAGAGAGATGCTAGGACTGTTTTTGAGAACAAAAGAACTACCAGTTTTCCATCCCTGCCCTAAACTCAACTGTTAGACCCAAAACCAAAACTGGAACCAATAAAGGTAGTCCTTGATTTATGACCACAGTCGGGATCAGAATCTGGGTTGTTGAGCAAAGCAGTCACGTCACTGTTTTACCCAGTGACTGAAGTCTTCGCACTCCCAGTTGTGGTCATTAAGTGATCTCATGATTCATTAAATGGATGGAATTCCAAGAAAGGAGAATTTGGGAGGGGGGGGCGGTAGGGGACGTTCTGGGAAGCTCTGTTCCGGAGTGTCTTTTGGCTCAGGAGCTAAAAATCCTCCCTGCCAAAATCCAGGATTTTCATCTCTTTTCGTCACTTGACGGGAAAGTAGCCTTTCGTTAACTCAACTATCGTTAAGCAAACAATCGTTAAGTCTAGGGCTACCTGTAATGTCCAGGTGAGGAGATCTGGAGGCTAAAGGGGACCTTTAGATAAATTAAAATACAACATCCATTATTCCTAGGGAAAACCTGTAAGGCATCTGAAAAATATCAGATTGGGAACATCTATACTACTGAAGCACAGCTTGTACTTACAGGGGAAGGGAAGTTACTACTCCAACTATTAAAGGTGAAGGTAAAGGTTCCCCCGCACATGCGTGCTAGTCGTTTCCAACTCTAGGGGCCGGTGCTCATCTCCGTTTCAAAGCCGAAGAGCCAGCACTTGTTCGAGGACGTCTCTGTGGTCATGTGGTCAAATTTTGCCTTGTAAACCGCCCTGAGTCCTTCGGGAGTAGGGCGGTATATAAACCGAATAAATAAATAAATAAATAAATGACTAGACGCCAAAGGCGCACGGAACGCTGTTACCTTCCCAGCGGAGTGGTCCCTATTTTTCTACTTGCATTTTTACGTGCTTTCAAACTGCTAGGTTGGCAGAAGCTGGGATGAGTAACAGACGCTCACTCTGCTACGTGGCACTCGGGATTTGACCTGACAAACTGCCGACCTTCTGATCGACTCCAACTATTGCCATCATACAATTATAAGATTTTCTTTTTAAAAAAATCATGTGCACATGCAACTGGAGGGTTTATCTCAGGTCTGATGTCTACCCAAAACTTGACATGGCCATCTGGAGATGCTTTTCCTTTCCAAAGGCATCCTCTTGATCTAACTTCTAGTCACAAGGAGCTAGAATAGCTAGAACAGAATTCTTCAACCTACCAAACTTCTCAATCCACCTGTGTAGTGCTGGCAAAGAAAACTTAACACTTTATTTCTAGAGGTAAGATATGAGTGGATAGGCAACAGATATGATCACTTAGTTTCCAAGGAAAGCTATATCATGCAGTGTTATGTTGGGCCCAAAACACAATGAAGCAAAACTATTATTTACTTATTTATATAACTTGTAGGTCATCATCTGCCAATGATTCCAGCAGCTTACAATTAAAAGGTTAAAACAAAAAAAGACAAAAAGGAGATAATGAGCAACCTAAAGTCAACATATAACCATCCAGCAGCGGCTTAACCTTCACCCTTCCCCAAAGCCTGGAAAAGTCAGGTCTTTGATGGCTTCTTAAATATCATCAGAAAGGAAACTTTTGATTATTTTTTTTAATCCCATTTATATCCCGCCCTTCTCCGAAGACTCAGGGCGGTTTACAATCTAAAGCACAAATCAATGTGCTTAGCAATAGCCTTCATTCTATCTATATGCCTGCTTATTAGGGCTTTCACCACCACCCCAAGCGGCATTATTACAAAGTCAGCTTATTGCCCCCAACAATCTGGGTCCTCCTTGATTTTTTTTTCTTGAAACCAGGACAATAAGTCATGGTTTCAAGGTTGCTTTGAAATCCAGCCCACTGATTTGGATTTAATAGCAAACCATGTTTGATCCGATTTGATTATGTGTCATCAAGTAGGAGCCCCATGGATAGATCACATTGATTGATCTGACCGGGTTGGGGCATCATGTGTAGGAAGCTGCACTCTGAGATAACAATGGCTTGGATGAAAAGGCAAACTCTGGTTTATGGCAAAGAGGAAGTATTTCAGTCTGTAAAAGTGAGGGGGAGAAAGCAGGGAAAACACACGAAGAGCTTTTATTATTTAGTGTCAAACCTTGGCAACTTTTAAGACTTGTGGACTTCAACTCCCAGAATTCTGAGAAGGGAATTCCATAAGTCTGTTGCCTACGGAACAACACTAGCTGGGGAATTCTGGGAGCTGAAGTCCACAAGTTTTAAAAGTTGCCAAGGCTGGACATCTCTGATTTAGAGGGAAAGCCATAGTTTGATATTATGTGCAAAGGAATTGCCGGTGATACTTTTTTTTTTTTAAGTGCTAAATCTCAAAAAACGGCTCCTTTTGCATCTCACACCAGATACGCTGCAAGTTGGTATATATGTCAAAAAATAATCACCTGCCAAAACTAGGAGGTGGGGGCGGGAGAGGGTTGAAGAGAAAGAGAAGGAAGAAAATTGGACCAGTAAATCTTTGATGTCTCTTATAACGCCTGGAAAATGCAGCCGTGCTACTTTTCTTCTTTCAGGCACAAAAGACGTCAGAACTGAAGGCAGCTGCTTTTGCTCATTGCTTTCATCTGCCTTTAATAACAGGTTTTGGATTTGCAGTCAACCCATGCAAAATAAAACTGACTGAGGCAATAACACCAGATGGGGGTATGATATCAAAGAGCCACGGAAGAGGAGACGTTCTTCAAAAAAAAAAGAGAGAGAGAGAGAGAGAGAGAGAGAGAGAGAGAGAGAGAGAGAGAGAGAGAGAGAGAGAGAGAGAGAGAGAGAGAGAGAACTTAAGGATGCCAAGGCAGGGGGAATGGATATAGAGGACCCTCTAAGAAGGCAGTCAAGGAGAGAGGGTCTTGGGGCTCCTGTGAGCCTCAACAGATTGCTTCGCACCCGTGAAAGCATCGTTGTCCACCGTGCCTTTTTTGGTGTTCTCTGATTTCCAGCAACTCCCCGAGGACATGAGCACGTTTGCTGAATGCGTCAATCCAAGCCACCATCCCGGCAAGGAATAAGCGGAGTAGCCATCGCACGAACAGTCGTGCATTTTTGCCTGCTTCCAAAGCACTGCTCCTCTCACATCTATTCCTACAGGTAGTCCTCGACTTACAAGAGTTTTTTAGTGACCATTCAAGGTTACCACGGCATTGAAAAAAAGTGACTTATGACCATTTTTTTCAGACTCATGATCGCTGCAGCATCCCCATGACCCTGGGGTCAAAGTTCACAGACACTCGGCAACCGAGTCATATTTGTGACGGCTGCAGGGTCACGTGATGATCACTTTCGCCACCTTCTGACAAGCAAAGTCGATGGAAAAATGGCACAGATTCACTCGACAACCCTGTGGCTAAGTCAGGGATAGGTGTTGTGACTCAGGGCCAGCCTGTGGGTCCGACAGCCGGCTCCGACGTATCGGAGGACTCAGATGAGGGGGAGGAGGGAGACGAACCGGCTGATGATGGTTTGGAGGCTTTGCAGAGTCCTCAGCCGGGGACCTCTTCTCAGCTGCGTGAGCCCGAGAGTGCGGAGGATGATGACCCACAGCTGGCCCTGTTCAAGGACGCCCGACGCAGGAGGCAGTCGAGCAGGAACAAACAAAGAAAGGCTATGGGACTCCTCGGGAGGAGGCACAGGGAGACCACGCCCTGAGCTCTCTATAAAAGGAGTGTTTGGGGAGGGGCTGGTTGCTGAAAGCAACTTTTCCGCTTGAGAAGACAAGCTCTAGTGTTTTTGTTAACTGCGTAATTAAATCTTGGCAGAAGCCTTTTAGCCTTGGACGCTCTCCAGTCTCTTCTTTCTGATAAGGGGTTTGTTAGAAGAGGGCTGGTTCAGAACAGTAGGCAACCTCAGCTCTTTTATGACTCATGGACTTCAACTCCCAGAATTCAGTTCTGACGTCTTTTGTGAATTCTGGGAGTTGAAGTCCGTGAGTCATAAAACAGGGCTTTTCAACCAGTGGTACGGGTACCACCTGTGGTACATTGGCCCCTGGCAGGTGGTACGCGACCATCCTAGAAAAGTGGTAGCGGGGGAGGGGAATGAGCTGAAACGGTGGCAGCACCGCAGAAGCCTGAGCGAGAGACGGCTGGAGCTGCAAGGCTGTCAGGGCTCAGTAGAAGCGCCAGGATCAGCACCAGGCTCCAGCTGGAACTCGGCGCTTATCCTGGTGCTTCTGCTGAGCCCAGAAGAAGCGCCGATCAGCTGGAATGTTGCAGCATGTGATTTACATTCAGATGCTTGGCAAATGATTCACATTTATGAGGGTCACAGTGTCCCAGGGTCATGTGAAGTGACCAAACCTTGTTCCAACTGCCCAGCAGGGGGGGGAATAAAAACCAAACACCCTCCCCACCCCACCCCCAATCCTCAACAGAAATGCTCACAACAATGAAAACCTCGGACAGGAGGAAGAGCGCAGCCAGGCAGGCAGGCAGGTGTCTTGCTCGGCTGTGGCTTGGGGGGTGTCACTTTTTTCAGTGCCATTGTAACTTGGAACAGTCACTAAGCAAACTGTTGTAAGTTGAGGACTACCTGCACTTCATCACTTTTTTCCTTTTTTGGGGGGGGGGTCAGGTTTTTGACACCTTGCCAGGCGACTGGTGGTACTTGGATGTTGTACAATGGGTGAAAAGTTTGAAAAGCCCTATCATAAAAGAGCCGAGGTTGCCTACTTCTGGGCTAAGTTAATAACTGCAGTGATTCCCTCAACAATTGTGACAAGAAAGATCCTAAAATGAGGCAAAAATTCACTTAACAGTTGTCTCACGTAGCAACATAAATTTTGGGCTCCATTGTGGTTGTAAGTCAAGGACTACCTGTATTTCTCTAGGGCCAGTTTCAACCAGGCCACAGATAGAAGTTCCAAGTTTTGAAACCGAGAGTTTATACCAGGGGTGCCAAACTGCTGGCCCGCAGGCCGGACGCGTCACAAGGTAACAGCGCCCACCCCATTGCCGGCAATAGGGAAAAAGTTGCAATGTGTCGCACGACGTCACGAAGTTTGACATGTCTGGTTTGTACAAACACAAGTCTAGGTAGCGCTCCCAGATCTAGGCTGCAAAAATCCAGATGGCCCCTAGATGAGAGCAAATGATTACAGATTTCTGTTCATCTCTGCAGCCATTTAATGATCTTCCAGATTTTTTGATACCTCCCAGCCAAGCTATATGGTAGAGAAAGAAAAATATTAAGCAATTTCAAAAATAATTACATCGTATCATAAGCATACTGTACCTATGCATAAGCATACTGTACCTATGCATTCCCCACTGAGGTGACCTAATCGGTACATAATGCTATCCCAGAACGGCTGGGTTTACACACCATGGCCAAAACAAGCCACATTATATCATGGCTGTCAGTTCACAGAAAATAATCCTGGCCAGGGGGGTCACTAATCCTATTCATTTCAGTTTTTTTTCTCAAAATATAACTAGCTCAGCTGGCTGGACCTGCTGCTTAAATGTTCTGGGCTTTCAGTCACCATTTATTTGACTGGAAAAGGTAGAGATACAGGTTGGATAAAAGGGTTGTTACTGAATGCTTATGGAGTTGGATCTAGGACAGCAGTTAGTTAAGGAATTAGTTAAGTATTCAGATGACACAGCAATCCTCCAGAATCCCAGTTTACACAAACTAAGAAACAAATAAGTCCAGAATACTTCCACTGGCTCCTACCTTCAACAGGTGTGTCTAACCCACAAATGACCCCATTTATAATTTATTAGTGTCATCCAAATTGGTGAAAGGAGCCAAATCCCCTTCCCTTGAACTGCAAAAGAACAAAACATAGGGTGTGGTTTGTCAGCCACAAGTGCAAGGCGCCAGCAAAAGTGATTGGAGAATGCTGGCAAACTCAGACTCATTGTATCATAGGAAATAAAGTTTTTTTTTTAAAAAAAAGCAGAGCAGTATTAACATTCCTGACAGATTGCAGCAATATCTGCAGCTTGATGCTGATAAACACAGATTACAGAACACACATTTATTTTGTGCACTGCATATGGCTTAAAGTAGACTCTAAAATACAATACCAGGTTGTCAAGTAACACAATTCAGCTATCAGATTCACACCTTTCAAAAAAACATGAACAACCAATGACAAATTTACTTTAAACCATACATTTAAATCAGATTTCCTGTTGGTTGATTTAAAACATGAATTAAAGTGTGATTTAAATCAATCCACCCTGCTAGGCACACTCCATTTTAAATAAAATGCTTCAAAATTCTATGCTAAGAAAACAAGAGTGCTGTAATATAAGCAACTTGGATTGTGGAAAGTCAGTGCAACAATTTGTGCACTGCCATTGTGCAGATTTTGAACACGTTTGTATTGTATCATACATTTGTTTTGTCACAAATGGGAAGGCAGAGGTTTGTAGACTATTCCTTCATAAATTCAACTCTATATTCCTAGGTTTACGTATGAGCAATTTACAACACACAGACACCTGGTGTACCTTGATAAGATCTTGACTTCTAATTTTTGATACAAGTGGTCCTTGCCTTAGTTACACGGGTCCTAGACTTATGATGGTCCTCATGCTTACAACCATTACAGTATCCACACGGTCCCACAATTAAAATTCAGGTGATTGGCAACCAACATCTATTTATCCCAGTTATGACTTTCTCAGGGGCTTCCAACAAGCAAAGTCAATGTGGGGGGGGGAGGCCAGATTTGCTTAACAACTGTGTGATTCTCTTAACAACCATGGCAAAAAGGTAATAAATCAGGCACGACTCATTAAAAAACTTCACTGCTTGGCAACCGTAGTTCAGGTCTCAGTTGCAGTTTTTGGGTTGAGGACTACCTGTATCACACTGCTTGCCTTTCACAAATTACTAGACTAGTTAGTTATGTTAGGTAACAGGACAGGTGGACTGCCTGGAAAAGGAAGTCGCCCAAGACAGCTTAGCTGGAGCTAAATGCCAGATGCCACTTCTTCCAAGATTTCCTGAAGGTAAGAAAACCATGGGCTGTTTTTCGAGAACGTGGATTCAGATTATTTCTACCCAGACATAAGACTCCATTACCACAAAAAGAACTTAACTTCTGCGGTTACCCTCATCTGAGTCAAAAAGATCAGTTTGAGAAATCAGGATATGACTTTTTAAAAGAGTCCTACTGGATGAGGTGGCACAGGAGGGTAAGGAGGGGAGATGCTGACTGTTTCACAAGCCAAGTGAGGACCAACAGTAGTAGTAGTAGCCTCTGCTCAGAAGGCCAAGATTTAATTCCCACCATACGAGAACAATTTACTTTGGTTGTAAAAACATTCCTCAGAAACATACTTGAACTGACCCTGCCATAAAGCCACCCCAGGTCTCCTTCTTAGGCCCTGCTTCCATCTAACCAGCCCAGGACGCGCATGTCCATTTGAACAGTTGAGACTATGAGTAATGGCAACAACACTCTTGAAGAGATGAGGATCCCAGGCTTGGTTATGGCCATGTGCCAAGACTTTCTCTCATGAACCACCCACCTGCAAAATGCCCCAGCCTCAGGGAAATCGTGTATTTTTAGAAGAACGTTCTTGTTTACTTGCCTGTTCCAAAGACTGCAGCATCTAAATATATATAGTTCCCCCTCATAAATGGAAATGTTTGCAACCTGACAAATGTTGTAACATCTGAATTCTGATTAAACCAGAATCCTTTCAAATCTCCCATCACGTTGCAAAACTCTACTGAATACTAAAGCATCTCAGCACTGAGAGGATAACACTCATGTCAGTATTTATTCAAAAATACAAGGACCAAAGGGGGAGGGGTGGAATCACAAGCTTTGTTTAAATTGTAACCACACTATGTATTCAATAAATACTGTATGGCAGGCAGATCAAACTCGCGACGTCACGTGACGTCGCACGACGTATCGGAACTTTTTCCCATTGCCGAAAATGGGATGGGCGCGGTTTCTCCGTGACGCTCCGGCCCGCGGGCCGGCAGTTTGACACCCCTGCTGTATGGGTTCACAGGTTCTCAGATTTTTAATTTTTTAAAATTCTCAGTTGAAGCTAGACCTACTCCTCCTCCAAAACAGAAGGGACACACTGCCTTTAAAAAAAAAAGCCATACAAATATCCAACCATCGGTCTCAAACCTGCCCACTATTCTGAGTATTTATGGCTCCACTTTGGAAACTGGTTCTATGCATAATTCCCAGGTTTTCTTTTTCCCCCAGAATCAAGGGAAACTGAAGAAACGGGCCTCATTCTGCAACGTATTTCCAGATGTTCACAGGCCATGTGCTCCTACAACCTTTCTAAATTTTGCTTTGCCGAAAGTCAGAGGGCAAACCTGGCACAAAGAATAAGCATTCAGGGCTTCTGGCAATTCGTGGCAAGGAGAAAGCCCCTGGGCTCTGAGAGTAACTACAGATCCCAAGCCAGTCATGGGAACAGTTGGAAAACTGGTTGCAGCTCCACGAAGAAGCACTAAATGACTACCTTAACAGGGCCAAATGGCCCCCTGCCCAGGGCTGTATGGTAGGTTCACCTTTTGTGTTCACTGCTTAGAACAGGGCTCGGCTCTTTTATGACTTGTGGACTTCAACTCCCAGAATTCCTGAGCCAACATGGCTCAGCTTGGAAACCTCTGTCTTTCCCCTCAGCATGGCTGATTCAGGAATTCTGGGAGTTGAAGTCCATGAGTCATAAAAGAGTCGAAATTGCCTATCCCTGGCTTAGAAGATGAGCATTGCTTGCCTTTTTAATAACAGGAGGACTGGTAAAGCTATGCAGAGCAGCTTCTTTTAAAAAATTGAGATTTTTCCAGGCTCCATACACACACACACCACACACACACACACACACACACACACACACACACACACACCATTGCCTTTTGGATGTGGCCTTCAAGCTTCCCCACACGGTTGTCCTGAATTGTAATTTTTAATTTGACCCTAGGGGAAAGTTAAAAATCATTAGCTTTCTCCTGATTTCTTTCACTTTGTCACCTCTTCTACCATCTTTGTGTTGTGTGATATTATCTGACAATAATATCAATTGTGGCCCTCCGCTCAATTTTTTTAAAAAAGGGAGGCACATCCCGGCAGAGTAAAACAGGCATCCATTTATCTATTAATGCTCTCGTTTAAGCTAGCCCTATGCATAAAACAGAGGTAGAAGTGATTTCAAAGGTCATTAAATCTACCTATCCCCATCCCATATACAGCAACTACCATACTTTTGACCGGTGATCGTCCAAGTTAAAAAAAAAAGGATTGAGGCATTCTTCCTAGCATTTATCTTCCTTTTCTATATTTTAAATCTCTTAATCAGTTCCAGCCTTCTGCAGCTGACTTCCCCAATGTGACACTTTCCAGCTATGATGCAACTTTTGCAAAGTTCCCAGTCCCCATGCATCGGGAGGCCACCAGTTTTGCGGTTAGCTGAACTAGAGGAGAGGCCTTCAGTTTATCTCAAGATGGCAATTCTATCACCTCCAAACAGCCTCTTGCTTATGCTGAATAATCCAGGGAATGCCGCTAAGGCTGGGGTTCCCGAAAGCAGGCACACCAGAGGCAACATTCAAATTTTCCAGAACACTGAAGAAAACATAAACATTTGATGCAATGTACAAAAAACATCAGCATCCCCCAATTTCTTCTGTATCTTTAATCCTTCCCTTCGTTATCGAAAGAAAAAGTGGCCTACAGTTAGTCCTCAACTTACAACAGTTCATTTAGTAAGCGTTCAAAGTTACAACAGCACTGAAAAAAGTGACTTATGACCAGTTTTCATACTTATGAGCTTTGTGGCATCCCCACGATCACGTGATCAAAATTCAGATGCTTGGCAACTGAGTCGTATTTATGACGGTTGAAGTGTACTGGGGTCATGGGATCGATCGCCTTTTGCAACCTCCTGACAAAGTCAATGAGGAAACCAACCCAATTCACTTAATAACTCTGTTATTAACTTAACAACTGCAGCGATTCACTTAACAACTGTGGCAAGAAAGGTCATAAAATGGAGCAAAACTCACTTAACAAACCTCTCACCCAGCCACAGAAATTCTGGACTCAATTGTGGTCGTAAGTCAAGGCCTACCTGTACTTGGTTCTTATCTCATTTTCTTTTTACAATAGTCTGAAGACAGAAAGAAAAAGACCAGGTCAATGTCACCCAATGGGCTTGATGGCTGGGTGAAGATCTGAAGTCTCCAAGGATAATGAATGTGCAGCACCAATCAATCTGCCAGCTTGGGCAAGCCTTTCTTAACCGTTCTACCTTTAAATGGCAGACTGCAACTTTTTTATTATTATTTTATTTTCTTCTTAAAATGATCAGATGTAATGTAAGAGGGTTAGGAAAAGGCACACATCACAAGATTAGGCATCAGGTCCCACAAAAAGAACAATTTTAGCCTTGAGAGGACTGAGGGGGGGGGGTGTGGATATCGTAGCACTCCTCAAGGACCTGAAAGCATGCTTCACAAAACCCTTTTCTCATCCCAAAGTGCAGGATGTGGAATAACGGGGGTTCAAGTCTCAGCTTGATAGCCTCTAGATCACAATATCATGTCACGGCCCAACCAAGCGCTTCCTCACGACTCCCAACCCTGCCAATTACTGGCCTTAAAGTCTGGAACAGTAAAACCCGACAGGGGAAGAAAGAAGAAACCAGTCCTCCCCAACTACCTAGCCAGTTTGACAAATTGGTATCTGGAGATGGCGGGAGGATGGGGAACAGGGCGAGAAGCCAACTTGCTTCAAGAAAATGAAGTAATGGAAAATTTCACAGGAGTGAAATTAAAGGGGGGGGGAGGAATGGGTTAGGGGGGAAAAAACATACAGAAGAGACAGCTGCCCCAGTGCCTTCTAATGAGAAACCCAGGGAAAAGAGATTTATTTTAGGCATAACAACTTTTCCTTGCCTCTGATGGGAACTCGGTGGAGGAATCCAAAACAAACTGCAATCCGATGAGCCAGTTGCTTCCTTCCCAGTGCTTTTTTTTTTTGTAAAAGAAAAAGGTGCCGGAACTCACACATGTCATATAACCCACCTTGCCCTCCCTACAAGGTTCCATCCAAAAAAGGTGCCGGAACTCCGTTCTGAGCGTTCTATGAGAAAAAAAGCCCTGCTCCTTCCTAAATGTATACCCAATAGAGACAATTATGTTTCTGGATCGCTTTGATAAGATACTCAGTTCTAACCAGGCTAGTCCTAGTATTGATTGCTGAACCCGCCCTGGCCGGGTGCAAGGGGAGAATATTCAGACCTGCGATCCATTTCAGTGCAGTGCAGGTCACAAGATATAAATATTGATGGTTAAATTTGGTGGTTACCAGCCTCGGTTGTCAAGAAGCAAGATAACTGTACCTCCTGCCACTGGGAATAAAACCAGATATCCAACCAGTCAGAATGTATGATCGAGCGTTCTTCAGTCCATCAGCAAGGTGAAGACTTAGGGCGGCATTAAACACACTTGCGATCGCAAGCATTGTTGGCCAGAGCGGGATTGTGTTGCTCTCCCCTCACTCAGAAAGATTATGTTTTACCATTGGGTTTGAAACAGCAATTGTAACTTGACCATTCAAGAAACAAGAAGGAGGACCAACGGAAGAGAATATTTGTAGCTCAGAGTTGAACTGTAACCTCATCAGTGCTAGACCTGACATCATCTAGCATCGGTGATGTTACCTAATTTGATAATGAAACATCTGCAAGAAAACCACCAACCTCAGAGAGCACCAAGAAAGAGGACCTTGAGGAAAAGGGGGGATTGTAGGAGTTTGACGCATGGTCTGGATGATCGCAAACCATGTTCGCAAAAAGAATGACTAGCCACTTTTGAACAGAACAACAGTTAATATTCTAAAGCAGACATGCCAAACTTGCGACATCACGTGATGTCACGCAACGTATCGGGATGGTTTTGCCATTGACGGCAATGGGGTGGGCGCGGCTTCCGGATGATGCGTCTGGCCCGGGGCCGGCAGTTTGATACCCCTCTTCTAAAGAAACCTAGCTTGCCATGAATAAAGTCAGCAGAGAACATCTGGATTCATTTATCACAGTAAAACGTTTTCTTTAAGTTAGTACATTGTGTGAAAACAACCACACCAGTAGCAATGAAGTATATATTTTATTGGTTGTAGCTTTTTCAACATGCCATGATTAAGGAACCACTGGCATGAAAATTCAGCATTCATTCATCCTTTAGTCCTCTTACTAGTGGTGAAACTCAGCTAAAAGGAAAGACTTGCCATAATGTCCAAACTTGGAATATACCAGTGTTTAATTCTGTATAAGCCAGAGTTAAGTTCAGACATTACAATAAACTTTCATTTCCATAACTTATATCAGCGGCCCCCAACCTTTTGGGCACCAGGGACCAGTTCTGTGGAGAGAGGTTTTTCCGTGGACCAGAGGGGGCATGGTTTCTGGCATGCCGTGGACCGGTGCCAGTCCACAGACAGTGGGTTGGGGACTCTCTCTGTGTGTGTGTGTTTGTGTGTGTGTGTATTAGCAGGATAAAGCTGTGAGGAATGATCACTAGCTTGATATACTACGCAAATATGTCTCATAAAAGGAGACCAGCACATACACAGCAGTTCATTTGGTTGCTTGCAATCAATTCCAGTTGACCAGAAAAGAAAGCAAAGAGAATTTTTTGGCTTCAACTTTGCTACAAAAGACTAATACAGATATATGTAAGATAGGGGAAAACCTTGGGACAGTAAAGTAACACGTGCTTATGTACAAGACTGATATCATAGGAAGTTAGACAAATACAGTAATATAATGAACTGGCTAAGCATTAAAGGCCTTCTGTTTCTAATTCATGTTTTTCTCGACTGACCGTTTTTCAGGACCTGCCAAACGGCATCTTCTTTAGCCATCGTGAAAACAGCAAGTGCTGCAGGGAAAGGCAGAAACTCTTTTACTCAGAAAGCCTTTGGGTTTACTACACTATGGGAAGCCAATCCTACCGGATTACACAATCTGCACCAAGCCACGATAAGACATTTGGCTCAGCACACTCAGCCTTTGAAATTACAAGTTGGCAGTTGGACGGTTCCAATGTTCTGCAGTGGTGGTAATTAAAATGTGGTGTAAAGGCAGATCCTTTCCACTCTTTCAGGGTCTGTGTAGGAACACATTGAGGACCCTCCAATGCAGAGCCTTAGATGACATTGTTTGATCTTTCAAGGATGAAAGCAGAATGAATCACTTGTCCTTTCTGTGTGGAAAGTGACTTCTAAAACCAAGAGGAAATGAGGAATTGCATTCCAAGAGCCTAGGATTCGGCTAAATCCCGAAACATCTCCAGCAATGGGATCGCTACAGACAGCCAGTTTGGGGTAGTAAGGGTAAGGGGCTGGCAAGAGATAGCCAAGAGATTATGAGTTTTAATTCCACTTTAGGCATAAAAGGCAGCTCAGTGACTTTAACCAGTCCCTCTCTCTCAGTCTAACTCACCTCACAGGATTGTTATTGTGGGAAAATAGGAGGAGGAGGAGGAGATATGTTCACTGTATAACAAAGTAATAAAGGCAGGATAAAAATCTAACAGACAAACAGGCCTGGAAAGTTTTTTTTTTCTTCAAGTGCTGGAAGACATCAACCCAGAGTTCTCATTTGAAGGACAAACAACCAGGCTCAAATTATCTTACTTCAGGCACATTATGAACCAGCTCTCTGGAAAAAGCTCTAAACGATGGGAAAGGTGGAAGGAAAGAGAAGATGACAACAGCCAGCAGCAAAGTGGACAGACTCAGTTGTGGTGGTGATGTCACCAGCAGGCTGGAAAGAATAGGCTAGGGCTACATTGTCATGGAGAACATCTGTCTGTGATCGCTAGGAGTTGAAAAAGACTTGATGGAACATAATCACTGGAAGACAAGATACTAGGGCAGTTATTAAATCAGACATAAAAGAATGCCCCCTTAGGTTGCCAAGTGACCAAGAAATGATTTTGCCCATCGCTTTTTGGGTAAATCACTGTAGGCAACTACCCTGCAACAAAATAACATTTTCTTTCAAACCGCTACAGGAACATGGCCTTCATTTTCATTCTGCACGTGCAGCCTGCATACATTATTCATTAGCCAAGCTGGAGTTGCCATCACTTTGCAAAGCCGAGCAGCCGCCTGGCTAATAAAACTCCCAATTGCCAACTTGGGATGCCAAATAGGTGCCAGGATGGGGATGGCTTTTAAACAGCAGCAGCTCCTCAGGGGAAGGAAGACTAGATTATTCCTCTAGATATGGGTCACGTAAAGACCACCACTACAGCCCAGGCTGGGAAATACCCCATTTTGGGAAAACGGGTTACAAAGCCCATCATCCACCCCAGAGCCGAGTCCAGAGATCAGCGATTCCCAGTGCACGAAGCAGCTTTGCCAACTCTCCTCACAGGGAGCTGACCCTGGCATGAAAGGCGCCCCTGCTATTCCTCCCCGAGACAAAGACACTCTGTACAAGCTCAGAGAAACCCTTTCCTTGGAGCCCGCTCCGCGGGCGTATGCCCAGTCAGGACGAAAGAAGAGAGCGGAGAAGCGGGAGGCGGACGGCGGGGTTCCCTCTGGCATTCGTGGCTACCTGGTGGAGAGCGCTGATGCCGTCCGCGTTGGTTCCGTTCACGGCGGCCGGGTCGGCCCGGAGCATCTCCCGCGCCGCTTCCAGCTCGGCGCCGGCGCAGCAGGCCAAAAACTCGGCGGCCGCGTCGAAACGGACCGCGCGCGGGCGGCCGCCGGAGCCCATCCCTGGCGCCGCCAGAGACAGCGCTTCGTCCGCGGACGCCGGCAACCCAGCCGGAGCGGCTGAAGGCGCGGAGTCGGCGGGAGGCGGGGTCGGGAGAAGAGCGGCGGCGGCCGCCTCGGCTTCGGCCCAGGCACGGAGTTGTTCCCGCCGCCGCGCTCGGGCGCCTTCTCCCTCGGAGAGGGAGAGCAGCGGCGCCGCCATTTTCTTCCTCTGCTGCAGCCGCCGCCGCCAGCCCGGCTGGGCGGCCCTCCCGGCCCAGCTGCTCGGTTAGGCTGAAAAATCAGCCGGAGAAACGCCTCTCGGCTTCCGTATCCCGACAGGAAAGAAAGGTGGGGGGAGCCAGATGAAGCCGGGGGAGGGAGGAAAGAGCTTGCGGGGCATGACGGGAAATGGAGTCCTAGTTCCGCTATTTTCCTCCTCCCCTCCCCACGGTGCGACGGGAGTGACTAACTCTTCGTTTTCCTATTAACTTTAAATCATAACTTTCCGTGAAAGCGGAACAAGCGACTTTAAAACTTTATTATTTAAATACACGTCACATGCTTTTACAGCCCTTTCCTTTGGAGCAGAATCCCCCCCTTAAGAACTGTATCACCATTGTTCATGTTCTCCATTTCTTATCTCTATGGAACTTTCCTTTTTCTTTTTTCTTTTTTCTTTTTAAAGGATGCTTAGCCTGCCGGCTATTGTTATTCTTCTCTCCCGCAAGTGCTCCTGGGAGATGAAGTCCATAAGAAGTAAGACAAGTTTCAGTAGTATCTTTATAAAAACGCTCTAATTCCGGCGGGAGATTTTGAGCTAATTTCCTACCGAGTCGTTTACAATTTCCACAGTCGTTTAGAATGGAAAACCCTTCTAAAGGTTCTCCGAAGATGGGACGGAGTTGAATGTCTCTATGGGTCCTCGCCTAAATATTTTTTGACAGAGACGTCATCGAATACCCATAGAACTGGAAAAAGTATAGCATCGGTGCTTTTTATTGTCTATGGTTGCTCCCTCTAAGCGAGCAAACTACAGGTATTCCTCAATTTACGACCACAATTGAGCCCAAAATTTATATTGCTAAGTGACAAATTTATTAAGTGAGTTCTGCCCCATTTTACAACTTTGCTGATCACAGTTAAGTAAATCACTGCACTTGTTAAATTCGTAACACGGTTGTTAAGTGAATCTGGTTTCCCCATTGACATTGCTTGTCAGAAGGCTGCAAAAGGGGGCTGCGTGACCCTTGGGACACTGCAACCGTCATAAATGTGAGTCAAGTTGTCAAGCATCTGAATGTAAATCACGTGACCATGGAGATGCTGCAACAGTTATAAGTTTGAAAAATGGTCATGTCACTTTTTCCAGTGCCACTGTAACTTAAAACAATCACTAAGTGAATTGGTGTAAGTTGAAGACTACCTGTATATTGTTTACTTACACTATATAAATATAATAGTATATTATTTATACTATAAGTTTTTATAAAGATACCATGGGGAACTGACCAGTGTGAAGCTAATATTTCTGGGCTGCTCATTTTAAACCATTGGGGGACCTCAAAGAGAGCTTTCTTTTCTGTTCAGTATCTCTTTGTCCTCCTCTAATTTCCAGATTTTGGGAGTTTAGTTGTTTCCTAAATTTTAAATAATCTCTGTTCTTCTATATTTATGCAGTTCCTAGTCTGTTTTCCTTTGCTTTTTCCTTTTTTTCTCCATATACACAAATATTTCCACACATATAGTTAAAAACTATTTTGTATGAAGCCTAAGACAACTACTTTTAATTTATATAAGCTACCCAGCAATCGCAAGCAAGAAAGACAGAGTGAATCTGACCCACCATGGGTTAGTTTTGAGCCTACAAAGTGGCTATATGGCAGTAAAGCACCAGTACTAATACTTTCCCCCTCATATTGCTTCCATGGATGGTCATGCAACAGCACTATTTAAGACAGTGCTTCTCAACCTTGGGAACTTTAAGATGTGTGGACTTCAACTTAGTGCTCCAGCCAGCTGGGTGGGTCTGTCAAGAGTGAAAATCATGCTAACTTCATAAACCCTATAAACTTGGACTTTTATCAGGATACTTGGGCATTCTGGGAGTTGAAATCCATGCATCTTAAAGTTGCAAAGGTTGAAAAACACTGATTCAGGATGACTCTCCACATTGGAAAGAAATGGGCAAGAAGACTTCCCAGGAGACTCTTGGGACCTTTTCACACAACCTTTTGCTAATAAAGTCCTAGTCTTGATTGTCCAAGTCTTGATTCTTTGTGGGCCAGTTCTGAAGCAACAATTGTAAAGAGTCTTGTGCTATTACCTGGGACTCCTCTCCATCCATGGATTGAATCAAGTGAATAAGGGACCTTTTACATAAGTTCTGCTGGTTGTGATCCAGATCATGACCCTCATTTTTTTAAGGGATTGATAAGCTGGATCTGAAAGGTGATCCTTGTCTTGTTACGAGAGAGCATGATGCCAGTAACCTTGAAAGTGGAATTCCATAGATGGCATTGTAACATCAGGTACCACTTCACATCAGTATAAAAATGAAGGTGAAGGCAGGGTGTAATTAACAGCCACATCTCCCCTCTCCCTGTTTTTTTAATTATTATTATTTCTTTCTGATTTTTAACCATTTGCTGGATGTATTTTCACATTCAAAAAATTTATGCTCTTTTGTAATCTTGTTTTCTGATAAGTATTATCTTAATATGGTTTTGGGACACACAAAGCAGAAGTAAGCAAGCTTTTGATGGCTCAGGGACTGTTCTTAATTTTGTAGGTGGAGAGGTGTCTAGAGATGGCAGAAGGATGGTTCCAAATAGACAATGTCATATCAGAAATATTGATGGGATTAATATTTGATTTTTGAGGGGGAGGGAGGCTAGAGAGGATCCTTCCTTCCTCCCTCCCTCCCTCCCTCCCTTCCTTCGCCATTTTTGTTCAGTTCTCCACTGCTAGAAAACAGTGCCTCTGTGTTGGAGAGGTTATAATTGGAATGCGATCCAGAGGCCTCAAATTGGAGCTTTGAGATCTTAGACAACTTTGGGATGATAAAATGTTCACTCCTGATATAAACAAAAGAAGAAGAAATAAACAAAAGAAGAGGTCTGCTGCTGCTGCTGATGTTGTAAACAGAACCTCTAAGACACTGTTTCTCAACTTTAAGCATGTTGGCTGGGGAATTCTGGGAGTTGAAGTCCATGTATCTTGAATCTGCTGAGGTTGAGAAACACTGCTGTAAATGATACTGCATCTCCACCAGAAGTCAGAAGAGGATCAGTTTCACAAAAAAGATGTTGCTGAAGCTGGGCTGAAAAAATGTGTGCAGGTAGGTCAATACACTTTCCCAATTCCCATCAATTTCCAACTTTAACCTCTCCTCCCCCCCATTTCTTTGAACAATTAAAGAATTATTTGGTTCCGTTTCTACCAATCATTGATATCAGAAAAAAATGAATTGCTGGAGAGATTTCATGAAGAAGAGAGGTTGATTTATTGTGTGGCTTGTGGCACAAGACTGGTCAGAGACGCACATGACAAGGAGTCAGGGAGTGGGACAGGAAAGCATTCAATTCAACACAAAACAACACAAGGAAAGAAAGGATGAGATGTAATCAGCAGTCACTTCTGTTGCCAGGGAGATTTTCAGATTGGGCTCCACATGCTGAGTTGATTCCCTTTTACTTCCAGCGACCACCAAGCCTGGTTTTTCCAGCAACCTTTTTGCTGTGAAGGAGAATACACACACACACACACACATACACACACATTACAATATGTGGTTATTAACAGCAAACATTTTTGTACAATATTCACACATTTTTTGTGTGCAAAATTCAAACCAAAATTCTAATATATTAATATGCATTTATTCATGAAAGTTGTAGAACAGAAGATGGCTTTGCATTTAAGATGATTCCCACACAAGAAAAGTAGAAGAAAAAAGTATAAACACACACACACACACACACACACACACACACACACACATTGCAATACCTGGCTTCCCTGCCATGTTGAAACAGTAAATATATAAATACCGGTAATTCAATTTATAAAAATAACTGATCCTTTATATATCCTACTATTATATCTCATATATACTGCACAATAATCGATTTTCATACACTGCACACACAAATACAAGCATTCAAGTTTCCATTCTTTCTTTAGCAAAACAGAAGAAGGGAAGGGAGGGAGGGAGAAGAGGGAGCAAAGAAATAGTTATACTGAAAAGAAAAGGGAAATAAGAGAACAAGAGATGGGAGAGGAGCAGTGGCGTAGCGTGGGGGGTGCAGGGGGGCCCGGCCGCACCGGGCGCAACATCTGGGGGGGCGCGCTCGCACTCGCAGCTCTCTGCCCCTGCCTGGCTCACTCACTCTCTCTCACTGCAGTGCTGGCTGTGCGAATCCGATCCGAGCCGCCGGGTCGCCGCCCACTGTGGAGGGGGGGGGTGCCAGGCGTGCGGTGCGGGTTAGGGGGCGCAAATTACTTGCCTTGCCCCGGGTGCTGACAACCCACGCTACGCCACTGGAGAGGAGGCAAGAGCAATGGGAAAACCCAGTTTAACCATTATACTAAGGGTTAAAATTCACCAGGCAAGCTGTGCCTCCCAAATCATTGGTGACCACTAATTTGCAAAGAGACTCATGTTCAAAATTATGTCTGCTGCCTTTTTCACCTCTACTTATTGGTGCTCACTTTTAATATTTTTTTCTTCTCACAATATAATATTCTCTCTTCCATACACAAATACTTTGAAGGGGAAAAACATCTTCCTATTGGATAAATAAAGGTAAAGGGAGTCCCTGCAGATTTTATTCCGCTAATCATTACCAACTAAAGGAGGGCGTTTGCTCATCTCCATTTCAAGGCCATTGAGCCAGCTCTGTCCGAAGACATTTTGGCACTCATGTGCCCAGCATGACCTCCCAGAGAGCTGTTACCTTCCCACTTAAGTGGTACCCATTTATCTGCTTGCATTTGCATGTTTTCAAACTGCTAGGTTGGCAGGAGCTCAGGTCTCAAACCTGGACTGCCTGCTTTCCAACCAACAAGCCCAGTATCTTAACTGCTGAGCCATGACAACACTGTATTGGATAAATGCAAAAATGCATATATTTAGTGGAGCTAATAGGGAGTATGATAGGGAAAATGCATTAGAATGTTGGAGTCATCTCTCTCTTTTTAAACAGTAAAATGAAGCAAAATAACTTAATAATTCAAATGCAGCTTCATTCACATCTCCGTGATGGGGACCTTGAAATTTAAACACCCATATTTTACAAAATTTGAAACATCTGAATTAGAACAAAGTAATCTGTTCATTTCCCCCCTGAACCCTAGGGCAAACTTTCCTAATTCAGGGCTTTCGGTTTGCGCACGTGGCGCTTCCAGATGCGCAGGAACAGTCTGCTTCCTGCCATCCGTTCTTTCTTTTTTGGAGGACCCTGAAAAGGGTCGAAAATTGCCCTGGAGGGGCGAATACCACGAGGAGGCCTTCCCTGTGATTGCAGAAGGGCGGCAGCCCTCTGCTTGAATCTAGGACAGCTCCTTTGGCCTGAAGAAGAAGACCGGCCATAAAGATGGGTGATCATTAAGCCGCTCCCTGCTGAAAGCCAAAAGCACTACCTAGCACTAAGAAGCAATCTGGAGGACCTGGGTGAAACTTTACCTTTTTTACTCCCTTAACTATTTTCTTGTGGGACTTTCCTGAAAATTTCTTTCCCCATTTTTTGAAAAAACGGTGAATATTTACTCTGGGAACAAATCTTAAAGTCTTAAAGCCTTAAAGAAAATCAAGTAATTCAGCAAAGAAATTAAGTAATTTTATCTCTATTTACTAAAAAGCTCCTATTTTTTGGTGGGGATCTACTACCCTATTTCCTCTCCAAGCTGTGAATTAAGGGGAAAAATTGGACTAATGCTACAAAAGTTTTATATTAACTTGGAAAAAAAAAGAAAATTTTTACATTGCATTCTATATGCTGTTGATGACATCTTGTGGCGAAACTTGGTACAGCAAGTAAATTTTTCTCCTGTTGTGAGAGCTGATTGAATAACAGAGCTGTCCTTGACATTACTTTTAAAGATAAGTGTGGGAACACCTGGCACTGAAAACTCTTTTGGAGGTGGATAATCTTTGACTATTATTAAAATAGCCTCCATGGAAGATTTAGCTGCAAACAACAACAAAATGGATGAATATATCCCATCACTTGATTATGAACTGATACTGGACACGATTTTGACAATGACAGGGCAAATTAAAGCCAAACTGCAAGAAAAATCTGACAACTTAAAGCCACCAAATCAAATTCTGACCTTAAATGAGGAAATGATAATCCAAGAGCAAATAGAAGAAGTGGAAATGAACACTAAAATAGGAGATTTTAAAGAACAATAAATGCAACCTACAAAGAATCTTAAAGTCCAAATTTCAATGTCAAGTACAAAACTTACAACTCAAAAAGCAATGGCACCTGAAGAAAGCAATATTAAGAGTGAAGACACTGAAGGCCTTCAAATATACTATATTGAGAATTCAACTGACAACCATAACACCAGCTACTACTTTCTACCTAATCCAAATCGAATTGGAAGAAGAAAAGACGTGACTGATCTAATGACAACTATCTTACATCAATCATGAAAAACTGAATTATTAAAGCAAAACTTCAGTGGTTACAAAGGGGACACTTTCTTTGCAAAACTGACATTTGGATATTCTCCCTGGATTCAAATAAGGGGTATAGGATGAAAGGGAGATACATTTGAGAATTTAAAGACGCCAAAAGGGAAAGCTGATTGGCACAAAAGGAAAGCAAGAGTTAGATTTAAAAAACTGAACTTGTTTCTTTTGGGGGGTTCCTAAAGATAGAGTATAAAAATACCTTTCAATGGATTAAGGGAAATCTCTAAAAAATATAACTGATTTTACATTTAGGTTTTAGATCTGTAAGGGAATACAAAAGTAAGCTTTTAGAATATAATTCTGAACTATTTTATAGAATTTGGAATGATATATCAAAAGATAGTATTTTAACAATTGATGTACGGTTAAGACGACTTATAGAATATATTGTTACTTTTGAACTATATTATAGAATCTAGAACTTTATATACAAAAGATAGTATTTTAATAATTGGTGAATGGTTAAGACAAAAAATATCTTTTTAATAATTGGTGATTTGTTAAGATGAAAATTAGACTTTAATGGTAAAACATAAGAATGTTTTGTAATGAACAATGTAAGTTTTGTAGACAAGAGAAATATTCTTTATTGAAATAGGGAATTGTGGGTTACCCAAAAATGAAGCTTTCTTTAGTATATTATAGGCTATTCTGGAATATTCTATTGCAATTAGATAAAATTTAAAAACAGGATATTGATAAGTATTAGTGAAAATATATTAGAAAATTTTGTTAATTGACTAGGTTACAACTAGAAATGTATTAACTTGACTATTTTGACTATGTGATAACTAAGGGAATCAGAGAGGGAATCCCTGTTGATGCAACCTGAACTATTTACAACTTGTTATTTGTTATTTTGACTACCCAACCACCGTATTGCTTCACAAATACATGTATATGTAAATATTTAAAAAAAATCAATAAAACTTGTATATATATAAAAAAACTTTCCTAATTCAGCTTTCTTCAATAGGTTGGAGTAAACTAGAGTTTCTCATCCTTGTTGGCATAAAGATGCATGGACTTCAACTCCCAGAATTTCCCACTCAGCTTGAACCTGACAAGGTTGAGAAATGCTGGGCTAAAGTAACATAGTCTTCAGTCAACATTAAGGGGAGGAACAATGTTTAATTACAGCATCCAGCAATGTGACTCTTGGAGGGTAACCAAAAAGATAATTTTTCTCATGCCCAAACAATCAGAAGGAGGTTGGCAAGATGAGTCCAATAGCTGATAGGAAGTTAAGTTTTCCTCCTGAGTTTTGTGTAGATAGCAGTTCCAAAAAGTCTTAGAGCTAATAGGCTCTGTTATGCCTGTTTGTGACTATGGAAAAAGTGCCATTGATTAGTCTGCAAGAAACATGGAAAATAAAAGAAAAAGAAAAAAGAAAGCATAGCAATCAAAGCACATGGTAGTCTAGAAATTCTGTAGTTTGTCGTGGGACACAACAGGCCATGTCTAGTTTGGCTTATCTATTCCTACATTAGAAATATTGGCTTTCCACTGGTGAAAATACATAAAAATAAGGGGAAGGGTACTTGAGTTAGAAAAGAGGTTGGGTTAGTGTTGTTTCCAGTCACACACAGGTTACTCACAACTTCTGGGCGTGGCTAATGCGGTTGTACAGAAGATTGATCTGGAGGGGGAAGACAAAAACAAATAGAATGGAAGTTACGTTAATATGATGTCAGCATCACAGAAGGCTCCATCTTTAAGAATAACTTTGGCTTTTAATGTTCCCTTTTTATATAAGCAACTGTAAATAGTTCACCATGCTTACTCAGTAATGTGTCCAAGTAATTCATTTTGTTTGACACAGCTTATGACAAATTTAGCTAAGACTGACATTTAGAGCAGAAGCTGGATAGATACTAATGTGCTTGCAGATATCAAAAAGATTATTGGTATCATAACGGGCTGGCCAGGTGACAGGATACTTCCATATTTAGATACTTTGGTCCTTCTAGCACATGGACGGTGGTGGTCTTGATTGTAGCCTTGACATACAACAGAGAGTAGTACAAGTTATCCTAGACTTATGACTACCATTGAGCCCACAACAACAAATTTCTGGTGCTAAGCGAAACATTTGCTAAGCGAGTTGTGCCCCATTTTACAACCTTTCTTGTCACAGTTGTTAAATAAATCCCTCAACTCGTTAAGTTAATAACATGATTGTTAAGTGGATCTGGTTACCCATTGACTTTGCTTGCTAGAAAGTTACAAACGATCCCAGCACGCTGGGACCATCATAAATATGAGTCAGTTGCCGAGTGGCTGAATTTTGATCATGTGACCATGGGAATTAAAGCAATGGTCATAAGTGTAAAAAATGTTTGTAAGTTGAGAACGACCTGTATTTAGACTCTCTTTTGACTTTCTAAAACAGTTCCTTATTCCACATGTTCTGTTCTCCAACAGGCCGTGTCCTTCTGTATACAGGCAGTCCTTGATTTACAACCACTTTTTTAGTGACCGTTCGAAGTTACAACAGCATAAAAACCCGAGACTTATGACTATTTTTCCTACTTATGACCTTGGCAGCATCACCTGGTCACATGCTTAAAATTCAGATGCTTGGCAACTGATTCATATTTATGACCGTTGTAGTGTGTCAAGGTCGTGTGATCACCTTTTGCGATCTTCTGACAGAAAAAGTCAATGGGGAAGCCAGATTCATTTAACAACCGTGTTAATTAATTTAACAACTGGAGAAAATTCACTTGACACCAATGGGAAGAAAGGTCGTAATATGGGGCAAAACTCACTTAACAACTATCTTGCTTAGCAATAGAAATTTTGGGTTCAACTGTGGTTGTTAGTTGAGGATTACATGTACTTCCTTTATATAGGGGTAGGCAATCTCAGCTCTTTTATGACTCGTGGACTTCAACTCCCAGAATTCCTGAGCCAGCATGGCTCAGCTTGAAAACCTCTCTCTTTCCCCTCAGCATGGCTGGCTCAGGAATTCTGGGAGTTGAAGTCCACGAGTCATAAAAGAGCCAAGGTTGCCTACCCCCTGCCCTAGAAACACTCCAGTTACTTTATTCCATGGAAAGGGATTATAGGGGAAGAAGTGACATCTCTGAAACTTTCTTAACCATTTCAAAATTTCATTACATATACCGTATACCACCACCGAAAAAGAAGATTTTTTTAAAAGCAACAAATAACTTAAATATTTGGGCCATTTATATCAGGATACCAGAAGGGTGTGATTAATCACTCTCTAAGAATGATTAACAAAATTTTACATTAGGATTAAGAGGCCCCAAACGTTGAACCTAGAACATGCAGCATTGGGGAAAGGTAGAAATTAAAAGATGAGAAAGATTTCCATTCTCTACCAAGAAATGCTATTAACGTGGGAGAAACGTATAACTTTCTGGCATTTCATGATGCCCCTCTGAATATGTTGTTTTAGATCTAACAGCTTCTCCAAAACTGGAGGAGGCCAAAACTGTTTTCACCCTTCTAACCCACCCCCCACAACCCCTTGTCTTCTTACCTCGTATTTTTGACGTCTGAGTTTCTCCATCAGATCAAACTTCTCCGATTCTAGATGATGGATCCAGTCATGGAGCTCCTTAGCCTTTTCCCTGGAGACACAGGAAAATATGATCCTCTGTTGTGCCACAGCAGCCTACAGCCTAGGTCTCCTATCCACCCCACCCTAGGAAAGCAATCGCACAGAGTTCTCCTCTGGGTCCCACCTCAGCTGTTGCTCGCTTAGGTTCTCTATGTTCAACGGTTTTCGTCGCTCTGTTAAGATCCGTATCTTCATTTCGCGCCCAGTCTGTCGCTTTCCACGTTTTTGCTCTGCCTGAAAAATAAAATAACAGGGTAACAAGAGTTGGAAGGTACTTTGTAGGTCTTCTTACCGGTTGAGCTCCGGACGGCCCCCGACCTTCGCTCCTTCCGGCGCGATCTTAAAACATTCTTTTTCGAACAAGCTGGCCTGGTCTGATGGGATGGGGTTGGGCTTTTTAAAATTAGTTTTTAACTTAATACGTATTGATTTTATGGGCATGATGTTTAATGGTTTTTTAATGGTTTTTTAATTGTTGTATTTGATTTTTATTGTGTATTGCCCTGTTCACCGCCCTGAGTCCTTCGGGAGAAGGGCGGTATAGAAATCAAATTATTAAATTATTAAATTAATTCTAGTCCAACTCTCTGCTGGAGCAGGAAACCCTGTACCATTTCAGTCAAATGATTGTCCAATCTCTTCTTAAAAACTTCCAGTGTTGGGAGCACCCACAACTTCTGGAGGCAGGCTGTTCCACTGGTTGATTGTTCTAACAGTCAGGAAATTTCTCCTTAGTTGTAGGTTGCTTCTCTCCTTGTTTAGTTTCCATCTGTTGCTTTTTGTCCTGCCTTTGGGTGCTTTGGAGAATCGGTTGATGCCTTCTCCTTTGTGGCAGCCCCTGAGATATTGGAACTCTGCTATCATGTCACCCCTCACCCTTCTCTTCATTAAACTAGACACACCCAATTCCAGCAACCGTTCCTTATATGTTTTAGCCACCAGTCCCCTAATCATCTTTGTTGCTCTTCTATGCTCTTTCTAGAGTCTCAACATATTTTTTACATTGTCGAGACCAAAACTGGAGGGAGTGTTTTAGGTGGAGCCTTACCAAGGCATTGTAAAGTGGTTTTAACACTGCACACGATCTTGATTCTATCCCACTGCAGAACAAAAAGGAACAAGCCAGAATGGTCCAGGATAATGTTGGGTTGGGTGGAATGCTGGACAAGGTTGCCTTCTGGTCAAGCAAGCCCCAGGGCCTTGCCTAATGCCACTCCAGCTACCTGCCTTGCTTTGCCACCAACCTTCTGAGGGGAGAGCAAACCAAGGCATGCACTTCTTCTTTCTCTTTCGACTTGCTGCCAGTACCTGCCCAAGGCTGCTAGTCTATTGTTCAAGATAGTCATTGGCCCCCCCCCCATGAACTGAAGCGTTCATTGTTATGGGACTCCAAACTTGCAGCAGCACCACTGAGAAGAGATCAGGTCTGGAATCAGAAGCCAGTTGTTTTTCTACTTTTCATAAGTTCGCTTATGTAGAACTTTCTCTGAGATGCAACTGCTTGCCTTTTTTTAAAAAAAAAGATTATTAAATCTCACGTTGACATTGTCTCATAAGCTCATGCCAGAGTAGCCTTAGTATATAAGATCTCAGGGGTACCTTTGCCAAAAGTCACACAATGGTGTCCATTTCTTGAAATGGTAGTTTACTTCTTAGACACTATTATAATATACATTACGTTGCATTACGTTTCTGTTGGGCACCAGGAGAATAAGATTGGGGTTCTACTCCCCATCGTTGTTGTTGTTAGTTGCAAAGTCGTATCCGACCCATCGCAACCCCATGGACAATGTTCCTCCAGGCCTTCCTGTCCTCTACCATCTTCTGGAGTCCATTTAAGCTCATGCCTACTGCTTAAGTGACTCCATCCAGCCACCTCATTCTCTGTCGTCCCCTTCTTCTCTTGCCCTCAATCTTGCCCAGCATTAGGTTCTTCTCCAGTGAGTCGTTCCTTCTCATTAGGTGGCCAAAGTATTTGAGTTTTAGCTTCAGGATCTGGCCTTCTAAAGAGCAGTCAGGGTTGATCTCCTCTAGGACTGACCGGTTTGATCGCCTTGCAGTCCAAGGGACTCGCAGGAGTCTTCTCCAGCACCATAGTTCAAAGGCCTCGATTCTTTGGCGCTCAGCCTCTCTTATGGTCCAACTTTCACAGCCATACATTGCAACTGGGAAAACCATGGCCTTGACTATATGCACTTTTGTTAGCATCATATCATCCCCATCATATCATCTATCAAATCAAAACCACTTGATGACGCCCACCATAACAGACAGAACATTTTTATGGGATTACACTTTGCAGTAAAGGGTTCATGTGCAGCTTCATCTTGATGCCTCCTTCTGAAAAAATGAAATGAAACTGAAGTTCCCCACCCAAGTGAAGCCACCACAAGCTTACCTTGATCAGGTATCCACCAAAGTGAGCTCCCATGTTGGAGAGCACTTTCTTCTTCTTAGCGTCATCTTCAGCTCTTTTCTTGGCCTCTTCTTCCTCTTTCCTCATCTTTTCTTCCTGGAAAGGAAGACACCATGGAGAACATTATCCCTGCCTCCCTCTCGGGAGGAATCCCCAATGTGCTCCTTCTTTATCAGACAAAAAACTATGGAGACTCCAGGCTATGCGAGGATTTCCAAAAATCCTTAGTGTGGCCTTCCAAAACTTTCCTTGAATTGTCAGCAAATGGGTCAGCCTTAACCCAGCAGCTGGGGGAATGATTTAAAATACCCATAGTAATCATATTCACTGAATTGTATTTCATTGGTTTAATTACATTTAAATTAAAATTATATATTCTCTTCTTTTCCATTTCTTAAGTCTTATCTCAGTTACCAGATTGTAACAGGACATTGAAAAGCCAAGTAAGGCTCTTGTTTTGAAATGTTCCCACCAAGGATATTCAACTATTGTTGTCTGGTTAGGAATGTTTGAAGAATTTTAGCTCTGACAATTCACATACAAAATGCCCAGATTCACAGGCTCACAAAGAGATTGGAGCATGTGAATGTTTTCATATATTTTTGAGTGCAGAGAAGGGCATGCAAGTAGACATAACGGTGAGATAGAGATGTCTGTGGGGACAGCCTACTACTTCCTTCCTTCCAAAATAAAAAAATAATTAGCCCTACACAAAAATCACAAAGCAAAACTGCAGCAACCAATTTTAAGGCTGTCTCCAACATGTGGCACCGCTAAACAGCTGCTATGGCCCTAAAGGTAAAGGCAAAGGTTCCCCCGCACATGCGTGCTAGTTGTTTCCAACTCTAGGGGCCGATGCTCATCTCCATTTCAAAGCCGAAGAGCCAGCGCTTGTCCAAGGACGTCTCCGTGGTCATGTGGCCGGCATGACTAGACGCCAAAGGCGCACAAAACGCTGTTACCTTCCCACCATAGTGGTCCCTATTTTTCTACTTGCGTTTTTACGTGCTTTCGAACTGCTAGGTTGGCAGAAGCTGGGACGAGTAACAGGCGCTCACTCTGCTACGTGGCACTCGGGATTCGACCCGCGAAACGTCCGACCTTCTGATTGACACCTCAGCATCCTAACCCACTGAGCCACCGCGTCCCTTTTACTAGAGCCAATCAAAATGACAGATTTCTCACAATGCATTTAGCGCAGCATTATGCAAGGCACTGTAGGAAACCGAAACAGATTGGGCCACTAAGAATCCACTCAGATGTGTAGCTGTCCCTTCCACTCAAGAGACCTCAGCTGCCAGCTAAATACTAGGGAATGCTTCTCAGCTTTCAGATTCCGTTTCTCCCCTTCATTCAGTGAAATATGCTAAAATTTGTACCTACTCTCTTCCTAGCTCCATCTTTTTTTTAAAAAACAACAACGTTAAAATAGTGAAATAAAAATATTGATACAGAATAGTGAGGCTGCCTGTTAGAATTTTTGCCAGATTTTAGGTTTGATTGTCCAAGGCACTGAGCCCTGGAGGAAAAGACCTCAGATCTCGTAAAAATGCTAGCCAACCCCATAGTTCTTGAGATTGTTCTCCCCCAATGGGGCAGAGAGAAGGCATGGGCCACCCAACACACCCGGGGGGGGGCGGCACACTGTCTCCCCAGCACTCCACTTAACGACCCATGTGGTCACTTCATTATTGCAACTGGGAGAGTCAGGATTGTGGTTAATGGAGTGAAGCCCAGTTGTGTTTGTAAGAGGAGGACTACATGTAGAGGTCTAAGAGAGCAACACCAGATCATATGTGTTTAAAAACCTTCACATTTCTTCCCTCACCAACATAAGAAATCTACTCCTACAGATCTGGAATAATATTTTCCCATGGATTAATTTCATTTTTAAATCATAAGTAGGTGTCACCATTTTAAACACTAGTTGATTTTTTTTTTACCAAAATTGGATATTCTGATACTTCTTTCCCTAGATCACGGGTCGGCAACCCGCGGCTCCGGAGCTGCATGCGGCTCTTTGAGCCGTCTCTTGCGGCTCCCAGTCGCCCGGTGCGCGCGCACCTCTTCGAACGGGCAGTGGTGTGTGCGCACCTCTCCAAATGGAGAGTGGCACCGCCCGTTCCAAGGTACGCGCGCACCTTTCCGAAGGGCGGAGGTGCGCGCGCACCTCTCCAAACTGCCGCCGTCCCGTTCGGAGACCTGCTGCGTTCGCCTGGCACACTCCCCCCCTCCCCAGGCCTAGACAGGGCTCGGATGTCCGTGCGAGCGCACGCGGGGGCGACAGTTCCCGCAGGAAGGCTGCGCTGAGCATTACTCAGTTGCCCTAGAAACTAGCAAAAAAGAGGTTGGCGGCCCGGCCGGTCGGAGAAGGAGGAGGGGTGGGAGAGGGGAGCGATTTGCCCGCAGTCTTTGCAAAGTAGCAGCTTTGGCCGCAGCTTCGCCAGAAGAAACTGACGGGTCCGCTAAAGTGCTTGGCGACCTTTGAGTGCGGGGAGGTGGGGTGAAGAAACCCGACACCGCCTCTGGTCTGGCTTCTCGGGCTGTCTCTCTCTTGAGGGGGGGGACGATCTCGCTGTGCCTCCCACTCTAAGGACCAGCCAGGCAGGGCCACGCAGGTAAGTCCTCCTCCCTCCCTGGTAAAAAAAAATGCAGCAAGGAGGTGCCAGGGGCGGACCTTCGGCATCTTCCCTCTTGTTCCTCCCCCCCCGACCGTCCCCCGCTCCCAGTGGATCGAGGCTGGAAAGGAGGGAGCCACAGTCTGGACGTCGTGTAAGGAATACAGTAAAGGCGCGTCTGAGAGACAGTCGGGGATCCTGTAGCTGGCACTAGTGGAGAACTTGTTGTGCTTCATAAGTGCTTGTCCCCTTCTTACTTCCGATCGTCGCAGCGTTGTTGTTAAGTAATAGTGCTGCTAATGTTATTATCCCATTCCTCCTGGCATTGCACTTGGCCTGGGCTGCATCCCGCAACGAGCAGGTGTCTTGCTCTGACAAGAATCTGGGCTGTGGTGACGCAGTGAGACTGACCTTTCAGGCTTTAGGTGTCTGTCTGCACCATTCTCTCTTGAGGAGAAATTGCATCGCTTTTTTATGGTGGTTCGGACACCTACTGCGTTCGTCAAACATGGACGAACGCGGCAGGTCTCCGGACGGGACGGCGGCAGCGGCTTGGGAGAGGTGCGCGCGCACTCTCCAAACCGCCACCGTCCCGTTTGCACAGCTGCCGCGTTCAGGTCTCCGGACGGGATGGCGGCGGCGGCTTGGGGGAGGTGCGCGCGCACTCTCCAAACCGCCGGCGTCCCATTTGCACAGCTGCCGCGTTCAGGTCTCTGGATGGGACAGCGGTGGCGGCTTGGGGGAGGTGCGCATGCACTCTCCAAACCGCCACCATCCTGTTTGCACAGCTGCCGCGTTTGTCCATGTTTGACGAACGCGGCAGGTCTCCGGACGGGACGGCGGCAGCTTGGGAGAGGTGCGCGCGCACTGTCCAAACCGCCGCCGTCCCGTTTGCACAGCTGCCGCGTTCAGGTCTCCGGATGGGATGGCGGCGGCGGCTTGGGAGAGGTGCGCGCGCACTCTCCAAACCGCCGCCGTCCCGTTTGCACAGCTGCCGCGTTCATCCATGTTTGACGAACGCGGCAGGTCTCAGAACGGGATGGCGCGCACCTTTCCAAAGGGGAGACCCGTCGCCGCGCAGGTGCCTCCCATTTTGCGCATGTGCAAAATGTTTTTTGCGCATGCGCCTGAGTGGACGCACGCGTGCACACTTTTTGCGGCTCCCACTTTTTTGTTTGTGTGATGGAACCGGTTCTGAGTGGCTCTTTTCCTTTTTCCGGTTGCCGACCCCTGCCCTAGATCAACAACAAAACCAATATACAGCTAACATTCACTTTACGTTTTCATATCTTATAAAATCAAACTCTTGGTTCCCATTCTAGTGCAGCATCTTCTAAAGCAGGGGTCCCCAACATGAGTGGCAGTTGAGCACACATGTGCGCGCACACAGCTCAACTTGCATGAGCGACAAGCCGGCATGCACCCATGCAACCCAACTTGTGCAAGGGGCAGGCTGGCGTACACACAAATGCAACCTGGTCTGCCACTTGCACGGCCCGATTCCCTTCTCCCCAACTGCCAGGCTGTCAAGCCATAAAGGCTGGGGGCCTCCAACCTTTAGATCACAGTTCTAAAGAATGTAAAATTACAGATACCTCCGAGTTTGTTAAGCATCTGGGCCAGGGGTAGGCAACCTTGGCTCTTTTATGGCTCGTGGACTTCAACTCCCAGAATTCCTGAGCCAGCATTGCTCAGCTTGAAAACCTCTCCCTTTCCCCTCAGCATGGCTGGCTCAGGAATTCTGGGAGTTGAAGTCCACGAGTCATAAAAGAGCCAAGGTTGCCTACCCTCGATCTGGGCCATACTGTTTAGTAAATACGTTTGCATTACATTGTCAAGCATGTATTGAAGGCAATTCAAACTCAGAAAACAATCTTTCAAAATCTTTAAAATAACTAAAAATAAACCAATTTAAAGTGTTAATTCCTTGTTTTAGCACAGGCGTTCCAATAAAACACCTTCCTGGCTATTTTCAGACTTCAGTTAGATCACAGTGTTGACTTTTCATGATTCAGAGTCAAATTGCAGTTTCTCACTTATTGATCACCAAATATACTAGCTGATTTAAAAGGAAGCTGAAAATGAAGAGCCTAAATTAATAAATTTAAGACCTTAATACCTGCTGAGATTTCAAAGGTTTTAAACTGTTGAGTTCTTGGTGTTCTCTGAGCTTGATTGTTTGCTTGCAGACGGCTCATTACCCAACTAGGTGACATCATCAGTGCATCGTCAACAGTTTTATACCCTCTCCTGCTTCATCTTAAAATAGGGGTCTTCACACTTGGCCCTTTTATGACTTGTGGACTTCAATTCCCAGAATACCTCAGCCAGGCACGCTGGCTGAGGAATTCTGGGAATTGAAGTCCACAAGTCATAAAAGGGCCAAGTTTGAAGACCCCTGTCCTAAAAGATTATGATACTTACAGCAAGCTTGGCCTGCCGCTCCCGTTCTTTCTCAGTGCGGACTCGTACTTGTTCGGCACGCTCTGCCCTACGATGTTCCTGTCAAAGGACACAAACGATGACTCGGACTCTGTGGCATTCAGTAAGGTGAATTCATCAAAGCCAATTTCAGCCAAGGGTATGAGGATATATTCCCCACTCCCTTCCTTTCAGAAAATGGTGGGGCTCTATTGGCACATGAAAGCACGATATGTACAGGTGGCCCTCCACTTGAGACTGTAATGGAGCCTGGAATGTCTGTCACGACGGGTCATAAGTCAAGGCACCTACGTGATTGAACTCAATGTTTGTGGTGATCATTAAGTGAATGCTAGTTTTGTTAAGTGAATGTGGTGGTCATTAAGCAAATGTTGCAGTCGTTAAATGAATCAGTGTATTTCTAGAAGCATTTTTTCTGGAAAGTGACCGAAGAGGCCAGAAACTGGCAAAAAAAAAAATCTTACAAATCATGGTCATGTGATTGTAGAATGCTGCAAATGGTTGTAAAGGTGAATCAGTGTTCTAGTGGTCAAAATGGGGTAATGTCAGTGGTGGGATTCAGCCAGTTCACACCACTTCGGCAGAAGCGGTAGCTAATTTTTTGTTGCCCAGGCCCAGAATGGACTTCCGGAAGCGGTATCCACACAGAGAACCAGTTGTTCACATACAGTATTTGAATCCCACCACTGGGTAATGTGACCACATGGGGGTGTACAGCCACCAGAACTCTGAAACCAGGTCGTAAATAACTTTTGGGAAGTCTATTGTAACTTCAAATGGTCACTAAGTGACCAGTGATTAAATAATAATCATCTATATTTGAGAATTTCTCACATCTAGGTTTTCAAAAGAACAGCTTCCTCTCTCACCTGCCACTGGACATATGTTTTTTGGTTTTTGGAAACCTCTATCTGAGAAATGTAATTCCAAATAAATGCAGGTTTTGCTCATAATTTCAGGAATGATTACACTTAATTATCCGGGAATGCAACTACGGATAGTCCCCGATTTACAACCATTCATTTAGCAGCCGTTTGAAGATACAACAGCATTGGAAAAAGTGACTTCTGACTGTTCCTCACACATATGACCAATGCAACCTCCTCGTGGCCATGTGATCAAAATTTGGGTGCCTGGCCAGTAGCACGTATTTATGGTGGTTGCAATGTTTTGGGGTCATGGGATGGCCATCTGCTACCTTTCCCAGCTGGCTTCTGGCAGCAGAGCCAATGGGAGAAGCTGGATTCGCTTAATGACTATAGGTAGTCCTCGACGTACGGCAGTTCGTTTAGTGACCGTTCAAAGTTACAAACAGCACTGAAAAATGTGATTTATGACCATTTTTCACAGTTACGACCTTTGCAGCATCCCCATGGTCCAATGATCAAAATTCGGATGCTTGGCAACTGGTTCATATTTATGACGGTTGCAGTGTCCCAGGGTCACGTGATCCCCTTTTGCAGCCTTCTGACAAGCAGAGTCAGTGGGGAAGCCAGATTCACTTAACAAACATGTTATTAACTCATCAACAGCAGTGATTCACTTAACAACTATGCCAAGAAAGGTCATAAAATGGGGCAAAACTCACTTAACAAATGTTTCCCTTAACGACAGAAAAATATGGGCTCAATGGTGGTCGTAAGGACTACCTGTATGTGATTCACTTAATAACTGCATTGGTTTGCTTAACAACCATCCAAAAAGGTCATACAAACGGTCATGTCTCACTTAACAACCAGCTTGCTTAGCAACAGAAATTCTGGTCCCAATTGTGGTTGTAAGCCGAGGACTAACTGTATCTTTTATCTTTTGGATTCAACTTGCATCATGGTGCATAATCAGCCACCAGGTGGCAGTGAAAAGCAACATTTTGTTCCCTTGGAAAATTACAATTACAAAGACAGTTCTACTTATTATAGTTGGCAGAGATGGAAAATTACAATAGAAAAAAAAACAAAATAGGAAATTAATCGGGCAATAGAGGTAGTCCTCAACTTACAACAGTTCGTTTAGTGACCATTACAACGGCACGGAAAAGTGTGTGCAACCTTCTCACTAGCCAAGTCAGTGGGGAAGCCAGATTCACATAACAACCTGGTTACTAAACTGCTGGGATTCACTTAACCACTGTGGCAAGAAAGGTCGTAAAACAGGGCAAAACTCCCTTGACAATCTTTCACTTAACAACAAAAAGTTTGGGCCCAATTGTGGTCATCAGTCGAGGAGTACCTCTATACGAGCTGAGAATAAAGGGAGGAAAATAAATGGAGGCTAAACTGTAAAGGATGAGCCATTTTAGTGTAGAGGTGAAGGCAGCTGGCTGGAAGCCAGGAGGCTGTGAGTTCTAATCCTGCCTTAAACAGAAAGTCAGTTGGGTGACCTTGGGCCAGTCATTCTCTCTCAGCTCTAGGAAGGAGGGAATGGCAAACCTCTTTTGGAAAAAAATATATATTCTAAGAAAAGTGCAAGGACTAGTCCAGGCAGTTGCCAAAAGTCAATGCTGCTTTGAAGACACAAATCATCCTAAAATATATTCTGAAAAAGGTTTCGTGTAAATGAAAATATAAAAAAAACTTACCGAAACGCACAACCCCCTCAACAACCTCCCTCCCTCCCCCCGAAAAAAACCAACACCGGGATGAAACCAGTGACAGTAATAGAAGGCCATCCACTATAAACCTATTGCTAAGCACATTGTGCTTTAGATTGGAAGCCGCCCTGAGTCTTCGGAGAAGGGCGGGATATAAATGGGATTTTAAAAAAAAATCTATAGAAAGCTTTCCTCTCGCGAGCAATGCATTCAAAGAACAATGGCAGCCTGGTTGACTTAGGGGACCCTTGGGCTTGCCAGTAATTGAGCTGTTTGGTGTAGCAGTTCAAGCACTGGATTAGGAGTGGGAGAAACCCCCCAGTGCTAGCCCTGCTTTAAATAAAGAAGCTTAGCTGGGAAATTGATGGTCACAAAATCACATGAAGCATCAGTGCCGCTTTATAAATCCTTAGTAAGACCACAGCTGGAATATTGCATCCAGTTTTGGTCACCACCTTGCAAAAAAAGATGTTGAGACTTTGGGAAAAGTGCAAGGAAGAGCAACTAAGATGATTAAGGGCCTGGGGACAAAAACATATGAAGACCAGTTGCAGGAATTGGGTACGGCCAGTCTAGAGAAAAGAAGGACAAAGGGGGACATGATAGCAGTATTCCAGTATTTGAGGGGCTGCCCCAAAGAAGAGGGGGCCGGCTTATTTTCCAAAGCACCAGAAGGCAAGACAAGAATCAATGAATGGAAACTAACCAAGGAGAGAAGCAACGTGGAATTAAGGAGAAACTTCCTAACAGTGAGGACAATTAACCAGTGGAACAAGCTTGCCTTCAGAAGTTGTGGGTGCTTCATCACTGGAGGTTTTTAAGAAGAGACTGGACAGCCATCCGTCTGAAATGGTAAAGGGCCGTGGTGGCGAACCTATGGCACGTGTGCCACGGGTGGCGCCCCAGTCCTAGGCCTTCAGCTGGGTTTTATAAAACCTTTTCGCTTTAGGCCTCCGCCGCTGTGTGCTAAAAAAAAAAATTCAATCAATCAATCAATCAATTTCAACTTCTCAAGGGAAAAAAAGATCTCGCAAAGTTGGAATTGATTGATTGAACTTTTTAAGTCCCACCCAGTCTTCCATTATCACTGCAGCCACGCCCACCGAATGGGCCACACCCACCGGGGACCCGACGATACATAAGTGGGTTTTGGGTTGCAGTTTGGGCACTCGGTCTCTAAAACATTTGCCATCACTGGTATAGGGTCTCTCCTGCTTGAGCCAAGGGGTTGGAATGGAAGACCTCCAAGGTCCCTTCCAGCCCTATTTTGATTGACTGACTAACTTGCTTTAAAGTACTCTGAAGCTGCCTAGCCAAAGGTGGAGGAAGGAAAGAAGGAAAGTCTGGTCAAAGGGAAGATTGAAACAATGGCAACAGGCAAGCGAGAGAGGGGCATTGGTGACATAACAAGAGCTGGAAATGAACCAGAGACGGGGTGGGGGGAGAGAAAGGAGCAAAATTGGGCTGGATTCTGGAGAGACCAGATAAGGAAAGGAAGTAGGAAGACTGGAGCTAGTTAGGAAGGAAGGAGTTAGGAAGGAAGGAGAGGGCTGCCGCGAATAATGGGTGGAAGGCTACTGCTAAGCTTGTAAGCTGCCCTGAGTCATCGGAGAAGGGCGGGATATAAATGGAATTAAAATAAAAAATAAATAAAGGGTGAGAGGATCCACTGGAGAAGGAGCAAAGAAAACTGAGTTGGTGGGGGGAGGTGTCTTGGGGGAGAGTATAAATCTGGGGGTTGGGTATACAGGTAGTCCTCAACTTACAACCATTCGCTTAGTGACCTTCAAAGTTACAACAGCCCGGAAAAAAGTGGCTTATGATTGTTTTGCGTGCTTACGACCATTGCAGCGTCCCTGTGATCCCCTAATCAAAAATCAGGTGCTTGGCAACTGACATGTGTTTTGTGACGGCTGCGCCGTCCAAGGGTCACGGGAAGCCCCATTTGGGACCTCCCCAGCAAGCAGAGACAATGGAGGAAGCCAGGTTCACTTCATGACTTCATCACTTCGTGATTCACTTAACAACTGCAGAGATGTGTTTAACGGCTGTGGGGAAAAGGCCGTAAGATGAGGCACGGCTCACTTTCACAATTGCCTTGCTTAGCAACTGAAATTTTGGTCTCAGTTGTGATCGTAAGCTGAGGACCGCCTGTCGTCGCTATAAAAGAGCCAATTTGGCATAGTGGTTAAAGACATCAGGCTATGAACTGGAAGACCACGTCCGGCTTAAGGCACAAAGCCAGCTGGGTGATCTTAGGCCAGCCATTGTGCCTTAGCCCTAGGCCAGGGGTAGGCAACCTTGGCCCTTTTATGACTCGTGGACTTCAACTCCCAGAATTCCTGAGCCAGCATGGCTCAGCTTGGAAACCTCTCCCTTTCCCCTCAGCATGGCTGGCTCAGGAATTCTGGGAGTTGATGTCCACGAGTCATAAAAGAGCCAAGGTTGCCTACCTCTGCCCTTACGGCCAAGGCAACAGCAAGCTTCCTCTGAAAATCTTGCCAAAAAAGCTGGACACGTCCACATGGATGCCGGATCTCAACACTGACTCACACACATAAAACAAAAAAGCTGACCTCACCCTGGCAGTTCCTGTAGCCTACAAGCTTAAATACATAAAAGAATTTTATGTAGTTCAGGTAGCGATAGCTTTGTTAGCTTTTAAGGTGCCACAAGGCTTCTTCTTGCCTAAATCAATGCGCCTTCGGTTCAATCTGTCTGCCAATATTTGGTTTCTTTACTGCAAATTCAATACGTAATGTGCAAACACAGCCTGGATAGAGGCACATTTAGGGTGTGTGTGTGTGTGTGCCGCGCTTATGTGTCCGTGGAGGGCCAGCCATGGAGGAACTCCAGGGGTCGCACAGCTGTGCTGGGGATGCTGGGGTTAAGTAGGAGTGACATCATTGTGGCAGTGATTTGTCCCATTCTGTTCTAGATGCCTTCCTCAGCTTGGAACTGGGTTTTTTTAGACTTCAAAGCCTAAAGGGGGGAGACAAGGAGTCCTGGGGGCTTGCTGGATCCGCTTCAGCCAGAATAGGATCATTAGCTTCAACGCTCCTGGAATCACACAGTCTCCAGCACTATCATCCCTAGATGCCCTTGCCTCTCTCTTGGCTTTAAGCCTATCGAAGACAAGGATTAGGGGGAGAGATGATTACTGCCTTCCAGTGCTTGGAAGAATGCTGCTACTGTCACAGAGAAGAGGAGACTGACCTATTCTCCAAAGCATCAGAGGGCTGGACAAAGAAGCAATGGGGGGGGGAAGCTAGCTAAAAAGAAGTAAGGAGAAATGTTCTGACAGTGAGAACAATTAATCAGTGGAATAGCTTGTGGATGCTCCATCACTGGAGGTTTTTAAAAATAAACTGGACGACCATTTGACCAGGATGGTATAAAGTCACCTGCCTTGAGCAAGGGGTTGGACTTGAAGACCTCTGAGATCCCTTCCAGTCCTGTGAGTTTATGTTCTATGTTCTGCTTGCTCCTCCCCTTTCAAGGACTGGTCCAACAGGCCATTACACCACCCTGCCCCAGGGCCTGCTAAAATGGCCAAGTCCTCAAGGCTTTGCAGAACCACGGTGGGGTCATCCTGTATGTAGTGACGATGGTCTTAGAAAAAGTGAGTTATTATGATCCATCCCTGTGATGGCGCGATCACAATTCAGGTGCTTAGCACTGAATTGCTCCCATATATGAAGGTTGCAGCATCTTCTGGTCACCTGATCGTGATTTGACACCTCTCCAGCCTCCTTCCAAAATGCAAAGTCAATTGGGGAACCCAAGTTGCTTAACGACTGCAGGATTCCCTCAACAACCATAAGATTTGCTTAACAACTGCGATAAAAAATGGTAGTAAAGTCAGGTCTGGTCGTGTAATGACTCACTTAATGACCACATCATTTCGTTACCAAAATTCTAGTCTCAGCTGTGGTCGTAAATCAAGGACTACTTCTACTTTTGTATGTATGTAATTCTGTAACATATATATTTGGCCTGAGAGTGTAGATGTGAATATTCATGTATGAAAGAGTAAGGCAGTTGTATTCGACAAGGAGATTACAGTGAACAATTGGAAATTTTACATAAATGAAGAAAAACTGGAGTACATAGGCAGGGATAAGCTTTTATTCAAGAAAATTCTGGATAGAGAAATTGAAAGATGTACAAACCCTGGCCAAAGGATAATGGATGATACATGGTCTATGTGAGCTGTGCATGTTTCTCAAGCAGTTATAAGGTGCTTCTTCCACTTTATTACATGGAAGTGCAAGGTGAACACATCAAGAGAAGTGGAAAAGAAAGCTGGCATGGAGTTCTTAAGAGGTATGTGAAGCAGAACAAGAAGTAAAGTCAAGAATGAATTGGTGCTGAATTAATGTGGACTGGACAGAAAAATATCCAGTCCATATTAGTACAGAAAGAACTGTACTGATGTGGTTTGGTCACACAGAGACAATGAATGAGATTCAGATTGCAAACCAAGTACATGAAAGAACAGCAAATAGATTTTTTTTTTAAATGGGAAGACTGAGAAAGTCATGGCTGGATAGAACGATTTCATATTTATAACAAAAAAGATGAATTTAAAGAACAAAAGACAGTGTATGAATTGGAGCACAGACACGGTGGAAACAGGGATGATTTGCAAGGAGGGAATATTATGGCACTATGCAAAACCTTTTCACAGTTTGGATAATACTGATACAGTTTGTGTCTGCCTGTCTGTCTGACATATTTTAAAGGAAGTGTTTCCCAACCTTGGCAACTTTAAGATAAGTGGACTTCAACTCCCAGAATCCTCCAGTCAAGCATGGTCCCTAGACAAGACAGGAAGCTCTAGAAGACCTATTATGTCGTGGGCTCTGATGAGCAGGAACGAGAACACGCAGAGGAGTACAGACGAACACATCCCTGCCTCAATATATATAGCCAGGCCCTATGGTATTAACCAATTGGATTGAAGCTATACTTGCCGCCCAAAGTTGACCAATAGCAGGACTGAAAAGCCCAGTACATAACAAGACCGGACTTTGGGTTTCTGTTGCTTACTCCTGGAAATATTTACCAAATGCCAAGAAACCATTCAGAATTTTATCTAGTGGTAGGCAGCCCAGAAAAATGAACTAAGTCAAACCGATATGTAAAAGGATAACATGGCCACCACTTTAGCATCAAGTTACACACAAAACCATGCTGGCTGGAACTCACAATCCTTGACATGAGGCCCACAAGTTCTTCCTCTTCTTTTTTCCTCTGCTCAAAGTGTACGTCAATGAGAGTTTGCAGTTCCAGGAGGTCTTTCTCCATACGCTTGCGGTGGATGTCCTGTTTGCCACCATCAGAAAGAAAAAGAGATTATAAAGAGTGAACAGTATGCCCTTCTAATATGGTACCGCCCCAGACGCTTAATGGATCCCCAGAGGTTCCAGGCGGCGCTGGGGTCCCCACCTGCCTTCCTTGCTCACAGCTCGGCCGATGCCTTAGTGGAAGCCTGGGAAAGGACGGCCACTGAGGCTCTTGACCGAGTTGTACCCCTGCGGCCCCTGACCCGGTGCAGATCCCGTCGAGCTCCATGGTTCTCTGCGGAGCTCCGGGAGATGAAGCGTCGGAGACGGGGCCTAGAGAGCGGTTGGAGGTCCAGCCGATCCGAATCCGACCGATTGCGACTAAGAGCCTACATTAGGTCTTATCTCGCTGCAATAAGGGAGGCGAGGTCTAACCACTTCGCCACCCTTATTGCGTCCGCAGATAATCGCCCGGCCGCCCTGTTTAGGGTGACTCGCTCCCTCCTAAATCAGGAGGTGAGGGAGGATCCCTTGCAGGGTCGTGCCGAGGAGTTTAACCAACATCTGTCGGACAAAATCGCTCGGATTCGGACCGGTCTGGACTCTGACTGGGCAGAGTCTGACGATCAGGACACGGGTGGTCTTGTCGATATCATCTGGGAGGAGTTTGATTCTGTGACTCCGGAGGAAGTGGACAGGATCATGGGGAGGCTGAGCACCACCACATGTTTATTGGACCCGTGCCCTTCCTGGCTGGTCTATGCAGCCCGGGAGAGGACACGCAGCTGGTTCCAGGCAGTTATATCGGCTTCTTTGAGTGAGGGTATCTTCCCCGCCGTCTTGAAGGAGGCGGTGGTGAGGCCTCTCCTCAAGAGGCCTGCCCTGGACCCAGCTGTATTGAACAACTTTCGTCCTGTCTCCAACCTTCGCTTTCTTGCGAAGGTTGTTGAGAGTGTGGTGGCGCATCGGCTCCCTCTGGTCCTGGATGAAGCGGATTATCTAGACCCGTACCAATCGGGTTTCAGGCCCGGGCACAGCACGGAGACGGCATTGGTCGCGCTGGTGAATGATCTCTGGAGGGCTCGGGACAGAGGGCATTCCTCTGTTCTAGTCCTATTAGACCTCTCGGCGGCTTTCGATACCATCGACCATGGTATCTTGCTGCGGCGTCTCAGGGGACTGGGAGTGGGAGGCACGGTTTTACAGTGGTTCTCCTCCTATCTCTTGGGACGTTCGCAGTCGGTGTTGGCAGGGGGGCAGAGGTCGACCGTGAGGTCTCTCATTTGTGGAGTTCCTCAGGGGTCGGTCCTCTCGCCTCTCCTGTTCAACATCTACATGAAGCCGCTGGGTGAGATCATTCGTGGCTTTGGAGTTGGGTATCATCAGTACGCTGATGATACCCAACTTTTCTTTTCGACCCCAAACCACCCCAGTGATGCCCTCAACGTGATGTCCCGTTGCCTGGAGGCGGTTCGGGTCTGGATGGGGAGGAACAGACTTCAACTCAACCCCGACAAGACTGAGTGGCTTTGCATACCTTCATCCCGGGTTTATTCGGACATTCCACCTCTGGCTATGGGGGGTGAACTATTACCCCCCGTAGATAGGGCTCGCAACTTGGGAGTCCTCCTAGATTCACGGCTCACCTTGGAAGATCATATAGGAGCTGTGACTAGGGGGGCCTTCGCCCAGGTTCGCCTGGTGCGCCAGTTGCGGCCCTATCTTAGCCGGGATGATTTGTGCACGGTCACTCATGCGCTCGTGTCCTCTCGTCTGGACTACTGCAACGCTCTCTACATGGGGCTGCCCTTGAGGACCACCCGGAAGCTCCAACTGGTACAGAATGCAGCCGCGAGAGTGGTGTTGGGAGTCTCCCGATACTCCCACGTTACACCTCTGCTCCGTGAGCTGCATTGGTTGCCAGTTGTCTTCCGGGTGAGATTCAAGGTACTGGTAACGGTGTTTAAAGCCCTCCATGGCATGGGGCCGGAGTACCTCAGGGAACATCTGCTGCCGGCATCAAGCTCCCTGCGCCCTGTGCGTTCCCACAGAGAGGGCCTCCTCAGGGTGCCACCGATCAGAGAATGTCGATTGGTGGCCCCCAGGGGGAGATCCTTCTCTGTGGGCGCTCCGGAGCTGTGGAATCAGCTACCGGTAGAGCTCCGGATGGCGCCCGATCTTCGCTCCTTTCGTCGCGATCTCAAGACATTTTTGTTTGTACAAGCTGGCCTAGCCTGATGGGGATTGGTGGGGTTGTTTTATCTTTGGTCTTTTAATTTTATCTTGGGGTTTTTAGAATTGTACTTTTATTGTTTTTAACTAGGGCAATTGTTTAATCTCTTTTTAATGTTTGTATTTGCTATTTTATTCTGCCCTGTGAACCGCCCTGAGTCCTCAGGGAGAAGGGCGGTATATAAATGTTATTAAATTAAATTAAATTAAATTAAATCTCTGAAGGACATTGCCGCCTGTTTATGCTTTCCAAACTACTCCATTTGAAAGAATGACATTCATTGGCAATAGTTGTAGATATGAAGGACTATGGGGAGCAAACAAACTCATGTAAAAAAGATTATGAATGATTAAGAAAATACTCACATCAAAATCCACTCTCTCTCCCTCGGGGATTTTTGGAGGAGCTAACTGTGGAACCACTGGCCTTTGTTTGGGAGAGCACAGACCAAGAAAGAAGAATATTGTTAAACTGAAGTGTTCTTTTGGGTATCACAATCCCACCTCCCCAACTATAACTGTTGTGTCTGTAGATTAATTTATTGGGCCTTCCCTGAAGCGGGAAACTCCAAGTGCAATTATTGGCTGGTGCAATTTAGGCGGGAGTTTCTTGCTTCAGGGAAGGCCCAATAAATTAATCTACAGACACAACAATAACATCTTCAGATAAATTCTTTCTCAACTATTGCATTATATTGATTGGTGAAGAGAACCGAGACAAGTTGAATTATATTGAACACAATCAAGACAAGTTTTACAGAAAGTATACAACTATGCTTATTACAGGTGGTCTTCAGCTTCAACCCTTTGTTTGGCAGCCATCTGAAGTTACAAGAGCGCAGGGAAAAAATGTAATTTGTGGCCGTTGTTCACACTCAGGACCGTTGCGGTATCCCCATGGTCATGTGATCAAAATTCAGGTGCCTGGCAACTGGCACGTATTTATGCCCATTGCACCTGTTCCAGAGTCGTGGGATCACCATTGTAACGAATGGTTGCAAGTGCTGTAATCACAACTTCTGATTGCAGGATAGCAACACAGAGGAAAAATGGGATTTCGCTACAGAAAGACACAGGAGCTGAGAAAGGTGGAGAAAAATGATTGCAAGTCTAACGGAGTGGAACTGCTTACTCTTCCCCCTTCTTACCTCGGTCTGGGACGTTCTTCCTCTGTGAGAAACAGAAGACAGAAAGACGATTATTAGATGCAGAGAAAGAAGAAAAACTTTGGATTGCGAAAGACTTGTCAGAGGTGATGCAGGAAACTGAGGGAAACTGAATTATGCATAACCCTAACAAGGGATGGCATTCATTTCTACACATTCATAACAAGGGGCCAATTAAGCGGCTGGAGATGTTGAATTCTCCTAGCTAGATCTGTATTTCGATAAAGTGACTTTTCTGCATTGGTCTGAATCGGAGACTGCTGGGCTGGATAGGCAGTCTTCACATTATTGTCATCATCTGCTGGGCTTCTTACCTAATCTGGGCACCCAGTATTTTGACCAGTGCTGGGGTGGACAACCTATCCTCTTCCAATTGTTGCACCAACACCAGTAAGCCCGAATAGGACAACGCCGACTCACCGCAACCAACTCACTGCAGCCCACTCACCCACGGCCAATTCGCCATGAGACATTCCAACGAATACAAAAGTTATATTAATTTCAATGGAACCATGGCCTACTAATAAAATAAAAATAAATGTCAATCCAGAAATACAAGCATTACAATAATTTTGACAAAAACGTGGTTACCAATAACAAAAGTAACTGAACGACACAATTAACACAGCGTTAAATTGTCCCATGGTGAGTTGTCCTGCAGTGAGTTGGCCACAGCGAGTTGTCTGGTGGCAAGTTGGCCTTGGCGAGATGGCCGCGACAAGTTGTCCTAAACCCCCCAGTAAGCCAGGACAGTGGTGAGGGTTGCTGGAAATTATAGTTTGATGCAACCGGAGAGATCAAAATTGCCATCATCATTGGCCTTCTATAGGACTGCTTACTTAAAGTGAAATCATTCTGCCGTTTAAATAGCTACTGGTATTTAACCTCTCTTAGCGTATAGCTCCCTCCTCTGTCCCCCAAAAGTGGTTTGGAAACTTTGATTTGAAAACTGAGCCTAGAGATGAGCACTAAATCTAAGCCAAACCCCAGAAGTTGCTACATGGAGATAGATAGGTACCAAACAAAATACAGTTTTCATGATCTGACATTGGTTTGATCACAGCCATGTCTATAGGTACTGAAAAATATCTACTGCCACCATTTGGGCTTCAATATGTTGCTTCCCTTATAGACATGAGAGGGTTATGCATGTTCTCAGATATATAGATACATAGCGAGAACACACTGCTACACACTACATGCATGTATCCAGAACATACATAGCACACAGACAGCATCAGAGGAGCACAGATGTATCTCTATAAAATATACCTGCCAGGCCTGTTCTTTTAGAAACCTGCATAAATCCTTTTCTTTGGGGGATGTGGATGGGTGGGGAGGAGGAAATACAGGTAGTCCTTGACTTACAACTATCCATTTAAAGTTACAACAGCACTGAAAAAAGTGACTTGTGACCATTTTTCACACAACTGTTGCAACATCCCCTTTGTCACATAATCAAAATTCAGACACTTGGCAGCTGGAATATATTTATGATGGTTGCAGTAACGTGGGGTCACGTGATGATCTTTCGTGACCACCTGTCAAGCAAAGTCAATGGGGAAGCCAGATTCATTTAACAACTGCAGTGTTATTAACAACTGAAGTGATTCACTTAACTGTGGCAAGAATGGGGGTAAAATGGGGCAAAAGTCATTTAACAACTATCTTGCTTAGTAATGGAAATTCTGGGCTCAACTGTGGTCATAAATCGAGGACTACCTGTACCTTGGAGGAGGTGGAGTAAGAGCAGTGAGTGCATTTTTGGTGGACAAGGCCAAGAAGCCAATGGCTTTAGAATGGGCAGATGAAGAAACAAGATGGCCAAGAGGAATGTCATTTCAAATCCATTCAACGCTTTACAACTTTCTTTTACCACTGTGAATTCATTCACCCCTACGTCGATTTCTACAAGTCCCAGTATCCACTCTGCCTCCAGTGCTACTTTCTCTATGAGGAACTCTCCCTAGAGGCCACTAGCAATGGCAAATAAATTAGCACATTATGGATTTTGTTAGTTCTTATTTCAAGCAATGACCCCTTATGTAGAATTAAACTAGATTTTTTTTCCTGGTATGCAAGCTTTTTACTTACAGGGAGGTGCTTATCTAGGGAGCACTAAAGAGCACAATCCGCTAAGTAGACTTACATGAAGGTGTATAACCTTCTTTATCACTTGCTTATATAAAGCGGACCACTATTGTTTGTCTCTTGGCTATTCTTGGAGACACTGTATATACTTACAAATAAATTGAGAATTTTAGGTGCCAACACCCCCCCCAAAATTGGGTTTGACATAGCTATGGATGGGTTTATTATTATATATGGTAATATTTTTTAAAAGTACCCATATATCTTGCATATACTCATGTATAAGCCCTTCCATAGATAAGCTGACCCTCAATTTTTTAAACAAAATAGCGAGAAAAATGGCTAATCCATAGATTGCCCACAGAGAAGCCAATTGTGAAAATTAAAATATACAAACATTTTCAGGGTTGCCTTATCTCTGTGATGTACATTTTTCACGGTGTTATGGTTAAAAATTCAAAAGTCAGCCTATCTGCAAAGGGGCTTATATACAGTGGGTTAGGACGCTGAGCTTGTCGATCAGAAGGTTGGCAGTTTGGCGGGTCGAATCCCGAGTGCCGCGTAGCAGAGTGAGCGCCTGTTACTCGTCCCAGCTTCTGCCAACCTAGCAGTTCGAAAGCACATAAAAAATGCAAGTAGAAAAATAGGGACCACTCCCGTGGGAAGGTAACAGCGCTTCGTGCGCCTTTGGTGTCTAGTCATGCCGGCCACATGACCACGGAGACGTCCTCGGACAAGCGCTGGCTCTTCGGCTTTGAAACGGAGATGAGCACCGGCCCCTAGAGTCGGAAACGACTAGCACGCATGTGCAGGGGAACCTTTACCTTTACCTATGGTACATTAGGACCATAAGTTTCCCAGGACAGGAATGCTACAAGTATCAACCACCAATAGTCCCCTGCTCAAAGCATGGGAAGTAGAAAGCAAGGTTTTTGTTAAGCTCTAGAAAAGTCAGGAGTAAAAGAAGTCAGTTTTAAACCCAAGAGCATGGAAGCCTGGGGTCTCAGCTGTCAAAAAGCAATCAGTGTTTGAAGTGGCTTCAGTTGCAGCACCACAGTAAAGTTTGTGACTATGGTACCCTGAATTTGGACCAGCCAAGGAGAGCCCGTCAGCTGGTGCCTTCTATCCAGCCTGTCCGGTACCTGAGACCATGATTCAGATGGAATGGAGGGAAATGATTGTATCTTGGCTTCCCCAAGGCGTTTTACCCACCCACCCCCTTCCCAAGAGGGAGTAAACATAGTGAAGGATAAATGTACCTGGCTCAGGAGCCTGGTCAGGTTCTTCAGCTACTGCAAACAACATAAATCGCAGAGACAAGAGGTTGGAAAACAAATATTGGGCAGGGAGAGGAGGAAGCAAGAAGAGGGAAGGAAGTGGTAGAGACCAAATCCAGGAGAAAAAGGAAAAGTTAGTTAAATCAATCCATCTGTGGGCCACTTTCCCCAAACTGGTGCACCCCAAATGGGTCAGATTCAAGCTTCCCATTGAATTACCGTAAGAGCCAGAAAAGCTGAAGATGATGAATGCTGGAGTCTGATCCATCTCAAGGACGCCAGGTTGGGAAAGACTTCATTTAAAGATGGGGGATTAGCCGAAGGAAGGAAAGCCATCCATTGTATTATGGATAGAGATTTTACTGGGAGCAATCATGGATATTTCCTTCCCCACCATGACCATTCCTTTTACACTCCAAAGGCCTCAGATAAAATGCTGGGACCTTTCTTCTGGTGGAGGGGTGGGGAAGGAGGGGCAGAATCAAGGAAGTGCTTATAGGAGTCTGAAGATTCTGTTATCATTTAAGATAGGGTTTTCCAATCTTGTCAACTTTAAGACGGGTGGACTTCAACTCCCAGAATTGGTTGCGGATGACCCCTGACCTTCGGTCCTTCCACCGTGACCTGAAGACGTGGTTGTTCCAACAAGCGGGCCTGGACTGACTACGGTTTTAATTAGCTTTTTACTGTTTTTTAAATTGTCATATAATTATTGTATTTATTGTTTAATTCTTTTTTAAATTTTGTATTTTATGTTTTTAATTTTTATTGTTGTGCGCCGCCCTGAGTCCTTATTAGGGAGAAGGGCGGCATATAATATTTCATTAAATAAATAAATAAATAAATAAATAAATAAATAAATAAATAAATAAATAAATAAGTCCACACATCCTAAAGTTCACAAGGTTGGGAATCCTTGATTTAAGAAATCAAGCTTGTGTTTCTTTGCAGATTTCAAATTGTCTGTTTTCAAACTTGACTGCCTTTTCAAGAAACCTTTCCATATCCCTAGGCACCAGAATATTATAAAGGAACTTTGAACATTGGTTGTTAGCCCACAATTCAGTTGGCCAAGGCAATATGGTGCCATGTTCTGGTGCTGAAGCAATTGAAAAAGCCTTCCAGAACATTAAAAAGTATGATTGTGCCAATTCCACATTATAAAAGGAAAATAGAAGTAACAAACACACTAACTTCCATAACTGATTTTCCCCCACCCCAACATTCTCAGGACGCAGTTGCATAAACTTCCACATATGCTGGAGTCACAATCACATAAGCAGCAGATCACGCCAGCTGGCCCAGCAAAGACTTTTGAGGAAAGCACATTCCTGAGAAAGGCAGAGCCTTTAAATGTGGGTGTATATTTGTGGCTGAGTGTGTGTGTGTGTGAAATGTTGCCTGAAAATTTCCCCAAACTGAATCCATGCTTCCTTTGTCTGCTCCTGTCTTGGTGGCAGCTTTGACTTGAGACCATCTTACTTTGAATTAATGCCAGCCAATCAAATATCATACAGCAAAATGTAGCCAATCAGCATTGGTTGTGCCATACTGTCACGAAGGGGAAATTGTCCTCCTTCAGAGAAGAGAAGAATAAAAAGATTGATTCAAAAGCTTCTTTTCCTTGTTCAGATTGAAGGCATTAATTCGCCCTTTGAGCTATTATCATTTTACTGATTTACTTTCTACATTTTTGGACTCCCTGACTCTCAAACATTAAAAGAGGACCCAATCCTTAAGGAATACAACAAATGTTTGCAGATTTCTGGGCTCTGCACAGACTGAAAATGTTGTGCATTGTTCAAAATGATCCAAGATTGCTCAAAATCACCCAAAGAGCGCACTCAGATGTTGTTTCTGGATACCAAAAGGTGAAGAAAGACGTGTTGCAAAATAATCAGATGTTAGAATCTGTTAAATCGAAAGAGAAAGGCAAAAAGCAAAAAAAGAAGAAAGGAAAAATGTTTCAAGGGTGAATCAAACAGCTTCAAGCACGTAAGTGAGGGAATACAGATCATAAAAACAATATTGGATTTTAAAATTTGTAGTGGATCTACAACCTTCCTCAATCTGAAAAACCTGGGAGACTGTTGTAATTCCAAATATTCCCCTTCAGTCCCATTGGAATGGAGCCCTATCTTCCAGATCTTATTTACTATGTCCCACTCCTTTCAGGAAGAAAGGGAATTGGCAGGGGGGGGAAAAGAGCAGGTTAAGATTTGCCAGTCCCATTGATGATCCTTATCGTTTCCCAAAGTCTCTGTTTCCAATCACTGGATTCTCTCCAAATAATTTGTGACAAAGCCTGACATATGTTCCCCATCTTGGTGCTGCCAGAATAAGGAGAAATTGTCACTTGAACATTACGGCAACCTATCTTACTCGGAATGAGATAGAAGCAACCTCAGGGGAATCAGTTGCAGAGGCATGAATGGGACAACCATGACCTGGATGATTGAAAACTTCCATAGACGTTTACTCCATGGTTAAGCACAACTGTGGACCTGATCGTTGTCTCACCTTCTTCTTCTTCTTCTTCTTCTCCAGCAGCATGTTCCTCTTCTTGATGAAAGAAAGAGAAAGAGAGTGAGACAGATATGGGAGATGTTATTAAATTAGCAGATGAGGAAGAGATTTGGTAATCAACAACTGTGGAGTATTTTGAGTTTGCTAATAATTACAAATTGGTTTAATAAACAAGGCTTATATTTGATTCTACACATCACAACAGCAGCAAGAATAACCTTCGCGCAATATTGGAAAAAGGAAGGAGTATCACCAGAGGAAGAAATAATTAAAAAAATATTTGAATGGGCAGAGATGGATAGATTAACTATGAAATTGAAAGATAAAGAAGAAACAGAATATTACCAAATCTGGGATTCATTCTACAAATGGCTAGAGGAAAGAACCAAGGATTAGGATTGATTATGTATTAGTGCTTTTGAATCCAGACAGCATGCTGGTTGAAAAATTAACATATGTATGTAATAAAAAAGCTAATAAAATCTTTAAAATTAATAATAATTACAAATTGGAAAAGATTTGGAAATAGCTATAGTTAATATTTCCAATGATGGCCTATCTTTGAACACAGGGACATAATACAGGTAGTTCTTGACTTACAAACATTTGTTTAGCGACTGTTCAAAGTTACAACATCACTGAAAAAAGTGACCTATGACCTCATACTTACAACTGTTGCAACACCCCCATGGTTAAAATTCAAATTTTGGTGTTTGGCAATGGACATATATGAACCATAGTGGCACAGTGGTTAGAATGTAGTATGGCAGGCTAACTCTGCTGATTGCCAGGAGTTCGATCCTGACCGGCTCAAGGTTGACTCAGCCTTTCATCCTTCCGAGGTCAGTAAAATGAGGACCCAGATTGTTGGGGTGGGGCAATAGGCTGACTCTGTAAACCACTCAGAGAGGGCTGTAAACAACTGTGGAGCAGTATATGAGTCTAAGTGCCACTGTTATGTATTTACAATGGTTGCAGCATCCCAGGGTCAGATGATCACAATTTGCAACCTTCCCAGTCAGCTTCCAAAAAGCAAAGTCATTCAGGGAAACCAGATTAGTCGAAAACCGCATGATTCAATTAATAATTGCAGTGATTCACTTAAAAACCGTGGGGGGGAAAAAGGTTGTAAAATTGGCCCAAGGGTGCTTTTTTTCAAAGAAATGAAGAAGCTTCCTGGATGAGAAGGGAAATGTCTTCAAGGAAAAACAAAGAAAGTTCAGTTGCCTTTTGAAAAATCACCTTCGGGACACCCATGATCTGGATGACTGGGTATCCCCATAGACGTTGTAAAATTGGATACAACTCACGTAATTACTGCCTTGCTTAGCAACAGAAATTCTGGTCCCAGTTGCAGTTATAAGTTGAGGAGTACTTGTAATTTGCAGGACAACCTGTAACCACAGCATCACGTGTGATCACATCGGTCCAAGGGGGAACGTGTGTTGCAAGTGAACCATTTATCACGATGCAAGGTTTGCCCCTTTATCTACTTGAATTTGATACTGTGGTGCAAACAGGGAAGAGCAAAGCTTTAACTGAGCCATCACAACACCCATTTCTTCCTTTTGGCATCAACATGGTTAGAGACAGATGCTTAAGCATGTGACCTGTCAAAGTCTCAAGGGTGGCCTTGGAGCCTTTCAAAATTCACAGCTGCCTGTTAATTTTCAGTGGGACAGATCTAGAAAATGTTTGGACGCATAGGAAAACTCTTCATTTAACGTATTTAATTTATTTTAATAAACTTTAAAGGTAAAGGTAAAGGTTCCCTCGGACATGCGTGCTAGTCGTTTCCGACTCTAGGGGCCGGTGCCCATCTCCGTTTCAAAGCCGAAGAGCCAGCGCTTGTCCGAGGACGTCTCCGTGGTCATGTGGCCGGCATGACTAGACGCCAAAGGCGCACGGAACGCTGTTACCTTCCCACCGTAGTGGTCCCTATTTTTCTACTTGCATTTTTACGTGCTTTCGAACTGCTAGGTTGGCAGAAGCTGGGATGAGTAACTTTACATTAACTTAAATTAGATTTTTGCCCTGTTCTTATCCATTTTCTGGTTTTGACCACTTTTAGGGAGTGTGGACCTTGTCCCCCAAATATTAGGAACCCTTCCTTTACACTATTTTCCTCCCTGTCAGAGAAATAGAGTTTTTTATTGGGCAAGTGTGACTGGACACACAAGGAATTTGTCTCTCGTGCATAAGCTCTTACTGTACATGCAAGCAACAGGTGATAAATCTTGATCATAATCATAATACAATCATCATGAAACATAAGATACAACGTTCAATGATATTCATAAGATACTAAATAAAAACAATCAGCATAAATCATGAGCTACAAACAAAAAAGTGATAGTCTTAAGATGCCATGGGGGAAAAAACTATTTTTGTGTCTAGTTGTTTATTTATTTATTTAAATTTGCTTTAGATAGATAGATAGATAGATAGATAGATAGATAGATAGATAGATAGATAAATAGATAAATAAATAAATAAATAGTAAGAAATAAAAAAGATTTGCCTTTTTTCTTTTGCTCTAGCAAGAATGCTTTAAATTTTAAGGGGGTAGAAAGGAAAGGGAAAAAAAGCAATATTGTCCTGGATGCTTACAAATCGGCAACAGTTTTGCTTTATTTTTATTTATGTATTGGATTTATTAAGGCCAGCCAACTCCATTAAGATGCTAGCACTCTGAAGCTTTTCTCTCAAAGGAGTTGACATTGTTATACAGTGACAGACAAAAATTCCATGAGGAAAATAAATAAGGAGATATTAAGGCTGGATTTCATGATGAAAGGGAGGTGAGTAAACTGGGCCATTGGTCTTCATGTGGATATTCATTACCCTAAATCAGGGGTAGGCAACCTCGGCTCTTTTATGACTCGTGGACTTCAACTCCCAGAATTCCTGAGCCAGCATGGCTCTGTATGGAAACCTCTCCATTTCTCCTCAGCATGGCTGGCTCAGGAATTCTGGGAGTTGAAGTCCACGAGTCATAAAAGAGCCGAGGTTGCCTACCCCTGCCCTAAATGAATAACAATGACAGCTTTCTGATACTTAATACACCTTTAAGAAAACCAGAGGAAAAACAGGCTATCATTACAACTATGCATTTTTAAAATAAAAAGAAAAAGAAAGAAGCTGAAAAACTATTTCTAGCATTGAGAGAGTGATCATGGGTGGATCAGAAATTTCTTACCTTCCTGCTGCTCCCTGGGAAGTAGAAATCACAGTTGGCAGAGAAAGAGACAAAGAGAATGAGAGAAATTGAGATAAATATGAGTAAATCCTTCATTTATAAAACTGTAGGCACATTGACTGTAGATAACTAAAAAATGTTGAAAGAGCATCAGCACAACAATAGCATTTAGGCTCGTATACTGCCCCATAGCGCTTTATAGCACTCTCTGGTTGATTTACAATGTAGAAGCATTGTTTGCATGTTGCCCCCAACTATCTGGGTCTTCATTTCACCGACCTCCGAAGGGTGGAAGGCTGAGTCAACCTTGAGCCCTGTCAGGATCGAACTCCAGGCTGTGGGCAAAGTTTACCTGCAATGCTGCACTTTAACCACAGCTCCTCTAGGGCTCATTAACAGAAATAGATATGAAACTACTTTAATATGTACGAGTCCCTCTCAATTAGGTTATGAATGCAGTTTTGTAAAGAGTGGAGAGTTTTTAAGAGCTCCTAATCCTTTCAGAGAAGTCCTCCAGGTTGGTTGGAGACACGGGAAGGCTCAGATGTGGGTCTCTGCGCAACACCTTACAACAGGATTGAAAAAAGTAACTAACGGCTGGTCCTCGCACTTACAACCATTGCAGCATCCCTACCACCACATGATCACAATTCAGGCACTTGGCAACCAGCGTACATTTATAACAGCTGCAGTGTCCTGGGATCGCACGATTGCCCTTTTCAACCTTCCCAGCCAAATTTCGCCAAGCAAAGTCAATGGGGCAAACTGGATTAGCTTAATGACCAGACGGCTAACTTAAAAACTGCAGTGGTTTGCTTAACAACTATGGCAAAAATCATAAGTTTAGACAAAATTCGCTTAACAAAAGCTCTGCTTAGCAACAGAAATTCTGGTCCCCATTATAGTCATAAGTCTCGGACTACCTGTAGTTCAATTGTCGACTCCTGCTTGCCCTATATATTTCTCTTCGATGCACAGTGTCTAGCAATGCTCCCCAGAATAAGATGAATAGTGATAGGAAGCCAAACAAAATGAAGGTGAATGTTTGGGAAGGGAGGTAAAGAAAATGGGAACTATTTTTTCCCTTTTCTTACATTTCCCTGTTTTGGGAGATAAGTAATTTGTTTAATTAGGGATCGGTTACAAACAGTGAGGGTCGGGTCTGCTTTGTCCACCCCCCTGAAGCTTTGCACCAGCATGCCACAGGGCTGCGTGCTTAGCCCCTACCTGTACTCTTTATACACTTATGACTGTGTATCATCTGACACATCCACTGCAATAATTAAGTTCGCAGATGATACGACTGTGGTGGGTCTTATTACAGGTGAGGATGAGACAGCATACAGGGCGGAGGTACAAAAACTATCCATGTGGTGTAGTAAGAACAACTTGCACCTAAACATTGGCAAGACGAAAGAGATGGTGCTAGACTTCTGGAGAAAAAAGGAGGAACCTGCCCCACTTTACATCGGGGAGGACTGTATGGAGAGAGTTTCCTCCTTTAAATTTCTGGGAGTCTACCTCTGCGAAGATCTGACCTGGAAAGTTAACACAACCCAGGTGGCTAGAAAGGCCCAACAGAGGCTTCACTTTCTCAGGGTCTTGCGGAAGAACAGGGTAGAACAACGGCTAATGACCCTCTTTTACCGGTCTACTATAGAGAGCGTCCTCTCGTATGGTATTGTGGTTTGGTATGCTGGTCTGACAGCCGCGGACAGGAAAGTATTACAGAGGGTAGTGAGCACAGCACAAGACATTGTGGGCTGTTCCCTGACACCACTGGATGACATCGCCAGGGCTCGTTGCCTTGGAAGAGTGAGGAAGATTCTCAGGGATGACTCATACCCTGGACGGTATCTATTTACTCTCCTACCATTGGGTAGGAGATATAGGAATATAGCCAGCCATACCAACAGGCTGAAAAATAGCTTTTATCCGTGGGCTGTTAGGCTTTTAAATGGGACATAATCTTATGCAGAATTGACTTGGGAGGCCAGTGTGTGGTGTAGTTGGTTCACATAGTGTGGTAGGATGGAGGGTTTGTTGTCACTGTGTGTTGGGGGGAGGGAGCATGGGGGGAGGCTCAGCTAATCTCAATGTACACATGTACTTTGACAATAAAGGTTTATTATTTAATTTACTTAATTAATTTACTTAAAAAGTAACTTTGTTTAATTCTCTAAAAACATTTTGCTGGGTATATATGCTGGGGAAAAACAAGTAAAGCTGATTTCAAGGCCCTTTCATTAAATAAACTTTTCAGCTTTTATATCTGCTTCACATGTTTTTGGACAAATCAACAATCTATTTGCAATTCATCAACCTGAAACACTAACAAATGCATATTTCAAAGTTTAAAGCTGCAGTTTCAAGTCAGCACACTTTAAAATACGAATCACATCATTGATTCTGAAGGAGAATCTTATGTAAACTAAGCATATGCCCCAAATTCTTCTAAAAATCCCCAAATCCAATAATAATCCCATCAGAGAGTGTCATTAATAAATCACAGAAGGAGAATTTATCTGGGAGAACTTGAAAATGCCCCAGACTTTGTACATATTTAATTATACTTTTGGGATTGGATGTTGATCTACTTACTCCTCATATTCAACTTCTTCATCAGACATGGTGGAAGTTATTAGGTTTTATCTAGAAAGAAATAGATAAGCCGTATGTTGTTGTTGTTGTTTTTTGTTTCTTTGCAGGTAAGAAAGATTGTGGAATTAAATCTCAGATATTAGCTCTGACAAACGTCTATGGAAAGGCTATTAATAAACCACTTTCATTGCCATAATTATAATAATCACAGTCATCTCTATTTTTAGCACTGCTATTAGGTTCACATTAAGCACATTGTCTCAGTTTAAAGCAGACTTAATCACAGCAATAATGAAATAGTTAATAATGGCATGCTTAAACCCCCCCCCCCAGGCCGGTGTCTGTTGCTCTAGGCTCTGACTGAGAGCTCATTCTAAATCCATGTGGAATCCTTTGGCCTTTTATGGTATGGATTGTAGTCAGAGCCAGTAACCAGACAAAGAAGGACTATGTTCAAAGACAGCAGGCTGTGTTTGTAGGAACAAGGTTAGGAAAGATAATAGTTTCCATCTCAATCTATTTTTAATGTCTCCCATTGCTGAGCTTGCTCAAAAGATAGTACAAGCCCTTTCCAATGAAGGAACCTAGCCAACCTAGAGAAGAGGAACAAAGATGATTAGGAGGCTGGAGGCTAAAACATATAAGGAACGGTTGATGGAATTGGGTATGTCTAGTTTAATGAAGAGAAGGACGAGGGGTGACGTGATAGCAGTGTTCCAATATCTCAGGGGCTACCACAAAGAAGAGGGAGTCAAGCTATTCTCCAAAGCACCTGAAAGCAGGACAAGAAGCAATGGATGGAAACTAGTCAAGGAGAGAAACAACCTAGAACTAAGGAGAAACTTCCTGACAGTTAGAACAATTAATCAGTAGAAGAACCTGCCTCCAGAAGCTGTGAATGCTCCAACACTGGGAGTTTTTAAGAAGGGATTGGACAACCATTTGTCCGAGATGGTATAGGGTTTCCTGCCTGAGCAGGGGGTTGGACTAGTAGACCTCCAAGGTCCCTTCCAACTCTGTTATTCTGTTATTCTGTAACATGAGCATAAGATTTATGGGAAAAGGAGACCAGCATATCTGGAGGAAACCAGGTTTGGTTGGCTATTAGAATAGAATTGGATGCTTCGTAGGAGAAAATCTGGGAATGTAACTCCACCTTTCTTTTTACTGAATGGGGTTATTTTTTCCCCACACGAGGCTTCCATTGCCCCTATTTTCATTTATATCTTGTCCTTTCTTTACAGCAAGGGCGCACAACCATTTTTGGACCTGGGGCCACATTGAGCTTTTTAAGTACAGTTGCAGGTTGGAGGCTAAATGAGGAAGGACCAGAACAAAAATAGCCTATTTTATTTAAATTGAATGAGAATTTCATTGAAATTGTACTTAATAGCTTCCTCTCTGTTGCATTAAAGATTACCTTTCAAGAGCAGATACTGAACAGAGTTGTCATTATCGGAGAGAATTTTTGCGATAAAAATGAATGTATTGCCATACTTACCTGGCAGGGGAGATACCTTGATCATGAAAAATGAATGTATTGCCTATTGTATTTCTATTTCAAACAATACCTATTTTGATAACTGACGTACTGTTTAACTGCTGACTCAACTTTCCCCTTTTACCATGCCAGCAAATGTTTGAGGTAGATTAGACAGAAAAATTGGAATTGGTTCAAACCTAGCCAGCAAGTAATGTGGCCATGTTGAGCTTTGAACCTGATTTCTTCCTAATAGCTAGACTATGATGGCTACGTAGTGCAAATGTTCCTCTTAGTTTACTTGGCAGAATTACACAATGTCCCATTACAAGATTAAAGGGCTTATCAACCTGCCTTAATTTTCTTGGGCACCTTCCAACAAATAGCTTATCTTTATAAAGAGGCAAAATTTTCCATTCTCAATGGTCTTCACCTTGCAGCCAAGGAAATGGAAGACAAGAGTTTTTATCCTAGGCCTGTGGATACTTGGAAAATCTTTTGGAATAAGTGATTTGGATCCTACGGATGTGCAACACATCTGCATTTTTTAAAATGTGTTGCTATAATGGCAGAGAGCTGCTGGGTTTTTGCAAAGTTGGAAAGCACACAATGAGGCCTCCAAATCATTCTTGTAAAGAATATCACTTTTTATACCAGAAAGAAAATGTACATAAAGAAACTTTTTACCAAAAAATTATTGCAAACAAATGTAGCTAATATAGGAATAAAGAAGTATGTACTGTAATGTAAATTGTATCCCAAGTGTTGAGAATATTGAGAATCCATCCCAGTCTGTGTGATTCAATTATCTTAGATATCAATGACTGCGTAACAAAGTTTTAAATAAAATATAGTGTCTCTGTAATATAGCAATATAATATGTAACAACTCTACCCAGAGAATAGACACTGCATTTATTGTACTAGAGTTAGCAGCTTCTGAACAATATCAAAACTTTTAGCAATATAAAAAAATTAAAATAGAAAAAGATTTAGAATATGTACATTTTACTAGGAGGGCCTGAATTTGCTATAATTATCCAGGAAAGGTATAAAACATTGACTTATCTGAGTGCTTTGGCAATGTTCACACAACACATCCATCCACGGTTTACTGGGCTACAGTTTAGTGACTTAATTGTCTGGGTTTCCATCATAAACTAACCACTCCAGCTAGATTTTCAAAATCTAGCATGGAGGCACAAATAGCTGGCCCTCATTTAGCTTAATATCCTAGGCCAGGGGTCTTCAAACTTAGCCCTTTTATGACTTGTGGACTTCAACTTCCAGAATTCCTCAGTCAGGCTGGCTGAGGAATTCTGGGAGTTGAAGTCCACAAGTCATAAAAGGGCTAAGTTTGAAGACCCCTGGCCTAGGCAAATGATGAACAACTTATGTAAACTTTGGGTCATAAATCTTTGGGTTTGGCAGCAGGGTCATCCAAAAGAAATTTTGACTGAGTATAATCTTGGGGCCAGGGCAAAAGATCAATACAATACAAATAGGACAGGACTTCAAATGGATACTGGTAACTGCTGCATCTTTCCTTTCTTTGACCCCCCCCCCTCCTCGGATGCCCCCAATGAAAGTCCATAACTGTGAGCCAAGAAAATGAAAATAATAGAAAACATTTAGCCCATATATAATTTCCCTCATCTAAAAAAAGACAAAAGTTGTCTTTATGGAGCTGGACAAAATATACCATAGAGTAAGAAAATAGAACGAAATATTGGAAGATCTACTAACTAAAGGACCAATGTTGTACATTTAAGCTCCAGGGAGAACGTTTAGATGGTAAGTTGTCCATTTTCCAATTGGTTATGTATAAATAAAATTAAAGTTAAACTAGTCTCAATAGGTTTTTTTTTAAATGGTACTGAATTGAAAAATTGCTGGTTGGCTACCCTTCTGTCGTGTCCCAGGTCTCCTTGAAGAGGCTCCATTTAGGATTGAACTGGGGGTGAGAATAGAAATCATCTACTCCCCAAGTTCTCCCTTCCCAATTTACTTTGCATCTTAGTTTGTCTTGGAGGTACTGAGCCTGTCTTATATTAAGGTACAATTGTGAAAACCAAAAAAAGGATGAAGGTCCAAGATGAACCCAAAAGCTTTATAATTGATCAGGGATTGAAACTTACAAGAGTTGCCCCAGATAGGATTCACATAGGAAATGTCATCAGTTATCCTTATTTGTCTTTTGACAGCCTAGTGAAGGTTTGTATTTTCCACCACTCAAACTTCTATGTCCCTTCATCCTTCAAACTCTGATCTGCCCTAGAATTGAGCAAAGTTCACTCAGGGCCTCCAGGAAGGATACTACAGATTTTGGATTTGTACAAAAGAGCAGCTGGGGCCACCTTTCTCCACCCTTCTCACACAACTTTTTGGACTTCATTTGACACAGCCAAAGTGGGCGGGGCATGTTGTGCTCTCATTGGAAACAGCTGTTGTAAAAGGTCAGACATACTTTGGACCTGTTATTGTTTCTCAGTTTCCAGTTTGAATCTGCTTCCTCTCTGCTAGATCTTTAAATAACTTTGACCATGCTGGGGTGGCATCTGTGTAACTTGCCAGTCCAGAAGCATTGTCTCCTGCTACTGTTTAGTCGACCCCTAAGATGGGGTTCAATAACTTGCCAAGTGAGCTGAACTATGTAATGGAGGCTTTTCTTAAAATAGTAATAGAATCGTAGAGTTGTAAGGGCTTAAATGGATCCTTGAAAAATCATGTCACATTTCTCTGGTCCAGTGTTAAATACATTTTCTTCCTGAACGTAAGGGTGGGGTGGGGCCTCTGAATTATTATTTCCTTGTCTGGCAAGGGAGTTGACAATCCAAATATATGTTGGATTGTCATAATGCATAAAGGTAAGCAATTCTCTCTCCTGCTGATTTCCTTTTAGACAAAGTTAGCCAAAAGCTAAGAGAATTTGATTCTACTTTATAGTGTCTATGCAATTTAGGGAATAGAAGGCATCCAATTCAACTCTTAAACCTAATTCAGGTACACTGCAATGCTGAATTTGGTTTCTGAGAATTCAATGGCCATCTTTTTCCTGTAAATACATAGGTTTGCATCCTTATCTAGAGTAGGGTTCTCGGTGCTTTTTTTGTCATAGAACGCTCAGAACGGAGTTCCAGCACCTTTTTTGGATGGAAGCTTGTATGGTAGGCAAGGTGGGTTGTATGACATGTGTGAGTTCCGGCACCTTTTTCTTTTACAAAAAATGCACTGAGGGTTCTACAAGAACTTGACGGGGTTCAGTGAGAAACAAAGGGCAAAACAACAACGATGAATTCACTCAAACATAGCCAAATCTTCTACTATGGCTTCACCTCTCTCTTTTTTAACCAACAGTCTGAAAAAGTATGAAGATCATAATTAGAGGTCTTTCTCTCTTTTGCCTAACTACAGAGGAAACATGGCCCATTGATTCCTTCCCCCCTGCTATTTCCTTGTGATTCCCAAGTGTGATAGGCTTTCAATCCATGAATTCATTTTGCTGCATATTTTGGGCAAAATATTTCATTCATCACATTCAGATTTACTTTCTGTTTTTAAAATCATGATTCACTGAAACCTTAAAAGGAAGATCTGCACAGAAGGTCAAGCCATAAAATGTCTGCCTTAATATATTGCGTTGCTGCCTGCAAATCAATCAACCACAACTTGGCTTAGTGATATATGGGAATCCAGCTATTATCTCAACAAGGCCATCATATTAATGCTAGCTACTTCCCCTCTTGCAATGGAGAGGACTTTGAGGGTCACAAGCATCCCCACTGTCACATAGCAACTCTTAGGTCCTACAGTTCTGTGGCTAACATTGGCAGAAGATTGTCCAAGATGTCTGATTAGTAAGCTTTTGCTTCAGCCTATAGTCAAATGAGCACCTGTTACTCGTCCCAGCTTCTGCCAACCTAGCAGTTTGAAAGCACGTAAAAATGCAAGTAGAAAAATAGGGACCACAACGGTGGGAAGGTAACAGCATTCTGGGCGCCTTTGGCGTCTAGTCATGCCGGCCACATGACCACGGAGACGTCCTCGGACAAACGCTGGCTCTTCGGCTTTGAAGCGGAGATGAGCACCGGCCCCTACAGTTGGAAATGACTAGCACGCATGTGCGGGGAAACATTTACCTTTACCTTTATAGTCAAATGCAGTCAATATGCTTAAGTTATGGTTTATTGTGTGATGAAAAATTAAGCAATTGGGATAACTCAGTAGAGCCAAAATTCAATCAACCGTGGATGGTATGGAGAAAAAAAAATCAACCTGAGTTGGGATTCTATACATTCTGAGCTGGGAATTACCCTTATTGGCCTTTAAGTAGACACACACTTTTTATCAATATGTGGAGATGAGCCTGATACTAAGACCACTCAATACTTCACATATGAAAATTGAGGGATGTATTTATTTATTTCTCACATTTCTACACTGCCCATCTCACCCAAGTGGCCCTAGGGAATGATTCAATTCGTATGGGGAAAATCAGTGACTTTAAATCAGTCCCCATGGACAGTGACCTAGTCTCCAAAACTTCATGACTGGGTTCAAACAACAGGGAAAACTAGATTAAAAATGGAGCGATCATATTGAAACCTAATTAAAAACAAAACCACAATTAACCTTTTGTGTCTTGTGGGAACTTATGTTGCATACATTTATTCTTCAATCATTTATGTGATGTTGACTCCATTTTCATATATTGTTTCTGAGTGTTTGTGTGTGGGGTGGGGGTGGGGGGTAAATGCCGGGAGAAAAAAGTTATATATGAAGCACAAATCTCTGAAATTATGCTACTATTGTTCAAAATGTTTTAATGTATTTCAACGATCCTGCACTTTGGGGGGGGGGGGAAGCTGTCTTGCAAAGAATGTCTAATTTCTGTGCATGGATATTTCTCTGTACATATTCAGGATGACTTTAGTCTTTCATTATTCAGTTTGATTGTCCCCAGAGCAATAATGAAAGAAAATCAAGAGGCAAAGAAATTCAGTTTGGAACATAATTCCTAACTAGCTTTGTGGGGGAGATAGAAATCTTAGGATTTTGGGTGGAATTTGAGAAGGAGGTTCAGCTGTGAACTATATTAGGCATTTTAACTGACCTGGACTGTCATTGAATGGAAAAGCACTTGCAGCAAATGTGGAGGCCACACATTTGGCTCCAGGCTCAGACAAAAGGAATTTTGGGATTGCTGTGATACATTATACAAAAGGTTGAATCTTTGAAGGCTAGCTGTTGCAGTTAGTGCACTAGGCAAAATGAACTCAGGAACTGCAGGTATATGATGATAGGATTTTTTTCTGTTTTTTAACTGGCTCTTCATTTGTTTCTGGGTCTGATCCAAGCACTGGTTTTAACTTCTAAATCCTTGTGTATTTAAAGCCCAGCTCTGCAGTTGGACAACCATGTGCTCCAGCATGTCCAGTCATAATGCTCTAGTCTAGGAGGTACCACAGTCACTACCCTACTTGGCATTATTATTTACAGAGACATCTAATGGAAGGAAGGAAGGAAGGAAGGAAGGAAGGAAGGAAGGAAGGAAGGAAGGAAGGAAGGAAGGAAGGAAGGAAGCTGAAGCACCAGTCTCAAATTTAATCTGTTTTTCATATAAGGCCTGTGGATCTCAGGAAGATCCCAGAGGAATTTTTTGGGGGAGGGGGAAACAAATGATGGTTGGTTGCATTCCTGTGGAAGTAGACCATTTGCTCAGGAAAAACAAAATGAGATAATGGAAAATATCTTAGCTTGAGACACTGTGGGGAGGCTGTGAAAGCAATAGAAGGGAGAGAGGAAAAATGGGAGACTGAAGGCAGGTCCTTTGGGAGCATGGAGTCTGGAAGAAGCATGTCAAGTCATTGATAGAAACTCCCAAGTCTTGATGAACTCCTTATAAATGAGGTTGGGAAATTCCTCAAAGTGAACCCAGATGAGTAAGGAAAATCCATTCCTGAAATCTGCATTGGTTTTTCTTCCTTGATCTTGCCCAGCTTTGTGAGCCTGGACACTAAAAAGCTGGAGAACAACACCTTTACCAGTTGACGTCTGGTAAATCTACTTAGGATTGTCCAGCTCTCATGCCAGCCATGTTGGGAGTGCCCATAACATGCTTGCCACATTCGAAGCTTGTCATTGCGCCTATAGATTTGAGGGACCTCTTTTTCTAAATCTGGGGTATTCAATCAGGGTGGCTGAAGAATTCTGGGAGCTGAAGTCCCCAAGTCCAAAAGTTGCCAATGTTGGACATTCCAGTTCTAAATCGTGGAGAAATTTTATCTGGTGATTAAGAGTCGGCAACAACTTGATAGTGGATAATCCCTTCTAAAAGGTCATCTCTTCACCTATAGTATTTTTTCAAATGCTCACTCAAGATACACAGTCTTTCTCTGCCTACTTAACAGAATAACAGTTGGAAGGTACCTTGGAGGTCTTCTAGTCCAACCCCGCTGCTCAAGTAGGAAACTCTATACCATTTCAGATAAATGGTTGTACAATCCCTTCTTAAAAACCTCCAGTGTTGGAGCACCTACAGCTTCTAGAGGCAAGTCATTCCATTGATTAATTGTTCTGCCAGGAAATTTCTCCTTAGTGCTAGTCCGTGTTCTTAGCTCTTGCCTTCACATTTGCGTGAGTTAATGATGAAAAGACTTTTTCAGTGGCACATTCCTTGGAAACATGTAATGGAAAATGCCCCTTAGAAATATATGCCAGGTGCCAAGCATTGTTTTCCTGCTGCCCCAGATTTTTTCCACTTCGTTTTAATAATTTAATAAGAGGTTATTAAGATTTTCCTCTTTGACTTTATGGTAGGTGGTTTCCCTAGAGCTCTGCTAACTCACTTATTTTCTGTGTTTCGTTCCCTCTATTGTTAGATTCTACGTTTAAACCAAATAACCCAATCAACTTTCACTCTCTTCTTAATTAAATTTGCACTTCCTGTAACTGTTCCTAATTGTCTTACATAATAAGTACGCATTAGAAGGCCAGAGTAGGAATTTTGGTCAGGTAAAAAAAATAAAGGTGAATGTCTGTGCCTGGTTATTCTGTTTCACGGATTCTGCATTGTAAACATTCTACACATTTAGTTGAGTAGTGGCGGAAAATCCAGATTAATGAGTAGAAGAGACAGAACTGAACACTGAAATCAAATTCAGTTAGGAGGCTATTCCCACCGCAGAGCAGCTAAGCAGCTACCTGTCGGAGAAGGAATGGAGACTGCAGCTGGGTGCTACTTAAATCTGGAAGGAAGGAAGGAAGGAAGGAAGGAAGGAAGGAAGGAAGGAAGGAAGGAAGGAAGGAAGGAAGGAAGGAAGGAAGGGGTCCAAGGTAGCCTAAGGCAATGTCTTGAGCTTATTATAAAGACCCACATTGTCTTTTTCAAGTCCAAAGTTACATCTTCCCAAACCATCCCAGCATCTGTTCCTTCCAGTTAGGTAGAGGTTCCTGCACCCCAAGCATGCAGATCAAATGTCACCCCACACGGGCACCCAGAGGCATTGCTAGGTCCTCACATGCTGGTTCCTCCCCCCACCCCAACCATCCTCACCTGGGAGCAGAAAGGTCAAAGATCTTGCTGGCTCTCTGAGCACACACTGGCTTCTCCAGGAGCAGGGGTAGCATGGCAGCTTGGGAGCCCTTATAATGAGGTAACCAGATACCTCTCTCTCTTCCTCCCCACTGGCCCCACATCCCTGGTGTGGGATGCTGTGATTTGTTGAGAGGAAAATGACAACGGGTGTGAGGTTGATCCCTGCATTCCCGGGACAGAATGTGAGGGGATCATAAAGGAACAAAAGAAGCTCCTGAAAACTGAGATTGTTCTCCTCGGAAACAGGCGGTGAGGAAACCCTTTTTAAATGCTCCAACATCTGAAGTTCTGCTACTTTTAAACATGGATGTATCTACCAAATTTTTCTACCCACGGCTGATCCCCTGTTTAAGCCAGAAGTAAGGTTGAGTTCTTAGTAAGGTTCTAGATTTAATAGTTCTACTTTTTCTTTTTCTTTTCACGCTTTCACTGATGTTTGTTACAAAATACAAAGAAAACCAAAGATTATAAAATAATAGGGGAAGGTGAAGAGAAAGGGAAAGGTGGGCAGGTTAAGCAAAAAAAAAAAAGCAACGACTTCCAACTTTTTTAGGGCAGTTAAATACAAAATACAGGTAGTCCCACGATTTACAACAGTTCACTTAGTGACTGTTCGAAGTTACAATGGCACTGGGAAAAGTGACTTATGACCATTTTTCACACTTATGACCGTTGCACCATCCCCATGGTCACGTGGTTTACATCTGCATGCTTGGCAACTGACTCACATTTATGATGGTTGCAGTGTCCCAGGTTCATGTGATCCGCTTTTGCAATCTTCTGACAAGCAAAATCAATGGGGAAGCCAGATTTACTTAGCAACCCTGTTACTAATTTAAAAAACTGCAGTGATTCACTTAACAATTGTGGCCGGGAAAGTTGTAAAATGGGACAAAACTCACTTAACAAATTCCTCATACAGCAACATAAATTTGGGGCCCAATTGTGATCGTACGTTGAGGACTACCTATATAGTTACGACCTCAAATGTTTGCTTTCTTTTTTTTTCTTTCTTTTTGTCTACTTTATATAAGCGTGTGGAGGTTTTTATCATCTTCTTTAAAATTTTCAATAAGAACTCTATATAAACAATTAATTTATGATGATTATAGATAACATCTGGCTTCCAAGGCTAATTTGAAGAGGAAAAAAAGTTCGTTTTGCAACGGTCTAGAGAAAGATAAGTATAGAACAGAACAGAACAGAACAGAACAGAACAGAACAGAACAGAATAGAATAGAATAGAATAGAATAGAATAACAGAGTTGGAAGGGATCTTGGAGGTTGTCTAGTCCAACCCCCCGCCCAAGCAGGAGACCCTCCACCATTTCTGAGAGACAACAGTCCAGTCTCTTCTTAAAAGCCTCCAACGATGAAGCTCCCACAACTTCTGAAGGCAAGCTGTTCCATTGGTTGATTGTTCTCACTATCAGAAAATTTCTCTTTATTTCTAGGTTGACATATTTCTAGATACGTCAGTGTGGCTGGGAATTCTGGGAGGTGTGATCTCAACACATCTAGTAACCACTTACAACTAGCGCAGTGATCCAAATTCAGATGCTTGGTAACGGACACAATGTCATGGTTCAGATGAAACCCATTCAAGAACCTCAAGGCAAGAATTCTTCCTTAAAGAACATTTTATTCAGGAAACAAAGTATCGGCACTACATAGTTGAACCCAAAACTAGATTCCCTTCCCCCAGATACAAAGCAACAAGTTGCAAGTCCCACCCCCACTAAGCAGTCATAATTCACATTCTCCAATTAGCCTGGAGCGCGGGCTCTCTCCCCAGCGCCTCAGCCCGCCAAGACGTTATCGGTTTGTGTCCTTGAGTTCCAATGGAGCTGCATTGTTATTATGGGTAGCTGAGCTCAAGCATTCTCCCCATCCCCCCTTTGACACCTGATCTCTAAACAGAAGAAAAGGCATGTTAAAAGCAAAGTAAAAATGGCTGCAATTTCCATCAGTTGTCAGAGCAGGAACATCCATTGTTACAGCTGTGGGAAGTCAGCTCCCCAGAGAAGGAAATATTAAAAGGGCAAATGCAGATGTAAATCGAGGAAGGTTGCAAGCCCCCAGCTGGGAGATTAAGAAGACAAACACCTACAATCTGCATACCTCACCCAAATTCTAAGAGTCATTAGCCCAGCCCCAGGGAAGCAGGACATGAACTTTGGACACAATAGGATTAACCCATCACCATCAGAATACCAGAAAGGCACACTCAGACTCACGTCAAAAGTTCATGACACAGGAAATAGACTCAAACAGGAACAGGAAGCAGCTCCAAACAAAAGGCTCCAGAGGGTATAAAAACCCACTCCCTACACGTGCTCAGTCCTTTTTTTCTGCCAGATCATCTTCCTGTCTGGCTCACCTCTTCAATAAACTACAACCTTCTTCCTAAGCAGTCGCCATGTTTATTCCCAGCTTGGATGGAACCATGATGAAGACTTTTCTTCCAACACAGCATTGACACACAAATTTATGAGGGTTGCAGGGGCCTGAGGTCACACAATTGCCTTTTGCGACCTTCTGACAAGCAAAGGCAATGGGGAAGCCAGATTCACTGAACAACTGTATTACTAACTTAACAGCTGCAGTGATTCACTTAACAACTGTGGCAAGGGAGGTCATAAAATGGGGCAAAATTCACTTAACAACTGTCTTAGCAATAGAATTTTTGGGCTTAATTGTGGTCATACATCAAGGACTACCCATAGCTATAGGACTGGAATAGCTGGATATATGAATGTTGGTGTTTCTGCCTTTCGTATGTTGGTGAACTCTAAGTAATGTAGAGATATTTTTGTGCATGTTTCTCCAAATATGCCCCCTTTTGCTTGAGGATTTTTTGAATGCACCCAGCTTTTGCAAACACCATTTAGTCTGTCATAATGAATTAGTATAAAAAAGTTAATGAATGCATATTCTGTGCACAAAGTTCTCCATTTCTCTTCAGAAAGTGACAAACAGCCCTGCAAAGTGCAGAAATGCACACAGGTAGTCCTTGACCTAAAATTCTTAACTGGAACCAGAATTTTGGTTGTTAAGCAAGACACTTGTTAAGGGAGTCGTGCTTAATTTTTGCATCCTTTTTTCTTTTGCCACAGTTGTTAAGCTGCAATTGTTGAGGGAATCCACAGGGTCATTACGTGAACCTGGCTTCTCCCACTGACTTTGCTTGTCAGAAATTGCTGGGAAAGTTGTCAGTGGTGGTCACATGACCCAGTGCACATCCATTAGGTATGAACATCTGGTGGGACCACAGAAAGGCCCTTTGCGGTGGTGGCCCCTTCTCCTTGGAACATCATTATGATGGCGGCGGCAGCGGTGTGTGTGTGGGGGGACTGTTCAATTAATATTTTCAGTAACTAGAAGTTTCTTTGATGAAATCTTCTCGTTCTTTGAAGTAACAAAGCAAGTCTCCATGGGGAATGTAGAGTTTGATAAAACTGGTTCAAACCTGCCAAGAACAAGGATTGTCATACATAGACTTGAATTTTAGTAACTTTCAAACTCATTATAATATGAGAAACTCACCTCTTGAATATGATGATGAGCGTTAACAAGATCATGCTAAGAATATGACGGGATGCTGTGAAATGTTATATGCCACATACTAAAGTCACTGATATATATTAACTGGACACGACCCAGAGATGTTGCAACCATCATAAATACATGCTGGTTGCCAAATGACCAAATTTTGATTACGTGACCCTGGGGAAGCGGCACAGTCATTAATTGCAAAGACTGATTGTAAATCAGTATTTTTCAGTGCCACAGTAGCTAAATGAATGGTTAGGGTTAGGGTTAGGGTTAGGGTTAGGGCCAAGGACTAGAGTTCTAGGGCAAACTGCATAAACAGCTTTTAGCATATTATTAGTGTCTTGGTGTGTTGGCTCTAGCGATGTCTGAAATTGGACACTGAGGTCTAATCCTGGCTAGGATGCAGAGGGAGAAAAAAGAGAACTGTCTTTCTCTGAGGCAGTTTGCTTTCTTTAGCAGTATTCTTGCCTGTTATATCACTGCCCAGCTGTGGGTTGAAAGCTTATATTCAGAGGCCTTTGCAGGAAAGAGAATTGGCATCAGCGGCAAAGCAAAGAATAGAAATCCAGGCTCTCTACCTCCCACCCATTGTTCCTCTAGTGGGATGCCAATGTAACAAGAGACCTCCCAGCTGTTAGGAGAAAGATAAACTTAGCCTGCTGCATGTGTGAGACTCTCCATGTGTGTGTCAAAGGGAGAGAGATGGATAGTGTTGTGTAGCTGGTTCTTTGCAGGCATTGAGTGAGATGGGAGGTTCAAACAGCAACAGGCTTTATTGAAGGTCAGAACATAACAGAAGCAAAATAGGAGCTGCTGCGCAGCTATTTATACCATTGGCCGATAGGTGGTGACCAATAGGTTTAAAGCATGGTTTCCTGCCCAAAGACCTACTTAGCCAGGTGCAGACAACCAATCACCAGCTGCCTGCAATTAGTGCAGGTTCGAGTCCCACCAGGCTCAAGGTTGACTCAGGCTTCCATCCTTCCGAGGTAGGTAAAATGAGGACCCAGATTGTTGGGGGCAATTAAGCTGACTTTGTAATAATGCCGCTGGGGGGGGGCGAAAGCCCTAATAAGCAGGCATATACATAGAATGAAGGCTACTGCTAAGCTTGTAAGCCGCCCTGAGTCTTCGGAGAAGGGCGGGATATAAATGGAATTAAAATAAAAATAAATAAATAAATAAATCTAGGCCGGCCCAGCAACCATTAAAAACATACACGTGAACTTAGCAATTGAACTAAGCAATTAGCAAGCAGTACAACATAAGCAAACACTTACAGCATATAAAGCATATACAGCATTCATTTGGTTACAAAATCTTGTAGGTACTTGGGGGGTCTTTGTGCTCATTCGGAGCGTCAGGTGGTTGCCGGAATCTCCCAGTTTACCGGTCTGCCTGCCGCGCTGGGTAGACCTGGCTCTGCAGTTTGGTGGAGTCAAAACAACTCGAGTCCCTTTGGCTGGCCTGTCCCAGTTGGCCCAACCCAAAGTCTAATGGTGCCGCGACACCAGCAGGGCTGCTACTGGGTGTCGGATGACTCTCCGGCCCCTGTGGCCAAGTCAGGGGAAGCACTTTTACAGTCCCGTCCCCGTTCTCTTGTGTATGAAATGTCTCAGAGCGTACAAACTGCTCTGCTGGAGTGGGGGGTTGTGGACTTCAAGTCTGCTCCCCTGGGAGTCCTGAGCCAATGATTGCTCAGTCACTGGCGCAACTGATCAACATGTTGGCGAATGACTCTCCCATCTTCCAGGACCACCTCGTAGGAGAGAGTTCCTGATACCTTGACAACATTCACTGCCACCCACAACTGCCCTTGCCCATAGTTCTGGGTCTAAACCTGGTCCCCCACCTGTAAATTCCTAGGTGCCTTTGGACATGTCATGTTGGAGGCTACTCTATTGGGGTGCAGTCTGTCCAGTTTGGTTATTAGCCTCTTGCCCCAGCAAAGCTCTGCGGGGCTCTTGCCTGTAGCTCTGCAAGGTGTAGTATGCTGGCTGAACAAGAAATTGGCCAGCCTGTGGTGCCAGTCCCCTGTAATAATGCGTTTGAGGGACTCTTTGGTTGTCCTAACCATCCGTTCTACCTGCCTGTTCAGTGACGGGTGAAAGGGAGCTGACGTGGTGTGCCTTATCAGGTTGGCCCTGGGAAAGGCCTGGAATTCTGACATGGTGAACTGGGCTCCGTTGTCGGAGACTACGATGTCCGGAAGCCCATGCATTGCAAACAGTGACCACAACACCTGGATGGTCCTTGCAGTAGCCATTTTGGCGCCTTCGTGTTGGCGGCGATGTCGGCGGCGGCGGCGGCGGGGATCTCTCTGTTGGACCTGCCTCGGGCCGCTTTCGGCGGCTGCGGTGTCTTCGGGCCGTTTCGACGGCGGAGGGGACGACCGCTGGTCGGCTGGGTGGCAGGGATGTCCCTGGTATTGTTTTTCGCGCCGCTGCCGGTGGCGGAGGTGGCGACGGTGATGGCGTCCTCGGGCTGCCTTGGGCAGTGGAGAGGACGACCGCGGCGATGGCGGCGGTGCTGCTGCTTCGCTTGCCTTGTTCCGGCCTCTGACGGTGATGGCGACGACGGCGTTTTTCGGGGCTTGCTGGCCCGCTGGCCCGCTCCATCGGCAGCGATATGGCGGTGGTCGGTGCTTTTCATCTGGTCTGCGATGGCCGTAGCAGCTCCGGTGGACTGCCAATTATTAATTCTTCATCTGCCTCTCTATTCCCCTTTGGACTGGGACGGACCTGGGTGCAAGCCGCAGTGGGAGAGCGGCTTGCTTTTACATCGGTATACCCATAGAGGTGGGAGCTCTATGGGTTATGCCCCCCCAGGGTGTACATTCTGGACCATCCCCCTGGCTCAGACTCTCGACCTGTTGTGGGAGGACGGGTTGGGGTCTGTCCCCGGGAGCATCCAACCGGGTGGCAGTAGGTTGGTCGATGGCCCGAATGTTTCACTCCCTTCCTGTAGAACCTCCTACTGGACTCTTCCATTATGGGACTGCCTTATCTGGACTTGTTGGACTTATGTACAGATACTCCAGCACGGACTTGCTCGCCCTCAGGGGTTCCCCCCTCTCCTGGGTGCGTCCCGCCTTTTTTGCCGCTCCCAGTCTCAATGAAGGGCCCAATTACTGGGACCCTGAGAGATGGCCGGGTAGGGTCAGGGGCTCTCGATTCAAATTTAATAGGAGGCCCCTGGTTACTTTTTTAGTTAAATTTTTTAGGGGGCTAGGGAGGGGGGTGGGGGGTAATAGTTGTTTGACTATGGGGGGTGGCCATACAACCATGGTGCAGGCCAGGCCTGGGTCCGACTGCGTTCGGGGGGAGCGGGGTGTGGTTACATCTGGGGCTCAGGAGCGGGTCGTGGGATTACCGATTCCCACGACACTGGGGTATGGCAGCAGGCGTATGGACAGAGGGCCGTATCGTTACCGGGAGGGCCGTCCCCGCTGTTTACAAGCGGTGAGGCGCTCCGACCCTCTGGTTCTTCCCCGAGGTGCCGGGAGCGAGGATGTGCAGCCTCCTGAGCTCCGGCTGGTGTACCTGAATGCCAGGTCCGTGGTTAATAAGGCTCCCCTTGTGCGGGATTTGGTGGAGGGTGAGCATGCGGACCTGGCTTGTATTACCGAAACCTGGTTGGGCCCAGAGGGTGGGGTCCCTTTGGTTGATCTTTGCCCACCAGGTTTCCGAGCGTTACACCAGCCTCGGGCTCAAGGTAGGGGCGGGGGAGTGGCGGTAGTTATCAGGGAGACCTTATGTCCGCGGGAGACCACCGTTCCTCAGATAGTCGGGTGTGAGTCTCTCTTTTTGAGGTTTGGTTCGGGGGCGCAGTTGGGCTTGCTGCTGGTGTACATTTCGCCTAGTCACACAGCGGCAGCCCTGCCTGAGCTACTCGATGTCCTCTCCGGTTTGGTGATTGAGTTCCCCAAACTGTTAGTTTTGGGTGACTTCAATCTACCATCCCTGGGAGGGTCATCTGAGTTGGCTCGGGAGTTCATGGCTTCCATGACGGCCATGGACCTGACGCAGGTAATTTCTGAACCGACTCATGAGGGAGGCCACACCCTGGACCTAGTTTTTTTATCTGGACGATGGTTGGATGATCTTGGTGGGGGCTCTCCATTTATCATGCCCCTGTCATGGACCGATCATCACCTCCTGCGGCTGGTCTTCCGTTTTACCACCCCCCGCCGTGGGGATACGGAACCAATTAGATGGTACCGTCCCAGGCGCTTAATGGACCCTGATGGGTTCCAGGCGGCGCTGGGATCCCCACCTGCCTCCGTCGCTCACAACTCGGCGGATGCCTTAGTGGAAGCCTGGGAAAGGGCAGCCACTGAGGCACTGGACCGAGTTGTACCCTTGCGGCCCCTGACCCGGTGCAGATCCCAACGAGCTCCATGGTTCTCCGCGGAGCTCCGGGAGATGAAGCGTCGGAAACGGGGCCTAGAGAGCTGCTGGAGGTCCAGCCGATCCGAATCCGACCGGTTGCGGTTAAGAACCTATATTAGGTCTTATCTCGCTGCGATGAGGGTGGCGAGGTGTAATTACTTCTCCACCCTCATCGCGTCCGCAGATAATCGCCCGGCCGCCCTGTTTAGGGTGACTCGCTCGCTCCTTAATCAGGAGGTGAGGGAGGATCCCTTGCAGGGTCGTGCCGAGGAGTTTGGTCAGCATCTGTCGGATAAAATCGCTCGGATTCGGACCGGTTTGGACTCCAGCTGGGCAGAGTCTGGCGATCAGGACACGGGCGGTCTTGTCAATGTTACCTGGGAGGAGTTTGATTCTGTGACCCCTGATGAAGTGGACAGGATTATGGGGAGGCTGAGCTCCACCACATGTTTATTGGACCCGTGCCCTTCCTGGCTGGTTTATGCAGCTAGGGAGAGGACACGAGGCTGGTTCCAGGCGGTGATATCTGCTTCCTTGAGTGAGGGTAACTTCCCCTCCGTCTTGAAGGAGGCGGTGGTGAGACCCCTCCTCAAGAAGCCTGCCTTGGACCCAGCTGTGTTGAACAACTTTCGTCCAGTCTCCAACCTTCGCTTTCTTGCGAAGGTTGTTGAGAGTGTGGTGGCGCATCAGCTCCCTTTGGCCCTGGATGAAGCGGATTATCTGGATCCGTACCAATCGGGTTTCAGGCCCGGGTACAGCACAGAGACGGCATTGGTCGCGCTGGTGAATGATCTCTGGAGGGCTCGGGATAGGGGATGTTCCTCTGTCCTAGTCCTATTAGACCTCTCAGCGGCTTTCGATACCATCGACCATGGTATCTTGCTGCGGCGTCTCAGGGGATTGGGAGTGGGAGGCACGGTCCTTCGGTGGTTCTCCTCCTATCTCCTGGGACGCTCGCAGTCGGTGTTGGCAGGGGGGCAGAGATCGGCCCCTAGGTCTCTCGTTTGTGGAGTTCCTCAGGGGTCGGTTCTCTCGCCTCTCCTGTTCAACATCTATATGAAACCGCTGGGTGAGATCATTCGTGGTTTTGGAGTTGGGTATCATCAATATGCTGATGATACCCAACTTTTCTTTTCGACCCCAAACCACCCCAGTGATGCCCTCGCTGTGATGTCCCGTTGCCTGGAGGCGGTTCGGGTCTGGATGGGGAGGAACAGACTTCAACTCAACCCTGACAAGACTGAGTGGCTGTACATTCCGGCATCCCGGGACATTCAAAATGTTCCATCTCTTTCTATGGGGGGTGAGTTGTTACCCCCCGTGGATAGGGCTCGCAACTTGGGAGTCCTCCTAGACTCACGACTTACCTTGGAAGAACATGTAGCAGCTGTGACTAGGGGGGCTTTCGCCCAGGTTCGCCTGGTGCGCCAGTTGCGGCCCTATCTGGACCGGGATGCCCTGTGTACGGTCACTCATGCGCTCGTGACCTCTCGCCTTGACTACTGTAATGCTCTCTACATGGGGCTTCCCTTGAAGACCACTCGGAGGCTCCAACTGGTACAGAATGCGGCCGCGAGAGTTGTCTTGGGAGTTTCCCGGTACTCCCATGTTACACCTTTGCTCCGTGAGCTGCATTGGCTACCAGTTGTCTTCCGGGTGAGGTTCAAGGTCTTAGTGATGGTTTTTAAGTCCTTACATGGCATGGGTCCGGAATACCTCGGGGATCACCTGCTGCCGGCGTCAACTCCCCTCCGCCCAGTGCGTTCCCACAGAGAGGGCCTCCTCAGGGTGCCTCCGGTCAGAGAATGTCGGCTGGTGGCCCCCAGGGGGAGGGCCTTCTCTGTGGGCGCCCCGGCTTTGTGGAATCAGCTGCCGGTGGAGCTCCGGATGGCACCGGATCTCCGCTCCTTCCGGCGCGGGTTAAAGACCCACCTATTTGAACAAGCTGGCCTGGCCTGATGGGGAATTAATTTGGGTTTTAAATATTGCTATATTTTATTGTTTTATCGTGGGCATTAATTTAATTCTATTTTAACTTTTGTAGCTTTGTATTTTTATTATATGCCCTGTACACCGCCCTGAGTCCCTTGGGAGAAGGGCGGTATAAAAATTTAATTAAATAAATAAATAAAATAAATATTGGGAATTGGAACCACCTCCAACCATTTAGAGTGGCTGTCGACCACTATTAAAAACAACTGTCCTTGAAAGGGCCCGGCAAACTCTATGTGGATTCTTGACCATGGTGTGTTTATTTCCTCCCATCGGTGGACAGGGGCTTGCAGCATCTCCGATCTGGACTGTTGACATATGTAACACCCATGTACTTGGGCCTCGATAGCTTTATCTAGCCCTGGCCACCAGAGGTAGCTCCTCACCAGTGCCTTCATCCAGACAATACCCAGATGGCCCTCATGCAGAGACTGGAGAACCCTGGGCCTAAGTGAGCTGGGGACTACGACCCTACTACCCCAAAGGTGCACCCCTTGTGAGCCGAAAGCTCATTTTTCAGACTGAAAAAACTTTAGAACTCTGGGCCCCCACTATTTTCCAGCCATCCTGTGTGAATCCAAGCCAACATGCGACTTAGGAAGTTGTCAGCTGCAGTTTCTGCAGCGACGTCTCCCGCATGTAGGGGAAACTCCGGCAAGTCTTGTATGGCTGAAATGTGGGCAGCTGGAGCCGGATCTGGCTCCACGTGCAGCAAGGGCAACTTCTAAGGTCGTCTGCATGGCCCATTTCTTTGCCAGGTTTGTGAACCAGCCTGTAGTCGTAGGCTGAAAGGAAGATAGACCACCTCAACATTTGTGGCGACAGAATTTGAGGTGTCTTCTTGTCCATTGTGAACAAGCCTAGCAAGGGCTTGTGGTCAGTAAAGACTGTGAACTGCCTCCCATATGTTATGGAACTTCTTAACTCTGGCCACAATGGCCAAGGCCTTTTTGTCAATTTGTGCATAATTGCACTCCGCTGAAGACAAGGTCCTCTAATTATAGGTGATGGGTGACTGTCTCCCATCCACTGACAAGTGACTCAGCACCCCTTCAACCCCGTATGGGGATGCATCACATGCAATGCAAACTGGCAGCTTTTCATTAAAGTGCATGAGCACCGAGTTCGAGGACAATACCTTGACTGCCTGGAAACTCCTTTCTTGGAGCTTGGTCCACTGCCATGGAGTATTTTTGTCTAAGAGCCGGTGTAGCGGCTCTGCCACTGCAGCATTGTTAGGGAGGAATGAATGATAAAAGTTTAGGAGGCCCAAGAAGGCTAGAAGCTCTCCCTTGGACCTAGGGCTTGGTGCCAGCTGAATAGCTTTCAGCTTTCACTCTGCAGGATGGATGCCCTCGGCATCGATTTGAAACCCCAGGAATTCTGTAGACTGGACCCCAATCTTGCATTTGTCTCTCCTTAACCTATGTCCCGTGGTGCAGAACTGCTGAAGGACACCTCTAAGCCGCTCAGCCAGAACTTATGTGGACTCTCCGGCAATGAGTACATCATCGAAGTAGGGGTACACCCCCGGAATACCCTTGAGCATGTGCTCCATGATCCCTTGAAAAATTCCTGGGGCCACACTCACCCCAAATTGAACACGCTTGACCTTGAAGGCCCCCCTGTGCGTAACAATCATTTGGGTGGCTGCCGTGGCCTTGTCCACCAGCAGCTGTTGGTAGGCCTGCGCTAAATCTAATTTAGCAAACACGCAGCCTCCTTGCAACGATGCCAGAATATGGCTGACTGGGACAGGGTACGCGTGCTGCTGTAGTGCCCGGTTAATAGTACACTTGTAGTCAGCACATATTTGTACCTCTGCATTGGCCTTGAGTGGTGTAACAATGGGGATCTCCCACTCCCCACTGTCCACGGGCTGCAAAACCCCTTGACTAACAAGTTTGCCTAGGTCTGCATTGATTTTATGCTTTAACACAAACGGCACATGGCGGGGCTTAACCCGAATGGGCATGACCTGGGGATCAAGTTTAAAAGCTATCGTAGAGCCCTTGTACTCTCCCAAACTTGAGCCAAAAACATCTGTGAATTCCTTGCAGATGGAAGACAAATCTGTCATTTGAGTCTGGTGAACGCCAGTTACTTGGATGCCCAATGCATCGAACCAATTGAGCCATATGAGGTTCATACGCTGGCCATCTACCACAATAATGTCTAGTGGACCTGAAAACCCCTTGAATTTCACTGCAAAGGTGGCCTCGCCCTTGACCACCACCCTGGAATTCTGGAAATCACTTAGTAGGATATTAGATGGTCGTAGCTTGACCCATCTGTTGCTATGGCTGCAAAATGCCAAAAAGTTCCAATGGAGATGATGGACACAGAAGAGCTTGTGTCCAGTTCCATTTTACATGGAACTCCTTGAAGTTTGACCTGCAGTCACAACTTCTGTTTAAGAGATCAGTGGGCACCGGTGCAGAAAATGCTCTAGCGGCTGGAGCAGAACCCTATTTGGTGTTGCCCTGGGGCCCTAGTACCTCTCCTGAAAGTCTCATCCAGCTGGAGGTCCCTCTGGCGACCTCGACAGATGGCGGCAATGTGGCCTGGTTTTCCACATGCCCAGCACATGGCTGTTCTGAAACGGCAATCCGTGTGTTGATGGCGGCCTCCGCAGCCCAAGCACCTCGGGAACAGAACTGCCTTGTCAGATGGTCTCGTTCCTCGTTCGTGGTGCAGCTGAATCTTGTCGACTTCATGGTCACAGTCGGTGTCTTCCAACCGTTCAGCGTCCTCGTGGTGGACGATTTTGGTAGATGGCGCACTTTTGGAGGGCCGCAATGCCTTCACGGCCCCTCTGGTGGCTTCGTCCACCATTACCTCCTTTAAGGCCTCTTGAAGTGAGAGAGTCTCCTTTGCAAAGACTTTTTGTTGGAGCTCTCTGTTCCTAAGTCCACAGACTAAGCGGTCTCTTAGTCACTCCTCTAGGACAGAGAAATTGCAGAGTCACGATGCTTGGTGAAGCACTGCAGTGAATTCTGTCGCCGACTCGCCAGGTTGTTGTTTGCGTTGTTCAAAGGCATGCCTCCACGCTATCACCGATAACTTAGGATCAAAATGGTTGCGCAGTTTCTTCTTGAGATCAGCATACGTGATGGTTTCTAGAAGTGCCGGGGCAACCAAGTTCTCAGCAATATCGAAGGTGGCTCGGCTGCACACACAGAGGACGGTTGCGGCCTTCAGCCCATCTTCGCTGATTTGATTTGCACGCAGGTACTTCTCTACGTGGGAAATGTAGAACGACCATCTCTCTGGGTGCATCACGTTGAACTCTTCAAGCTTTCCGCCCTTCGCCATGGTGAGAAGTCTTTGCGGCTTATGTCTCATGTTACCTCATGCTGCTGGCTTCTGTGTGGGCCCTGGGATGGATCCTAAGGGTGGGGTGGTCTCCAGCGTGACTTGATAGGCAGACCAAGGGGTGGGGGGATGCTGTTCCCTACCAGGCTCTGTGCTGGTCTCACCTCCTAGTGACTTCAGGTTCTTATGATGAAGCAGCACATCCCACCCTCATTGCCAGTGTTGTGTAGCCATTTCTTTGCAGGCATTGAGCGAGATGAAAGGTTCAAACAGCAACAGGCTTTATTGAAGGTCAGAACATAACAGAAGCAAAATAGGAGCTGCTGCGCAGCTATTTATACCATTGGCCGATAGGTGGTGACCAATAGGTTTAAAGCATGGTTTCCTGCCCAAAGACCTACTTAGCCAGCTGGAGACAACCAGTCTAGGCCAGCCCAGCAACCGTTACAAATATACATGTGAACCTAAGCACTTAGCAATTGAACTAAGCAATTAGCAAGCAGTACAACATAAGCAAACACTTACAGCATATAAAGGCCAGTACATTACAGATAGGACTCTGAATTTATGGGAGGGAGGCATTTTCTGATTAGAACAATGGCCCCCAACCTCTTGGGCACCAGGGACCAGTTCCAAGGAATAAGGTTTTTGAGCGGACTGGAGGGGGTGTGGTTTCACATGCTGCCTGCATCCCATGGATGGTGCTTCGCTTGTTTGCCTGGCCCAGTTTCTGGCATGCCACTGCCAGATGCTGGTCGACGGACTGGGGGTTGGGGACCACTGGATTGGAAGACTGAGCACCCTTGAAATGAAAGGAGTAAGCAACAGTCGCAGATCTCCTTTGCTTTAAAACAGGTAGTCCTCAACTGTTGACCCGGAATTAGGGGACAGTATAGGAAATATCAATTGTGAATGTGCAGATGGCCCTACTGTCTTTGGGCTCTTGCAAAGTCCTGGATGGAGGGTTATGAAAGGCCAGCAAGAAAAACAACCAATGTCCTAACCCATCCGAGAACATACAATATCTTTAGGGAAACACCCCAAAAGGGAACATGTTTAGTTACTTCTCCTCTCTTATCTACAGTACGCCAGACTTACTGGGTGAAATCTTTATGTACACATGTCATCTTTCCTGGATGGCTTGCTTATGTAACCAGAAAGAATAAATACAAGGATTTCTTGTCTTTCAGGGCTGCTCTCTTTTAGAGAAGCCCATCTTTTGTTCAGCTGAATAAAAACGTAAAGCTTGAAGGCAACTTCTGGTTTCCTGTATTTTTTACTTGCGAGTTCCTTGGACTGCAGGGCGTTCAAACTGGTCAGTCTTAGAGGAGATCAACCCTGACTGCTCTTTAGAACAGGGCTTTTCAACCAGTGGTACGGGTACCACCGGTGGTACATTGGCACCTGGCAGGTGGTACGTGACCATCCTAGAAAAGTGGTAACGGGGGAGGGGAATGAGCTGAACCAGTGGCAGCACCACACAAGCTGAGCGAGAGATGGCTGGAGCTGCTGTCAGGGCTGTCAGGGCTCAGTGGAAGCGTCAGGATCAGCACTTCTTTGGGGCTGTCAGGGCTCAGCACAAGTGTCAGGATCAGTGCCGGGCTCCAGCTGAAGCTCAGCGCTGGTCCTGGTGCTTCTGAGCCCAAAAGAAACACCGATCATCTGGAATGTTGCAGCATCTCCAGGATCTTGTGATTTACATTCAGATGTTTGGCAACTGATTCATATTTATGATGGTCACAGTGTCCCAGGGTCATGTGAAGTGACCGAAACCTGCTGCAACTACCCAGCAGAGGGGGGGGGAATAAAAACAAAAAAAACCACACCACCCCCACTGCGAATCCTCAACAGAAATGCTCACAACAATGAAAACCTCGGACAGGAGGAAGAGCGCTGCCGGGCAGGCAGGCAAGTGTCTTGCTTGGCTGTGGCTTGGGAGGGGGCACTTTTTTTCAGTGCTATTGTAACTTTGAACAGTCACTAACTGAACAGTTGTAAGTCAAGGACTACCTGTACTTCATCACTTTTTTCCTTTTTTTTTTGGTTATCAAGTTTTTGACACCTTGCTAGGCGACTGGTGGTACTCAGATGTTGCCATATCCTAAAAGTAGTACAATGGGTGAAAAGGTTGAAAAGCCCTGCTTTAGAAGGCCAGATCCTAAAGTTGAAACTCAAATACTTTGGCCACCTAATGAGAAGGAAGGACTCACTGGAGAAGAGCCTAATGCTGGGAAAGGTTGAGGGCAAGAGAAGAAGGGGACGACAGAGAATGAGGTGGCTGGATGGAGTCACTGAAGCAGTAGGTGTGAGCCTAAATGGACTCCAGAAGATAGTAGAGGACAGGCAGGCCTGGAGGAACGTTGTCCATGGGGTCGCAATGGGTCAGACACGACTTTGCAACTAACAACAACATTTTTAACCAGCAAAACCTCAGAACCTACATATCACGATTTACGGCCACAATTGAGCCCAACATTTCTGTTGCTAAGTGAGACATTTGTTAAGTGAGTTTTGCCCATTTTGCAACTTTCCTTGCTACAGTTGTTAAATGAATCACTGCAATTGCTATGTTAGTAAGATGGTTGTTAAATGAACCTGGCTTCCCCATTGACTTTCCATGCCAGATGGCCACAAAAGGTGACCACATGACCCTGGGAGACAGCAACTGTCATAAATATGAGTCAGTTGCCAAGTGTCTGGATTTTGATCACATGATCACGGGGACACTGCAATGGTCATAAGTGTGAGAAACAGTCATAGGTCACTTTTTTCAGTGCTGTTGTAACTTAGAACAGTCACTACATGAACTGTTGTAAGTCGAGGACTGCCTGCATTGTTTTGTGTGTCTTCTCAGCTAATCTAGATGAGTTAGTGGGATGGTTTTGAATGAGGAATTGGTAGATGATAACCAGGGACCTGACAAAAGAGTTAAGAGTTGTCCCTTTCTGAATAGAATTGCCCATAGAGTCCTATGGAGGAAGAGGAAGATGAATGATGTACAGTAAAAGGCCTTTAGAGGAGGACGGGAAGATACCACTTTGGAACTGGGTCTGCAGTACCTTGAGCATTGCCATCATTGCAGGATCCAATCTGGGTCAGTCACTGGTACCAGAGGTTTAGGCTTCCAAGCTTTTGGACTCATGCTGGAGCCCATCCTGAGGGAACTTCACTCTGCTGGAGTTTGGAAGATTAAACCTCTGGTTCTGGTGACTGACCCAGATTGGATCCTGCAACATTATCCTGGCACATGTATATCAGCCATCATTCATTTTCATCATTATACCTCCTCCTGTTACTGAATGTTAATATACTGCTCAAAAAAATGAAGGGAACAGAAAATAAGACATCCTACTATTAAATACAGTACATTGTGTTTTTTAAGTGTTCCCTTTATTTTTTTGAGCAGTATATTTAACTAAAATAGGGTGTAGTGTATGCCTTTAAAGCATACACGGAAATGTCAGCACAGCAGGGGGCTGGACAGCTCCAGGCTATAACCGCTTTGGCGGGAAAGCCTGAATAGAGTGAATCGTTGACAGCCCCAGGGCATGGTCAGCTCTGGCGGGAAGCCAGGGTTTAAATCCATTGGCTACCTGCACTGGCGGGAAGCCCAGGTTTGAATCGATTGGTCACCATTCACCTGGGCAGGTATAAAGAGACGCCAGGTAACCCCTTTGCTCCAGCTTCGTTTCTGACTCAATAAAGAAATACTACCCAGCTCAAGTGTCCGTCTCTCCGTTCAACCACGCGACATTGCACTGTCGACGAGGATGGGATCCTGCACCGGACAAGGCTAGCCGCGGACGGAATCCAATTGGTAGCCCCGGACCAAGACGCAAGATGACCGAGACGGTGGAATGGCACAACTGGGTCAGTATCCCCTTCAATAGCAACCGCCCAGAGGAGTGGGAAGCCTTCATGGGGCAGCTCAAGTGCTACCTACGGGCAAATGGAGTGAAAGATGACCAGCAGAGAGCGGCGGCGCTACTCTGCAGCTGCGGCATGGAAACGTACCAGCTGGCGGTCGGTCTCTGCACACCCGACGACATCCACTCTGTCGGGTACAACAAGTTGCTGGCAAAACTGACCGAGCACTTCAAGCCCGAGACGTCCGAGATCGCCTGGCGGTATCGTTTTGAGAAGCGGGACCAGCGGCCGGGTCAGTCTGCCAAGCAATACATGGCTGCCCTGAGGCAGGCAGCTCGCCTCTGTAATTTTGAGAATTTAGAGATCCAGCTGCGGGATCGGATCGTCTGCGGGTTGAGGGACAGGAAGCTGCGCCAGAAAATTTTTGCAAAGCAGAAGCTGACCCTGAGGGATGTCCAAGAGGAATTCCTAGCCTGGGATGCGGCCGAGGAGTCCGACACGAGGGAAGGCGGATCCATCCACCATTTGAGCAGGTGCGGCGACGTGGACGGGGCAGAGTTAGAAGTGGACGCCATCCACCGACAACAGCGACCCGTCACCTCCAACCGAGACAACATGAGGGAGCCAAGACCAGCTGCGGCGGATGAAAGATGCCAGGAGTGCAGGTGTGGAGCAAACGGCCCCCGGTCTACCCAACTCCTCGGCTACGGCACGAATCGGCCCCGGTCTACCCAGCATTGCGGTTGCGGCCCCTGGTCTACCCAGCACAGCGGCTGCGGACAACCCCGGTCTACCCAGTGTTCCGGCTGCGGCACAAACAGCTCCCGGTCTACCCATTGCGCCAGCTGCGGAGGACAGCATCCCCGGTCTACCTGCCGTTTCAAGTCGGCCAAGTGTCGGGCATGCGGGAAAACCGGGCACATCACGGCGGTCTGCAGGAGCAAGCAGCGGGATAGCCTGCACGAGGTGGAAGCAGAGTTCCAGTTTGCTACAGGTACCAGGGAGCGGTTGCCGGGACTGACGGTCAGCCACACGGTGGGACGGCCGGATGTTTATCTAACAGGGGCCCCTGCAGCGCTAACCCCGAAAATAAAATTAAGGGTGAAGCTGCAAGGGGTCCCCTGCACGATGGAGCTGGACTCAGGGTCAGCCGTGTCCATCATCTCCACCAGAACGTTTAAGGAGATTTGCAAGGGGAGCGGCCAACGGGTTCCCTTGAGGCCATCCAGACTGACCCTCTCTGACTTTCAAAGGTCACCCATTAACGTCCGGGGGGAGGCGTTGGTGAGGGTTCAGTACAAGGGGTTCGAGGGCAAATTAAGTGTACTGGTCGTCGAAGGCCAGCGGACCAGCCTCGTGGGGTTAGGGTGGTTCAACGCGCTGGGCATCGGAATCACGGGGATTCACCAGACGCGGAGCTGCCTTTCCCTTGAAGCTGTCTGCAAGGATTTTGCGGACGTGTTCGATGGGCAGCTAGGAAGGTACACAGGTCCCCCAATCTCATTTAAGTTAGACCCCCAGGTGCAACCCATAAGAATGAAGGCTAGGAGGGTTCCGTTCGCGCTAAAGCACAAGATAGAGCAGGAATTGGATAAGCTGGTAGACCAGGGGGTGCTAACGCCAGTCGATGGAGCAGAATGGGAAACCCCCATTGTAACGCCTGTCAAGGCAAACGGCGAAATTAGAATTTGCGCCGACTATAAGGGGACGATCAACCGGGCTCTGAGCGCTCATTCATACCCATTTCCTACGGTAAACAGCATTCTGGCGTCCCTGCAAGGCAGGTCGGTGTTCGCTAAACTGGATCTTGCCCAAGCTTATCAGCAGCTGCCGGTAGACCCAGGGGCTGCTAGAGCACAAACAATAATCACACAAAAAGGGGTGTTCCGGGTAGACCGGTTGCAGTTCGGGGTCAGTGTGGCTCCTGGAATATTCCAGGAGGTGATGGAAAGGACCCTCAAGGGAATACCAGGGGTTTGCCCCTATTTCGATGACGTCCTGATCGCAGCCAGCTCCGAGGACATACTACAGAGTAAGGGTGGAGGGGGGACTCCTTTGGAAAAGGCACCTGGATCAGCTGAGGAAAAGGGCTCCTGAAAGGGTTATAGAGGACACACTGGGGGTAGAGGAGGAAGAGCCAACACAAACACAAACGCAAACACCCAGGAGGGTTACCAGAGGGGCACAGTGGCAACCCCACCCCAGGCAGGAGACTGACAGAGAAACCAGGCAGTCATCAGGACCCAGCAGAACACAAAACCCGGGCACAGCAACACACGCACACACACACCACAATCCACCACAACGTTCACAACAAGGAAGAGAGCCTAGACATAGCATCACACCACCAGGTGAAACAGCCCTAAGAAGATCAAGCAGGCCACACAAGGCTCCAAGCTACCTCGCGGACTATGTGCATTCTTAGGGGGGTGGAGAAGCAACCGAGGGAAAACAATTGTAAACTCTTGTATATGTAAATTTTGTGTATAGTGTAAATAAGTGTATATAGTTATGGAGACAGAATGACAGAGGGTAATTCCTCACTATGGGGGAAGGGGTGTAGTGTATGCCTTTAAAGCATACACGGAAATGTCAGCACAGCAGGGGACTGGACAGCTCCAGGCTATAACCGCTTTTGGCGGGAAAGCCTGAATAGAGCGAGTCGTTGACAGCCCCAGGACATGGTCAGCTCTGGCGGGAAGCCAGGGTTTAAATCCATTGGCCACCTGCACTGGCGGGAAGCCCAGGTTTAAATCTATTGGTCACCGTTCACCTGGGCAGGTATAAAGAGACGCCAGGTAACCCCTTTGCTCCAGCTTCGTTTCTGACTCAATAAAGAAATACTACCCAGCTCAAGTGTCCGTCTCTCCATTCAACCACGTGACATTGCATAGGGTATCATGAAATACATAGGGAGCAATTACAGGTCATCATGCTGATTAAATTTGATGTGGCATGGGACCAGGAACCATCTCGTCCCAGTTATATTGAGCATATCTCATCAGTCAAGGAGTTTGACCGGCAAGATCTAGGAAAGCCTTCTCAGCTGCTGCCCCACCCTATGCAACATCTTACACCAGGGATCTTCAAACTTGTCAACTTTAAGACTTGTGGACTTCAATACCTGGGAAGATTCTGGAAAAGATAATCAAACAATGTATCAGTGAACACCTAGATGCTGTTGGAAGATTTACTCTGACAAAACTCTCATATTTTCATTAGGAAAACATGCAGACCCACTTTTTTCCTGTAAAAGCCTTTTGCTGAACTTCTGGGCATACTGCCAAGAATCAGGCAAGAACCTCATAAAATGTTGCAACTTAAAAGCTCTGCTTGCCTACAGCAGGGGTAGGCAACCTTGGCTCTTTTATGATTCGTGGACTTCAACTCTCAGAATTCCTGAGTCAGCATGGCTCAGCTTGGAAACCTCTCCGTTTCTCCTCAGCATGGATGACTCAGGAATTCTGGGAGTTGAAGTCCACGAGTCATAAAAGAGCCAAGGTTGCCTACCCTTGGCCTAGAGGCAAGCACCGGCAATTGGGAAACTCAGATAGCAAAGCCACCAAGAACTGCTTGCCCTGGCCCTGATGGGATTAACTCCCAAAATAGAAACTGGACAAAGAAATATCACTTAAGTCTTAGGACAAGAAAGGGAACATCAGACAACCATTAAAACACAAAAGAAGGAACCAGCAAACCCACAGCCCTAGGGTAGAAAAAGCATATAAAAACCACAACTCAGGACTGAGAGACCACCTTGCAAGGCAGGAACGCTGAAGTCACTTCTCTGTCATTTTTTTGCCTTCCTGAAATAAAGACCTGCTTTGCTGTAGCTGCTTTCCTCAAATTTCTTCATCGTTGGCTTTCCCCAGCTGGAAATGAACCCCAGGAAATTCTTCTGACAATGCAAAGTCATCACTAAAAGCCAACATAGGTTTGTCAAAAACAGAAGATCATGCCGGACAAATCTTATTGCATTCTTTGACCAAGTGACAAATTAGTGGCCCAGAGGATATAATTTACTTGGACTTCAGTAAGGCATTTGATAAAGTAGACCACAACCTTCTACTTGATAAGAAAGAAAAATGTGGGTTAGACAGCATCACCACCAGATGGATTCATAGCTGGCTGACCGGCTGTACGCAGCATGTTGTCCTCAATGGAACTGCATCTACATGGGAGGAAGTGTGTAGTGGGGTGTCCCCAGGCTCTGTTCTGGGCCCAGTGCTCTTCAACATCCCCTTCATGAGGGGATAGATGGGGAACTCATCAAATTTGCAGACGACACCAAGCTGGCAGGAATAGCCAATACTCCAGAAGATAGGCTTAAGATACAGGAGGATCTAGACAGACTCGAACACTGGGCGCTATCTAACAAAATGAAATTCAATGGTGAAAAAAGTAAGGTTCTACATTTAGGCAGGAAAAACAAAATGCACAGGTATAGTATAGGTGGTACCTTGCTCGATAGTAGTAACTGTGAGAGGGATCTCGGAGTCCTAGTAGACAATCACTTAAATATGAGCCAGCAGTGTGCTGCAGCTGCCAAAAAAGCCAACACAGTGCTAGGCTGCATTAACAGAGGGATAGAATCAAGATCAAGTGAAGTATTAATACCACTTTACAATGCCTTGGTAAGGCCACACTTGGAATACTGCATCCAGTTTTGGTCACCAATATGTAAAAAAGATGTTGAGACTCTAGAAAGAGTACAGAGAAGAGCAACAAAGATGATTAGGGGACTGGGGGCTAAAACATATAAGGAATGGTTGCTGGAATTGGGTATGTGTAGTTTAGTTTAATGAAGAGAAGGGTGAGGGGTGACATGATAGCAGTGTTCCAATATCTCAGGGGTTGCCACAAAGAAGAGGGAGTCAAGCTATTCTCCAAAGCGCCCGAAGGCAGGACAAGAAGCAACGGATGGAAACTAGTCAAGGAGAGAAGCAACCTAGAACTAAGGAGAAACTTCCTGACAGTTAGAACAACTAACCAGTGGAACAACCTGCCTCCAGAAGTGGTGAATGCTCCAACACTGGAAGTTTTTAAGAAGAGATTGGACAGCCATTTGCCTGAAATGGTATAGGGTTTCCTGCCTGAGCAGGGGGTTGGACTAGATGACTTCCAAGGTCCCTTCCAACTTTATTATTATTATTATTATTATTATTATTATTATTATTATTATTATTATTATTATTATTATTGTTATGATGTATTAATATGGTTTTATGATGTTGGAAATCACCCATATATATTGATATCTTCATTCCTCCCTTTCTTTGGCAATAGGATGCTTCCTATTGCTGGACTAATAGTGTATATTCTTCAGGCACTGGCATCAGAGTAAGGACCTTAGCTGGTTTAACTTGCTTTCCTGATGCTATACGGCAGGGGTGTCAAACTCAATTTCATGGAGGGCCGCATCAGCATTGTGGTTGCCCTCAGGGGGCCGGGTGGGCATGGCCAGGGTGGGCGTGGCCTACTGGGTGGGCGTGGCTAGAGTGCGTATGGCCTACTGGGTGGGCGTGGCCAGCTCTACATCCTTCGCATCAAGGGTGCCTATGGGGGCCTGGGCAGGAGTGGGAGAGATCTGGGGGTCTCTGGCAGGAGGAGGGTCTCTGGGCCGGGGCCAAGGCAGTGGGGGCCGTTCCCTCACTGTTTCCAGGATGGCTTCGCGGGCCGCATGAAACCTCTTCGCGGGCCGGATCCGGCCCCCGGGCCTTGTGTTTGACATGTCTGCTATACGGTAACTGTCATTCCAGAAATTGTGCTAGCAACTATTGATCTTATTAAAGGTATCAAGCAAAGTGATAACTTTAATTCTCCAAAGGATAGAGCTATGAGGAACAAAGTCCTTTTCCAATCTCCGAACATTTCTCTAAACCAGGGGTAAGCAACCTTGGCTCTTTTATGACTCGTGGACTTCAACTCCCAGAATTCCTGAGCCAGCATGCCAGGAATTCTGGGAGTTGAAGTCCACGAGTCATAAAAGAGCCAAGGTTGCCTACCCCTGCTCTAAACCATCCAACAGAATCCATAATTCCATCCCAGGTTTGGACAGGTACATGACCAAGATTCCTCATACGGCCTGCGATTTTTTTTCAATTGCCTTTCCATTATCAGCAATCTGGATACATCAGTTGGTTAGCTTAAATTTTCCTCAGACTCCTCCTTCTTTGCCTAGAAAATAATCTTCTAGAGCTAAATGATTTTGGTAAATAGCAGTTCTCATTTGAGCGTTAGTTTTTGCCAGAAGATTGAGGGCGGAAGAAGTTTATTTTTAAAAAAAAATATTTTATTGATTTTTTAATGTAAATACCTTGATATTTGGTAAACAGCATGTTGCCTGGGTTTATATGTACAAAGTAATCACTAACAGTTAGTTTCTACATTCCAAAATCCACATAATAGCTTTGCTTGATTTTCTCTTCTTCCAATAATATTCTCTTTGCAACCTTAAATTAATACAATTCTTATTTGATAAGTAACTATTAAATATAAAGATTTTTCTAAAATTTCTACTAATAATAATCACATCAATATCATGCTTCTTTTCTATCTGTTCATCTTGGTTGCCTCATAAATCCTGTTTACTATTCTTATTTAAATTTATTGGATGATTGGAAAAGATCAGTTTACATTCCAATTCCAAAGAAAGGCAGTGCCAAAGAATGTTCAAACTATTGCACCATTGCACTAATTTCTCATGCTAGTAAAGTTATGCTTAAAATTCTGCAAGCTAGACTCCAGCAGTATGTGGACTTTAAAAGTGAAAGTGTGTAGCAAGTGAAAGTGGGGGAAGATGGCGGCTAAAACTTCTAAAGCTCTCCGGAGTGCGGGGGATTCCCCGGTGCAACAGTCCTCGCTGCAAGCCTTACTGCCCCCTGCACCTGCTCCGGCACTGACGTTTAAGGATTTACAGGATGCTTTGGAAAAGCACTCACAACAGATAGCAGATATTATAGATGGAAAGATGGACAAGCTGGAGGAGAAGATGGAAGAGACGTTTACAGCAATGAGGGCAGACATCTTGCCTGCACTTGAAGGTGTGGCTCTATGTATTCAATGCTTGGACGAAAAAATGGATGCAATAGAAAACATAAATGTTGGCTTCAAACATGATGTGACTACATACAAGGAGATCTTAAGTTTGTAGAGGAACATATGGTGTCTGAAGCCGTATAATCTTTTATGAGATGAGAAGATTGTTCAAACTTGGTTTCAATATGGTCAATTACGGGCCAGGTGGAAAGAAGGCCAGAAAATTGGTTTCTCAATGACTGATGAAAATTTGGTAAAGCAAATTAGAAATCAGGGTCCAGCACATACCAAACGGATATATCTTGCATTGATAGAAATTGACTCAGAAACAGAACTTGTTAAAGATTGTATGATAAAGTGGGCTCAGAATATTCAAGAAGTTATCACAATGGACACTTGGGAAAAGATCTGGGTGAGGAACGTAAAATTTACACAAGCTCAAAACTTAAGAGAGAACTTTTACAAAATGTTTTATAGGTGGCATTTAGATCCTAAAAAGCTTGCAAGTATGTATCCGAACTACCAACCTAAATGTTGGAGATGTGGTGGCGAAGATGCAACGTATTTTCATATATGGTGGGCCTGTAAAAAGGTTAAAGCTTTTTGGATTAAAATCTGGTGGAATATGCAGAAGATATTTAAGCAAAGGATAAAGTTTTGTCCGCAATTGTTCTTATTGGGCATAATTACAGATACTACTGTTGTGGACACCAAGTTGATGTTGAACTTAATTACAGCAGCAAGACTTTTAGTAGGTCAATATTGGAAGAAGGAGGAACTGCCGACTACAGAAGAATGGACTCTAAAAGTTTCTGACCTGGCGGAAATGGCAAAGATTTCGGCTTATTTGAAAGATCATTCACAACAATGTTATATTATGGAGTGGAAAAAGTGGATTGATTATATCCAGAACAAATATGGGACCAAAAAGTTTCACTTAGCATTTGAATAAGTTTTTTTCTTTTCTTTATGTGATATTAGTATTGCTTGTAGTCATTTCATATGAGCTAGAGTGCGATAGACTTAATAGTTTATTGTTGTTAACATATGGTTGTTTATGATTGTTTTTTGCTTTTATACCTTGTATTTAGCTCTGGGAAGTCGGGGAGGGGGGAAGGGGGGGAGGGTTAGGGAGGGTTAGGAAGGGTTTGGTGGAGGGAGGGGGGGAGGGATTGTTAAAGATGTATTGTAAAACTTTTCAATAAAAAAATTTACTTTCAGTAGTATAATACCTTTCCAAACCCAAGGAATTGCAACAGATTCCATAGTTGTCATCTTGTTCCTGTTCTAGATGTATTGCTTTACAAGTGTCAAAACAAACAGACATTTCTGGACTTTGGTCAAATACAGTGTGGTTTATAAGCCTGCTATTTGACATACTGCTTACCTCCCACATATGTAAACACCCATCCTTTAGAGGTATATTTCACTCCCTTTGGGGTGTGACATACAACTTGGTTATTTCTGGAACAGGTGGCATATAGTATTTGGTTACGTACGCAGGTGGATTTTATTCCCTGACAGGGGTAACCGGAAGGGTAGACCAAAGTTCTAATGATCTTGGCTCCTGTACGGGTGATTTTTATACACCTTTGACAAGATGAGTTGTCATCTGAGCTCATGCTTCTCCTTGCTCTGTGAGAAATATGAAAATGTAAAGCACACTTGCCTATCCATCACCTTATAAGTTCCCATTCCCTAAGCTCTTAAAGGAAAATGAGACATGTCAAGTCTGCAAACACCAAGATTGAGAAGACAAAGGACATGGATGGAAGCCCTTCTCAGGAGTCAGGGTGATCAACTTCAGGCTCAAGATCAGAATTTTTCATGCATAAAAAGGGGACCATTCCCTTCTAAGCATCAGATGAATAAGAGATCATTATATCAAGTGTATTTGGGCAATCTAATTTAAATCAGATAACATTCAATGTTTGGCCTGGTCCCCATGCCTTCTTTGCATCCTTTGGCAGTACACACACACACACACACACACACACACACACACCACTTGTAAAACTGTGACATCAACCTTTTGTTAGCCTTGCAATCCTGATAAGAAGCCAAACAGAGTACTAGTTCTATCTTTATTGTAAGGTTACATTAAAAGAATCTTGCAGAGCTGGAAGTACCCCTCCCTTACTTTATTTTTAAAACCGCCCCTCCAAAAAGAAACCTAGGGAGGGTGTCTCCTGAGACAGTTTCTCTCCCCTCCTCCTTCAGATTCTAAATTTATTTATCAGACCATTGTCTCTTCCCAAGGTCATTCCCACATACCATTACAGCTCAGAATTCATTTTAAGGCTGGGAAAGCTATGAGCATTTTGCAAGTAGTCCCAAACTATTTGATTTCAAATTAACAATTAAGTCCCAAAATGGGTCAAATATATTGGGAAGACAGACTGTTGAATTAAAAGGGATGCAACTGATGGCACAAACCTGCTTTGGCTAACTTTAATAGAAGCCTGCAGGGTCACACAGCTGTCTCTGCAGTGATAAACACTAACAGATTTTATACTGCCAGGTGAAGAACAAGGGACCAGGCTGTTTGAAGGACCGTGTCTCCACTATTATCTATATTTGGCCCACCAGGATATGTTATGGATTCCACCCATTAGGTATGAACATCTGGTGGGACCACAGAAAGGCCCTTTGCGGTGGTAGCCCCTTCTCCTTCGAACATCATTATGATGGCGGAAGCAGTGGTGTGTGTGGGGGGGAGGGGGCTGTTCGATTAATATTTTCAGTAACTAGAAGTTTCTTTGATGAATGTTTCTAATTCTTTGAAGAAACAAAGCAAGTTCTCCATGAGGAATATAGAGTCTGATAAAACTGGTTCAAACCTGCCAAGAACAAGGATTCTCATTTATCATACATAGACCCGAATTTTAGTAACTTTCAAACTCATTATAATGTGAGAAACTCACCTTGTGAAAACAGTATGATGATGAGCATTAACAAGATCATGCTAAGAATATGACAAGATGCTATGAAATGTTACATGCCACATACTAAAGTTCCTGATATATATTAATCTTAAATCTTGTTAAAGTGCCAATTTTTTAAAGTTTTTTTCCCATTAGTAATTCTATCCCTTTCAATGGGTCCCCCATTATCAGTACCACATCATCAGCATATGCTCTTAATCTATATATTTCCTTTTTTAATTTTTAATCTCTTTTTCCTTTCTCTTTCCTTATATTCCTATGCAAAACTTCTATAGCTAATATGAATAAAAGTGGAGATAATGGGCATCTTTGTTGTTCCCTTCTAAAAAACACAAGGATTGTAAGGTCACCATTAACAATAATCTATGTGTTTTTAGTGTATGCATTAATTTAGCCCACTTTTCAAAGCTTTCACCAAAGTTCATAACTTCCAGTGCTTTAAACAAAAATCCCCAACAGAGATTATCAAAAGCTTTTTCTGCATCCAACAAACTTAATGCAGCTTGTTTTTTGTTGGATTTCTGTAGGTGCTATACTCAGAATAACAAAATAATAGAATTGGAAGGGACCTTGGAGATCTTCTAGTCTAACCCCCTGCTCAAGCAGGAAACCCTATACCATCTCCGACAAATGGTTGTCCAATCTCTTCCTAAAAACTTCCAGTGTTGCAGCATTCACAATTTCTGGAGGCACATTGTTCCATTGATTAATTGTTCTAACAGTCAGGAAATTTCTCCTTATTTCTAGGTAGCTTCTCTCTTTGATTATTTTCCATCAGTTGCTTCTTGTCCTGCCTTCAGGTGCTTTAGAGAATAGCTTGATTCCCTCTTCTTTGTGGCAACCCCTTAGATATTGGAACACTGCTATCATTAAACTAGACATACCCAATTCCAGCAAACATTTTTTATATGTTTTGGCCTCCAGTCCTCTAATCATCATTGTTGCTCTTCTCTGTACTCTTTCTAGAATCTCAACATCTTTTAAAAATCTTGGTGACCAAAACTGGATGCAGTATTCCAAGTGTGATCTTATAAGGCATTATAAAGTGGTATTAACACTTCATGTGATCTTGATTCTATTCCTCTGTTAATGCACCTGTTATGTACTGGGCTTTTGGGAACCACACCATGTGCATTGCTGGAGAGCTAACGGCTCTCCAGCAACCCAGACAGGCTGTCTCCGGTCCTGAAATTGGTCAGCCTCAAGCGGCAAGCCCAGGTTCAATCCTATTGGCTGCTACCATAGGGCTTGGCTATATATTGGGGGCTGGGAGTGGCCCAAGCTCAAGTACAGTTCCATCAAGAATAAAAGAATGAGTTTCTCTGTACTCAGCCTTGTGTCTTCATTCCTGCTAACCAAAACTCACGACATAACAGTGGCGATGGGGATGGGATCCTGCTTCACTGTGTAAAAGGGCTGAAGTTATCGAGAGGTTGGCAATTCACGCTGGAGGGAAGAGGCATTTCTCCCCCCCTCTATGCCAGCTAGTAAAGCTACACTAGCAGCTGTGTGCTCAGTGGACGTATTCCCTAAGCCCAAGAAGCAGGATCCAAGAACACAGGAATCAAGGAAAGATGCCGAAGGTCGGTAAGCTCAGAGAGTTCGATGTAAAACATCCAGAAGAATGGCTGTCTTACCTCTCGCAAGTGGAGAACTATCTGTGGGCAAACCAAATTGCAGAATAAGTCCTAAAAGTCGCCACATTGCTGTGTGTGTATGGACCAGCAGTTTTCGACCTAGCAGAAAACCTTTTGGCGCCAACGCCCATCAAAGCAGTATCGTTCACAGACCTCAAGAAGAAGCTGACTGGGCATTTTCAGCCCAAGATGTTGGAGATGGCGTGGCATTTTAAATTTGACCAAAGAGTGCAGCTACCCAGTGAGACAGCTTCAGAGTTTATCGCGGGCCTAAGGCAGGCCATGAAGTTAGTTCTTTGCAAGTTCTCGAACTTACAGGAATGACTGAGAGACTGACTCGTCTGTGGCCTTTGAGACAGAACCCTCCAGCAGAGACTGTTTGCTACACCCAATCTCACATTCTCCGAGGCACAGGACAAGGTCATGGCCGATGAAGCTGCCGGGGGTACAGTGCGGACAGTGCAGCCCACCAAACCTTCAAAGGTTGAAGATTCCGTCCACCTTGAGGTCGCCAAACACGTCGGAGAATTGTCAGAAGATGAAGAACCCAAAATCAACAAGCTCCAGAGACAACCAAACTTGTAAAACCGTGGCAACCACCAAAGAGAAAACGATTACAAGGCAGTTCTCTTACCTAGATGTAAGGGGTGCGGAGGCAACCATCTTCGCACCAGTTGAGATTTCGCTTGGCCACGTGTAGAGCTTGCAGAAGGACCGGCCACATTGCGGTGGTTTGCAGAGCCCGCCAGAGAGACAGGCCACCCAAACACCAGTCGAAGAAACCAACTAGGAGAGGTACTGGGGCCCAGGGCCCAGTTAGTGTGGGGTTCTTCAGAAGCCGGAGGAGCGTTTGCCACACCAGGGCTGATCGTCCCTTCAAGCCTAAACTCAAGCTCTCGATAGAGCTACAAGGAGTTCCATGTAAGATGGAGTTGGACTCCAGCTCGGCAGTATCTATCTATCATTTCATATCTATCAACTTTATGTGTAGGCGCAGTAACCATTGGGCTAAACTAAGGCCCTCAGATATTATTTTAACAGATTTTCAGAATGCTCACGTTAAAGTTAAGGGTGAGCCACATTATTGGTAAAATTTAAAGGGTTTTTGGGGTACCTGGATGTCATAGTAGAGGGCCAAAGAACGAGTCTTATTGGACTTGATTGGTTCAATGCTTTAGGCATTCAAATTACAGGCATTAATCATACACAAACAGCAGACCTCATGACTGTTTGCAAGGAATACGCGGACATTTTTGAGTCAACCCTGGGGACGTACACTGGCCCGCCAATTTCTTTTAAGTTAGATCCTAACGTTGTGCCAATTAGGATTAAGCCTCGCAGGGTCCCTTTTGCACAAAATCAATTTGGAAATCGATAAGTTAGTAGAACAGGGCGTATTACAGCCTGTTGAGGGGGGGGAGTGGGAAACTCCTATTGTCACCCCCCTGAAGTCCAACGGGGAAGTTCTCATTTGCGCAGATTATAAACGCACACTTAAGGATATTCAGAGTGTCTACCCCTATTTTGATGATGTTCTCATTGCCGGAGAATCCCCAGAAGTGTTGGCCAATAGGCTCAGGGCTGTTTTGCAGAGGTTCCTCAAATTGAACAAAAACAAATGTAGTATTGGGGTCTCATCAACAGAATTCTTGGGGTTCCATATTGATGCTAATGGAATTCACCCCGCTGAGTCAAAAGTGAAGGCCATCAAAATGGCTCCAAGGCCAAAATCAAAGGGGGAGTTGCAAGCATTTTGGGGCCTCTTAAATTTTTATCACACATTCCTACCTCATAAGGCTGTGATAGCACAGCCCCTCCACAGGCTGCTTGAAAAAAAAGTCCCTTGGAAATGGACTAACTTGCACGAAAAAAGTTTCCAGGATCTGAAAGCCCTTCTATCAGAAAAGTCCACTGTAACTCATTACATAGAGTCTAAACCTGTATGACTTGCATGTGATGAATCTCCCTAATGGGTGGGGGCAGTCTTAAGCCACATAGAGAAAAATGGGAAACAGATTCCTATTGCATTTTATTCTAGGACAGGGGTCGGCAACCGGAAAAAGGCAAAGAGCCACTCAGAACCGGTTCCGTCACAAACACAAAAAAGTGGGAGCCGCAAAATGTGCGCGCGCGTGCATGCAGGCACGCGCATGCGCAAAACAAGGCAAAACGTGCACAAGCCCTGCCCCCATCCACCTCCAGTATGGATGGCTCTGCCAAAAGAAAAGCAGCCGAAGCAAGCCTCCCATTGAGAGAATGGGGCGGCGGAGGCTTGCAAAACGGCGGATCCAGCCTCTGCCGGCGGCTTGCAAAACGGCGGATCGAGCCTCTGCCGGCAGACACGCTTGCAGAATGGCGGATCGAGCCTCTGCCGGCGGCAGAGGCTTGCAGAGCGCGGATCCAGCCTCTGCCGCTGGCAGAGGCTCGATCCGCCGTTCTGGAAGCCTCCGCCGCCGGCAGAGGCTCGATCCGCCGTTCTGCAAGCTTCCGCCGCCGGCAGAGGCCCGATCCGCCGTTCTGCAAGCCTCCGCTGCCGGCAGAGGCTGGATCCGCCGTTTTGCAAGCCTCCGCCGCCCCATTCTCTCAATGGGAGGCTTGCTTCGGCTGCTTTTCTTTTGGCAGAGCCATCCATACTGGAGGTGGATGGGGGCAGGGCTGTGCGCGCTTCCCCCCCTTCCCTCTCGTCGCCGGGGCTGTGCGCGCTTCCCCACCTTCCCTCTCGTCGCCGGGGCTGTGCGCGCTTCCCCACCTTCCCTCTCGTCGCCGGGGCTGTGCGCGCTTCCCCACCTTCCCTTTCGTCGCCGGGGCTGTGCGCGCTTCCCCACCTTCCCTCTCGTCGCCGGGGCTGTGCGTGCTTACCCCCCTTCCCTCTCGTCGCCGGGGCTGTGCGCGCTTCCCCACCTTCCCTCTCGTCGCCGGGGCTTGCAAAACGGCGGATCGAGCCTCTGCCGGCAGACACGCTTGGAGAATGGCGGATCGAGCCTCTGCTGGCGGCAGAGGCTCGATCCGCCGTTCTGCAAGCGTGTCTGCCGGCAGAGGCTCGATCCGCCGTTTTGCAAGCCCCGGCGACGAGAGGGAAGGTGCGGAAGTGCGCACAGCCCTGGCGCCGAGAGGGAAGGTGGGGAAGCGCGCACAGCCCCGGCAACGAGGAGGCAACGGGGGGGCGGGTGGGCGAAGCGCGGCTTTCGCTCGGCGGGGCTCTCAGCACCGCCGAAGAGGAGCCAACGGGGAGGGGGCGGGCGGGCGAAGCGCGGCTTTCGCTTGCCGGGGCTCTCAGCCCCGGCGACGAGGAGCCAACGGGGAGGGGGCGGGCGGGCGAAGCGCGGCTTTCGCTCGGCGGGGCTCTCAGCACCGCCGAAGAGGAGCCAACAGGGGGCGGGCGGGCGAAGCGCGGCTTTCGCTTGCCGGGGCTCTCAGCCCTGGCGACGAGGAGCCAATGGGGGGCGGGCGGGCGAAGCGCGGCTTTCGCTTGCCGGGGCTCTCAGCCCCGGCGACGAGGAGCCAATGGGGGGCGGGCGGGCGAAGCGCAGCTTTCACTTGGCGGGGCTCTCAGCACCGCCGACGAGGAGCCAACGGGGAGGGGGCGGGCGGGCAAAGCGCGGCTTTCACTCGGCGGGGCTCTCAGCACCGCCAAAGAGGAGCCAACGGGGAGGGGGCGGGTGGGCGAAGCGCAGCTTTCGCTTGCCGGGGCTCTCAGCCCCGGCGACGAGGAGCCAATGGGGGGTGGGCGGGCGAAGCGCGGCTTTCGCTTGCCGGGGCTCTCAGCCCCGGCGACGAGGAGCCAATGGGGGGCGGGCGGGCGAAGCGCAGCTTTCACTTGGCGGGGCTCTCAGCACCGCCGACGAGGAGCCAACGGGGAGGGGGCGGGCGGGCAAAGCGCGGCTTTCACTCGGCGGGGCTCTCAGCACCGCCGAAGAGGAGCCAACGGGGAGGGGGCGGGCGGGCGAAGCGCGGCTTTCGCTTGCCGGGGCTCTCAGCCCCAGCGACGAGGAGCCAACGGGGGGGCAGGCGGGCGAAGCGCGCCTTCTTGCTCGTCGGGGCTGCTAGCCCCGGCGACGAGAGGGAACGGGGGGGGGAAGAAGCAGATCTACTTACGTTTTACTTCTTTCTCTCTTCCTCCACTCTGCCAGTAAAAAAACAAAGATTTGTGGGTAGCCCACAAATGGTTTGTGGGCGGTCCCACAAACCAACCAATCAATTTAAACTTTTCAAGTTTTTTTGTGAGAAGTTTAAATTGATTAAGTTTTTTTAGTACCATTTTTTTTTTCAAGAGGGAGGAGGCCTGGGAGCCGCATGGGCCGGCTCAAAGAGCCGCATGCGGCTCCGGAGCCGTGGGTTGCCGACCTGTGTTCTAGGACCTTATCTTCTGCTGAGCGCAATTATGCACAATTGATAAAGAAGTCTTAGCCAAAGTGGCTGGAGTTAAGAAATTTCATGATTATTTATATGGCAGGGATTTCACTGTCTACACTGACCACAAACCTCTTCTGGGGATGTTCACAACAGACAAACAAATCCCCACATACTATCTCCAAGAATGCTGAGATGGTCTATATTTTTGTCTGCATACAATTTTAAGTTAATTCATAAACCAGGGAAGGAAATGGGCCATGTGGATGGCCTCAGAAGACTACCACTGCCACTAATGGATCCTGATCCAGCTCCTGCTGCTAAAATATTGTCCATTCAGGACTTACCTGGGTTTCCCCTCCACGCAGGGGATATTGCTGCTGAAACTGCCACAGATAAAATTCTGAGTAGAGTGCTGTCATGGGTATACATGGGCTGGTTGGAAAATAGTCCAGGCTCTGAATTTCAAAGTTATTTTGTCAGGAGACATTAGTTGTCTGCACACAAGGGTTGCATTTTATGGGGCAACAAAGTTATTATCCCCACTTCATTGAGGGAAAGAGTCTTACACTCTTTACATGAAGGCCATCCAGGCATTGTAAGAATGAAAGCCTTAGCTAGAAGCTACCTTTGGTGGCCTGGCCTGGATAAGGCTGTAGAGGATCAAGTTCATGGTTGCTATACTTGCCAGCAATCTAGGCCTGAAATGCCTCAGCCCCAAGTTCACAGGTGGGAAGAAATGCATACCCCCTGGTCCAGGGTTCACATGGACTATGCTGGGCCTTTTCAAGGACAGCTTTTCCTGATAGTAGTGGATAGCCACTCAAAATGGCTGGAAGTAGTTCCAGTCCCTATTATGACTACTGCTAGGACCATCCAGGTGCTGAGAAAACTCTTTGCAACACATGGGTTGCCTGAAGTTTTAGTTTCTGATAATGGGGCTCAATTCATTGCTGCTGAGTTTCAGGCTTTTCTTAGAGCTAACCTCATCAGACATGCTACATCTGCACCGTTTCATCCTTCTTCGAATGGACAAGCCGAATGCATGGTGAGGACAACAAAGGAGGCACTCAAGTGTATTATCACAGGTGACTGGCATCACAGATTGGCAGATTTTTTGCTCTGCCAGCATTCTATGCCCTGCACTGCTACAGGTAAAAGTCCTGCTGAACTTCGTTGGGGAAGTCATTTAATTACTAAACTGGACAGGTTGCATCCAGACAGAGTGGCATCAGAAGCCTCTAGACCAGAACCCCTGAGGAGGCTGCAAATGGGTGATTGGGTTTGGGCCAGAAACTATGGGCCAGGAAATTTATGGGTACCTGGTCAGGTGACCAAGGCATCCGGACCCCTATTTTACAAAGTGGGGTTGGAGGGAGGGCAACTGGTCAGAAGGCACATTGACCAGCTTAGAAAGAGGTTTCCAGAATGGTCACTAAGTGAGGACTGTGGCATAAGTCCCTCCCGAGGTCCTCAAACTGGCACCCAAGCCAGCCCATACCAGAACCACCAGGGTTTCCCCTTCTCAGCAGAAGTTGATTCCAGGGAAGAACCAGGAAGCTCAGAAGTGCAACATGGAACCCTTGACCAGGCGAGCCAGCCGAATCTCAGCAACTGCTGTGCCTACTCTGCAGAACAAACTGATTCTGGGGTGGGCCAACCTGGTGAGGCTTGCCAGAGCGTTTCAATTCCCGTGGATGATGGAGCACAAGGGGAGATGGGTCTACCCAGCACACCAGGTAAGCTGGTAGACCACAAAGTGAGAAAAACTCCAAGGCGTTCCTCCAGGCCACACAACCCTCCGGCATATCTTACAGACTATACTGCTCAAAAAAATAAAGGGAACACTTAAACAACACAATGTACTGTATTTAATAGTAGGATGTCTTATCTTGTGTTCCCTTTATTTTTTTGAGCAGTATATATTGTAAAATAAAGTGATGTATAATGCTGTGACAATTGTACCACTACCTACAGAAATTGGGGCATTTTGAAACTGCCCGTAAGCATGTTCATTGAGACGTTGTTTAATCCCTTTGTAATCCTTCTGCATTGACAAGCCGTTTAGCCGTTGTTTAATCTTATGGTAGTCCCTACTGCAATGGCACGTCTGTAAAGGTCGCGTAATGTCATTCTAGCCACCTTGAATTCATAAGCATTATTTTTTTATTTTTTTATTTTTTTGTTATTATGTATTTTGGTTGTGGGGAGTGATTCATAAGTCTTGACTGTTGTCAAGTTTATTAAGGGGATTATAGCCTGATTTTAGGAGGGAGGGGTGTTATGTACTGGGATTTTGGGAACCACACCACTTGCATTGCTGGAGAGCTAATGGCTCTCCAGCAACACAGACAGGCTGTCTCCGGTCCTGCAATTGGTCAGCCTCAGGCAGCAAGCACAGGTTCAATCCTATTGGCTGCTACCATAGGGCTTGGCTATATATTGGGGGCTGGGAGCAGCCCAAGCTCAAGTACAGTTCCATCAAGAATAAAAGAATGAGTTTCTCTGTACTCAGCCTTGTGTCTTTATACTTGCTAACCAGAACTCACGACATAACAGCACCTTTGAACTGTGTTGGCTTTTTTGGCAACTGCAGCACACTGCTGGCTCATATTTATGTGATTGTGCACTCCGAGATCCCTCTCACAGTTACTACCATTGAGCAAAGTACCATATATACTATACCTGTGCATTTGGTTTCTCTTGCCTAAATGTAGATGAACCTTACTTTTTTCACCACTGAATTTCATTTTGTTAGATAGCACCCAATATTCAGGTCTGTCAAGATCCTTTTGTATCTTAAGCCTATCTTCTGGAGTATTGGCTATTCGTGCTAGCTTGGTGTCATCTGCAAATTTGATGAGTTCCCCATCTATCTCCTCATCCAAATGACTGATGTAGATATTGAAGGGGCACTGGGCCCAGAACAGAGCCCTACGGCACCCCCCTAACAATTCCCTCCATGTAGATGCAGTTCCATTGAGGATTACAGGTTGAGTGAAGCAGTAGGCGTGAGCTTAAATGGACTCCAGAAGATGGTAGAGGACAGGAAGGCCTGGAGGAACGTTGTCCATAGGGTCGCGATGGGTCGGACAAGACTTTGCAACTAACAACAAAATACATATACATATACATATACACATACACATACACATACATATACATATACATATACATATACATATATATATATATGTAAATTATTCAAATTGCTAATAAAGAATTTTAGGGAGGCTGAAATGATCATTTTGAACTTCTTATGTTCTCATCAGTCAGTCATACCCTTTTTATCTGAGATTCGAACCTGGGCTGATTATATATTAGGCAGTTGCTTTAACTTCCTGAGCCCAGGTTTGAATATATATATATATATATATATATATATACAGGTGAAAGTCGAAAAATTAGAATATCATGCAAAAGTTCATTTATTTCAGTAATGCAACTTAAAAGGGGAAACTAATATATGAGATAGACTCATTACATGCAAAGCAAGATAGTTCAAGCTGTGATTTGTCATAATTGTGATGATTATGGCGTACAGCTCATGAAAACCCCAAATCCACAATCTCAGAAAATTAGAATATTACATGCAATCAATAAAACAAGGAGTGTTCATAGAACAATATCGGACCTCTGAAAAGTATAAGCATGCATATGTACTCAGTACTTGGTTTGGGCCCCTTTTGCAGCAATTACTGCCTCAATGTGGCATGGCATGGAAGCTATCAGCCTGTGGCACTGCTGTGGTGTTATGGAAGACCAGGTTGCTTCAATAGCAGCCTTCAGCTCTTCTGCATTGTTCGGTCTCATGTCTCTCATCGTTCTCTTGGCAATGCCCCATAGATTCTCTTTGGGGTTCAGGTCAGGCGAGTTTGCTGGCCAATCAAGCACAGTAATCCCATGGTCATTGAACCAGGTTTTGGTGCTTTTGGCAGTGTGGGCAGGTGCCAAGTCCTGCTGGAAAATGAAGTCAGCATCCCCATAAAGCTCATAAGTGCTCCAAAATCTCCTGGTAGACGGCTGCGTTGACCCTGGACTTAATGAAGCACAGTGGACCAACACCAGCAGATGACATGGCTCCCCAAATCAACACAGACTGTGGAAACTTCACACTGGACTTCAAGCATCTTGCAGTGTGTGCCTCTCCATTCTTCCTCCAGACTCTGGGTCCTTGGTTTCCAAATGAGATGCAAAAGTTGCTCTCATCAGAAAAGAGGACTTTGGACCACTGAGCAACAGACCAGGTCTGCTTTTCTTTAGCCCAGGTAAGACGCTTCTGATGTTGTTTGTTGTTCAGGAGCAGCTTGACAAGAGGAATACGACATTTGAAGCCCATGTCCAGGAACCGTCTGTGTGTGGTGGCTCTTGATGCACTGACTCCAGCCTCAGTCCACTCCTTGTGAAAGTCCCCAACACTTTTGAATGGCCTTTTCCTGACAATCCTCTCCAGGCTGCGGTCATCCCTGCTGCTTGTGCACCTTATTCTTCCACACTTTTCCCTTCCACATAACTTTCTATTAATGTGCTTTGATACAGCACTTTGGGAACATCCAACTTCTTTGGATGTTCCCAAAGCCTTTTGAGGCTTTCCCTCCTTATGGTGGGTGTCAATGATGGTTTTCTGTACAACTGTCAGGTCAGCAGTCTTCCCCATGATTGTGATTCCTACTGAACCAGACTGAGAGACCATTTAAAGGCTCAGGAACCCTTTGCAGGTGTTATGGCTTAATTAGCTGATTAGAGTGGGACACTTTGAGCCTAGAATATTGCACCTTTTCACAATATTCTAATTTTCTGAAATTGTGGATTTGGGATTTTCATGAGCTGTAAGCCATAATCATCACAATTATGACAAATCACGGCTTGAACTATCTTGCTTTGCATGTAATGAGTCTATCTCATATATTAGTTTTCCCTTTTAAGTTGCATTACTGAAATAAATGAACGTTTGCACAATATTCTAATTTTTCGAGTTTCACATATGTGTGTGTATGTGTGTGTGTATACATACATACATACATACATATATATATATATATATATATATATATATATATATATATATATATATATATATATATATTAAAGGTAAAGTTTCCCCCGCACATGCGTGCTAGTCGTTTTCGACTCTAGGGGCCGGTGCTCATCTCCGTTTCAAAGCCGAAGAGCCAGCGATATATATATATATATATATATATATATATATATATATATATATATATATATATATATATATATATATATATATATATATATATATATATTCTTTATTTTTAGTTTCCTGTAAGATCTCATGGCTTTTTTTTCCTGCAAACAGAAACTTTTTACAAAGAACTTGAGTTTCTAGACAAGGCAGGTGAGCTGTTTATTTTTACTTATTCAAATGTAGCTGAAACCATAACCATTTATTTAAACCACAGGGAAATTTGCTGACAATATAATCAGATTTAAAGTTGCTGGGAAATGAAGAGAACAATTAGTAATCATGTTACTAATTGCCAGCCAGAACATAAATAAACTTCAGGAAATGCATTAAAAGGCTCAGCTAATTTTGATAACCGCTAAATAGTACCCTTTGTCCGATGATAAGGTAAATTAAGGAAAGGAAAGGAAAGGAAAGGAAAGGAAAGGAAAGGAAAGGAAAGGAAAGGAAAGGAAAGGAAAGGAAAGGAAAGGAAAGGAAAGGAAAGGAAAGGAAAGGAAAGGAAAGGAAAGGAAAGGAAACACTTTGATGGCTTGGAGAGTATTGGGACGACACATACTTCAAAAACGAGTCAGAAGAGAGCCTTAGAGTTTTGTTATACTATTCACTGAAACAGTTCAGTTCTTTTCAAACCTTTGCGTGAACCTGAAAAAAAGGTATAACTCTTCTAAAGTCTGCCCTCCCCTAATTTATAGGGTGACCCAACTCACAGCAGTTTCTCTGGGCAGTATACAAATTAAAAACTAACAATTAAAACAATCCAAATAATATATGCCAAAGGTTGCAAACAGAACAGTGGTATTCCACGGATGCAATGAGGATTGCCAAAAACTGACAGGGCCACGGCATCCTGGTCTATCTGCAACTTTCCAAAGTTCTTTAAGGGTGGTCCCATGTAAAGCACATTACAGTAATCCACACCGGTAGTAAGTAAAGCAGGGGTCATTGTGAGTGAGGCCTCCTGGTTGAGGAATGGGTGCTGTTGGTGGGCATCTGTATAAAAGTCCTCCTGGCCATGCCTGGCACCTCCTCTTTGAGCAGCAATTATGAATGCAAGAGGACCCCAAATTGCATTCCCACTCCAACTGGGAAAGTACAGCCCCACAAAGAATTTAAGATGAAGCATCTCCAAAACTGGGGATGGGGGTCTTAAGACCCACAGCCACTCAGTCTTGGCAGGGTTCAGCCAAAGACTGTTCTCTCCCATCCAGATCCACAGAGCCTCCCGGCATTGGGAAATAAACTGATGGCCTCACTTGGTTAGCCCATGACAAAGATGTGTAGCTGGGTGTCCTTGTTATACTGATCATTTTTGACCCACGTCCATGGATGACCTCAACTACAGCTTCATATAGATGCTAAATAAGAGCGGGGAGAGAGAGGAGCCCTGAGGCAGATCATAAAGCAGGGACCTCCAGACTTGACCCTTCCCCTCTACCAACACTGACTGGAACCAGCCTGAAAGAAAGGAGGAGAACAACCACGGTACCATGACATCTACTCCAAATTCCTGGGTCAGGCAAGCAGGATACCAAGATCCATAGCATTTAAAGCCACTGAGCAATCAAGGAGGGCCAGAATAGATGCAGTGGTCATCAACAAGTAGAATCCAGGTTGTTTCAGTAGTATGACCAGGTTTAAATCTAGACATAGAGGGAAACAGGTAATCCACTGTTAGATGTTTTTGTGCCAGCCATGGCAGTTCCCCAAATGGTCATCAGATGGGAGTAAAGAGGCATCTTTGCTCCCACTGGTGGGTCAGAGGTCTCCGGCCCCTGCAGCCCCATTGGAGAGAGTTAATGGCTCTCCAGCCCCCTCACTCTCATTGGTAAGGGAGGGGCTGGGGACCCCCATAAAAACCTCTGCTCAGGGGCTGCTCTCTCCTCTTGTTGCTTTCTTCTTCAAGCTCCCTCTGGGAATGATCCATGAGCTCAATCCAGGCATGGATGCCTCCATGCCAGGGAACTCTTTCTCTTTACTCTATCTTTAAATAAAGCTTCATCTGATTGCATCTCTGTGTGCTGCCTTTTTCTTGGAAGCACCTCAACGAACCATCGGTCTCGTGAGGCCATCTCACATCCACTTGATGCAGAGCCCTTTCAATTTGTAAGCTGGGTGCAACAAGTTTGTTCAGAGCCATTGGGTCCTGGAGTATCCTTTTGAGGAGAAGCTTAGTTCAGCTTAGCATTTGGATGGAAGACCATAAAAATGCTCTAAGACTATAAATAGACTGAGAAGTAAAAAAAAAAATCCTAGAAGTGGATTTTGCCTTGGTGGAGCAGTGGGTTAATGCCTCCTTAAGTAACACCAGCTGCCTGCAATTAGTGCAGGTTCGAGTCCCACCAGGCTCAAGGTTGACTCAGCCTTCCATCCTTCCGAGGTAGGTAAAATGAGGACCCAGATTGTTGGGGTCAATAAGCTGACTTTGTTAAAATGCCGCTTGGGGGGCCCTCGAAAGCCCTAATAAGCAGGCATATACATAGAATGAAGGCTATTGCTAAGCACACTGAGTCTTTGGAGAAGGGCGGGATATAAATGGGATTTTAAAAAAAGTGAAAACAAATCCCAGAAACCCCAAACTAAGAATAGCAGGTGGTAACTCTTCCACCCTGAATTCTTTATTGTTTCACATCTATGGACAATTTTTTTGCCAGACTGAACACTCTACTGTCTGCATCTACAATATACTCAGTAAACTCTTAGGGAGGAGCTGTCTTCACCCTTTTTCTCCCACACATGTGATATCTGGGCTAAGCTACCTCTTATCCTTTGGGATGTAGACCCCCCCCCTTCCTGGGGATCCACTTTCTACTACCGTTCATCATAAAAAGGGACAATAAAAACAAAAGGATGTCAAAACAACACAATACAGAATAACTCTTCTGTATAGCATTGTTGCAAGGAAACAATATTGATATGTCCCCAAAGTCAGCAAAAATAACATTCAACCCAAAGGGGATTTCTTTCAAATGACTCTGGCCTTATCAGTGGTATTTACCAGTCCCTACTTACAACTTCTGTGTCTTTTAATATATCTAGATCCATAATAGCAGTTTCTGCATGACCAAAAAAAAATCAGGATGGTGCACACACACACACACACACACACACACACACACACACAAACACACATCCAATTGAAGCCCACCTCTTTGTACCAGTATGTGAGGTCAACACCCTGGCAAAAAGAGCAGGACTTTCCCAAGCAGTCACAGCTATCTTCTTAATTTTTTGATCCTTTTCATTGACCAACGTGTCAAGCCCAAAAATCAAGAATGACACGTGGTGATTCTTCCAAGCCGACTTCTTTATCGTTTCACACCTATAGACAGAATCTTGCCTGACTAAGCAACTATCTGCATCTACCATGTACTCTGAGAACTACTAGGAAGTTGCTCTAACACCCTCTTTCTCTAACACAAAATATCTGGACTGAGTTGCCTCTTATTCTTCTGGAATGCATGCCTGGGAGTCCATCCTATTCAGGGCTTTTTTTCTCATAGAACGCTCAGAACGGAGTTCCGGCACCTTTTTGGGATGGAACATTGTAGGGTAGGCAAGGCGGGTTGTATGACGTGTGTGAGTTCCGGCACCTTTTTCTTTTACAAAAAAAGCACTGATCCTATTACTGCTCACCACAGACTGCTTTCTGAAGGGCCTGATTGGCCTTTCTGATATAATTCTAACAGTTCCTCTGCAGACTGCTGAGAAAATGATATTTTTACATCTAGTTTAGAAACAGGAATTGAGGCCTCTTGGGCTAACATCTTGCCTTCCTATGGTAGGCAGTATCTGCTGGAATTTGTTTTCATACATGCCAGCAAAGGAGTTTCATATTCATGGTGAAATAGGAAGAAAGCAATCTTGGATAATCCCTAAAAAGATGGTAGATTAAATAAATACCTATCTCCAGGAAAAAGAAGAATGCTCAGGAAATAGAAGAATTTCCTTGGGACAGGAAAGTTTTTAGCTCTTTGGAAGCTGAGGGCCCTTTACTACTCTGCTCTGATGCTTTGATCTTGGCCACAGAAATGTCTTCATTCAGTGCCTGCAAAAGTTGTCCTACTTGAAGGAATGCTTATTATTGCATTTAGATGGAACAGAATATCATGCTTTTAGTCAGTAGAATTTTAATAAAACAATTTGCATTGTCTTTATTCATGTTCTTGTGGGTTTTTGGAGAATATTTCAAGCCAGCCAATATTTACTGATGACCAACCAAGTGAAATGTTTGAATTTCTATTTGATTTTTCTTCAAGTTAAATAAAAGCATTGGGGAAGGTGTCCAGAACCTTGTTGAGGTTAGGGGAATGTTTATTTTTTGGCTTAGAGGAATATTTATTCATTAATTTATAGGAGATTATGTCTGTCCCACTGCAAGTGATCCATAGGTTTTCTATTTGACCAGTGTGGAAGGGGAAAAATGACTAGATTTAGGAGTTCGTAGAACAGAAGATATTCTTACATGTTCTGGATCAAGTTACAGCAAGATCCATGGGAAGAAAATAAAAAAAATTGAATATTTATAGGTTCTGCTCAAATAGCTAGGTGCTTTTAAATGACTGGGTGGAGTTTAATGTTCCGAAGTTAATCTTTCACTATGAGCCACTAAAAAAAAAGTGGCGTTTTTTTTTTAAATCACAACTGGGAACAAGCTGCGAGGAACGTGTGGAGGCAAAATTAAATTAGCTGAATGAGAAAGAATGGACATTGTACTTTACAGAGAGAGCAGAATTGGTTTATGATAGCATAAATTAGAAGCAGACTGGTCGCACCTTATAACTAACAATGTCATTAGAAAGCAAATTTAACAAAAGTGACAAAGAATACTGAAGATTCACTCAGACCCACGAAGCTTATGATAAATATATCTTGAGAAATTTGAAGCTGATGGTCATGAATAGATGAGAACATGGTAGGAAAATGCTGCAGAAAGAGGTAAGGATTATGGGTATGGGGCCTGTGTGTGCATTTGTGTCAATCTGCATGTGTGTGTCTATGTACATGTGCCTATGGTGGAGATACGGTGGAGATTAGAGTAAATATAGTAGATATCTTGAGATTTCAAAAAGGGGAAAGGAATACAAAGAATGGGACGGTTCAGATTTGCTGGTTAAGGACACCTTAAGTTAAGGCTGCTGGAATTGCGTATGTCTACTTTAATGAAGAAAACGATGAGGGGTGACATGATAGCAGGGTTCCAGTATCTAAGAGGGTACCACAAAGAAGAGGGAGTCAAGCTATTCTCCGAAGCGCCTGAAGGCAGGACAAGAAGCAACGGATGGAAACTAGTCAAGGAGAGAAGCAACCTAGAACTAAGGAGAAATTTCCTGATAGAACAGTTAATCAGTGGAACAATCTGCCTCCGGAAGCTGTAGGTGCTCCAACACTGGAAGTTTTTAAGAAGAGACTGGAGAGCCATTTGTCTGAAATGGTATAGGGCAGGGATAGGCAAACTTTGGCTCTTTTATGACTCATGGACTTCAACTCCCAGAATTCCTGAGTCAGCAGGGGTTGAAGTCCATGAGTCATAAAAGAGCCGAGGTTGCCTACCCCTGGTATAGGGTTTCCTGTCTGAGCAGGGGGTTGGACTAGATGACCTCTAAGGACCCTTCGAACATTGTTGTTGTTGTAGTTGTTGTTACCTGGAAAGCTAAGGTTTCATAGTTAGATTCCGAAAAAAGGACTGAGGCATTTAAAACACCCAGCTATTTCCCCGTGAGAAAAGTCTTCGTCACCTAGTTTTGGTGACCTTCTCCTGTCCTTCAGAACCAAACGTCTCTTTCCACTAGGGTGGAAGCCACAAGATGCAACTCTCCCAGTCTAGTAATTGGGCAGACAAGCTGCCATAGTGTCACCTGGCCAGAGAAAAGGAACATCTGTGGTGTTAAGGAAGAGGAGAAGAAAGCTAAGCTTTTGCTTGAGGCCATTTTGGTGAAAGATAAAGGCAAGGTAATGGCAATAGAGCACAGGTCCTCAAACTTGGCCACTTTAGGACTTGTGGACTTCAACTCCCAAAATTCCTGGCTGAGGACCCCTACAAAAGAGAAAGCCAGGAGAGTTGGGACAAGAAGCAGAAGGAGGAACATTGCCCATGGCACTCTCCAACAAATGAGCCAGACTTCTGATGGGGTGAAAGATTACAAGGTGGTTTTTTTTACTATTATTATTATTATCTTCCAAAATAAGAACAGCTTCCACACCCCTATCCCTATCTGAATAATGGTGTGGTCCAGCAATCTTAGCACTCAGCCAGGTGATTTCAAGCAGAACATTAAGGTAAGAGATTTTGCTGAATCACAAAATCAGAAGGACACTAACAAACTGCATTAAAAGCTTATGCCTTGTAACCAGTGTGTTAGTTATCAGGCTCCTTTTGACTGGTGATTCTACAAACTAAGGGCCTTGTCCTCATTTTCTTCCATGGAACTCAGCATGACACAATTTGGCATCCGGGACAAGCCACATTATACTTACTATTTATTAATAAGGGTGATAGGCTATTCCCAGCCAAGCCCAAAACAGTTGTAGACCTGTTTATAGATAGCATCATGAGCTTTCAGTTTTCTAAGTGGATATATGCTAATGTCAAGTTCCCAGCTTGTGCTAAGCAATCATGTATTGGGCAAAGGGGCTGTGAAAAATTAGCCATGATAATTTATCAGAATAATAGATTTGGAAGGGACCTTGGAGGTCATTGAGTCGAACTCCCTGCTCAGGCAGGAAACCCTGTACCATTTCAGACAAATGGTTGTCCAATCTCTTCTTAAAAACTTCCAGTGTCAACTATTGTTTATGGCAGGGATGGGCAACCCACGGCTGATGTCTTATGCAAACCCCTCACCTTGCAAGAATACACAGTTCAAATTCAGTAGCAACTGGCGAATATTTGACAAAAATGACTTTTTTCCTCCTTTCAAAAAGTAAGTGTGAAAAGGGAAGACAAAGGCAAAACGATCCTCTTTTCAACTTTAAAGATCAAAAAAATCAATTTACCCAAACCAATCCAGGTCTCAAAACATGCAAGTGAAATTTGACCATTTTATACTGTTCAATTTATCAAGAACTTTGTACCTATTGGAGGAAGGGAGGTTGAAGGATATGATAAAGGGTGCAGTTTGCCTTCCAGAAGCTTCTCTTTCCCATTTCCACCCTTTAAATACCTAGAAAATGCCCCAAGTGGGCTGGAAAATATCAGCCCTACCACTTCCTGTGGATACCACAAACATCAAGGCTGTTGTTTGGATGAGGCAGTCAACAGTTCTTCAAACTGGAAATGTTGTCCACCTCTGATGTATGTCCCAATAATCTGCATGAACTTTATTCAATAAACCAAAATAAAAAAGCTAACAAGGTTAAAATTGTTTTAAATATAATATGGTTTAGTTGTGCAAGTCCATTCTCTTTTTATTTTAAGCAAATATCATGTTTGAACAAATGGATATTTGTTAGAAGTAAATCCCATTAACATTAGCAGGTCTTATTTTTGAATAAATAAAGGTAGACTTGAGTGGCAGTGTGCTGTTGCATCTGAGTATTGAATTCAGTGTACTTTTTCTTTAGGATTCTCTCTCCTGTTACAATAAAATTTCAAGGAAGATTTAGATCCGGCCAATCCTCCATGTTATTTTTCTTCTACATTTTGGGGATCATTTCTTTGTCCGTGTTTTTTCATCTACCTAAGAAGATCTCTTACTACTACACAGCCACTGAAACCATATTCAGTTCTTCCTCAACAGAACAATTTCTACTCCAGCGCACTACAGCTAACTCTAACCTGTCCTCTGAGGCTAGAGAGGTTGGTACTTTGACAGTGAACTCCATTGGGCGTCTTGGGAACAAGATGGGGCAATATGCCACCCTTTATGCCTTAGCTAAGATCAATGGGTATCAAGCCTACATCCAACCAGAAATGCATTCAGCTTTATCACCAATCTTCAAGATCACTTTGCCAGTGATCTCTGCTAAGGTGTTTGGGAAGATCCAATGGGAGAATATTTATTTGAATGATTGGATGTCAGAGGACTATCGTCACATCCAAGGAAAATATGTCCAATTGACAGGCTACCCTTGTTCTTACACCTTTTATCACCACCTCCGCCGGGAAATTCTAAAGGAGTTCACTTTCCATGACTACATCAAGGAAGAGGCCAATCACTACCTCCAAATCTTGCGGGCAGAACGCCAGAATGTGACGTATGTTGGAGTGCATGTCCGAAGAGGAGATTATGTGAGGGTAATGCCCGAAGTCTGGAAAGGTGTGGTGGCTGACAAAGGTTACTTGGAGAAAGCCATGGACTACTTCAGAAAGAAATACCTCAACCCCATCTTTGTGGTCACCAGCAATGGGATGGAGTGGTGCAAGGAGAACATTGATGCCTCCAGGGGGGATGTTCACTTTGCTGGGGATGGGAAGGAAAACGATCCAGGAAGGGACTTTGCTCTCCTCGCTCATTGCAACCACACGATCATGACCATCGGGACTTTTGGCATCTGGGCTGCCTATCTAGTAGGTGGGGAGGCTGTTTATTTGGCCAATTATACCCTCCCAAACTCTCCATTTCTGAAGGTCTTTAAGCCCTCTGCAGCCTTCTTACCTGAGTGGATTGGAATCCCAGCTGATCTTTCTCCACTGCTGCCTAAATCAGCTGTACAACCCCCAAATCCATAAGAATCTGCCCACCCACAAGCAGATTGGGTACAGCAGGCATGTTCCAGGTCCTTTCCTGGAATATTGTCATCTAAGAGGCTCTAGGAAGCTGCTTTTCCATGGTGGACCATCATCGTCATCATCATCATCATCATCATCATCATCATCATCATATAGTGATGATGATGATGATGATGATGATGATGATGATGATGATGATGATGATGTTGAAAGGGACTGTGGAGTTCTTCTAGTCCAACCCCCTGCTCAGGCAGGAAACACTATACCATTTCAGACAAATGGTTGTCCAATCTCTTCTTTAAAACTTCCAGTTTTGCAGTATTCACAACTTCTGGAGGCAGGTTGTTCCACTGGTTAATTGTTCTAACTGTCAGGAAATTTCTCCTTAGTTCTAGATTGATTCTCTCTTTGGTTAGTTTACACCCGTTGCTTCTTGTCCTGCCTTCAGGTGCTTTGGAGAATAGCTTGACTCCCTCTTCTTTGTGGCAGCCCCTGACATCCTTCCTCCGATGAACTGGCAGGATGCTGCCCTTTTAGCCTACTGGTGTTGGCTCTTTCCCTGCGGCACTGGGGCAATGGGAGGTGGTGAATGGTTGCTGGAGCATCGCAGGAGGATGACTGAAGCACTGGATTTTAGTCTGCTTTTTATGAGTTTTATAGTTTTTTGAGGGGTGTTGTTGTTGTGAGCCACCCAGAGTTGTCATGTAAGATGGGAGCCATAAAAATTGGTCAGATAAATAAACTGGAACAAACAGTTGTGTCTCACGTTTAATCAGATACTACTAAAAAGATGCACTTACGACCAGTCACACTTAGTGACTGGTTGAAGTGAAGACAGAACTCTCAAGGGCTATTTATGACTCTCTTGTGAAGTTCTCACAGGTACACCCCCTCCCCTTTCCCACGGTCATGTGAACCGCATGTCAGAGGCGCAACAACCATCCTGCATTTAGAGCTGTTTGCCGCATCCCTCAGTCATGTGACTGCATTTTACTACATTTTTGCAGAAAATCAGCCAGATTTTGGCAAAACTGGCCCATATAGCCCATAAAGTGGCTCAATGGGGGTCACTTTACACTTTAAGGGTGGCATTTACTTTATGGCTCTGGTGCTTGTTTTACAATTGTGAAGTTTGCTTTATGACTTTATAATTTTATAGCTGCTACAAAGATCATAAAATCACTTTGGCCCCATGGATGACTCATTTTACAACCGTTGTGCCGTATGATAGTAATGGGTCACTCTGAGTTCGATGTATAAGAGACCTTCCTATTTAAGTTCCTTATTTCAAACAAATGTCTACATTGTTCATAAAAATCTCTGCCCAGATCATCCATTATGATTTGCACTACTGTACAGTATATAAATTACTGTTCTTTGTTGGGAAATGAGCATTTAATTTTCTATTATCCTAGCCCTTGACTTTGGTTATTTGTTGGAATAAAAGGTTTCAGAATTCATTTGGTCTCTGGACTCAGCTTTCTTCTTCCCACTGAATTATGAAAGACCGGTAATCCCATTTATTTGGAGATTAGTTTCAATACCTGCACTAAATGCTTCAAAACATATACAGAACATATGCAACAGTTTTGACCCACTCACTCATAAAAAGTTTGTGTTATAGGATAGAATTTTAGAATAGCTGATAAATTCAGTTTCTTCTTTCTTCTTTTTAAACCGAGCCTCACACAAATATTATTTGGACCAAGTAAATGCTGATAAATTAGGTTTAAAAACTTTTATATAACTGGAAGCTGAGATTGATTTATCCCAAAGTGCTTCTTGACATTTTATTAAGCATTTCAAATCTGCTCTATTTATTCTATTTCTCTTGCTATATCTGAAGTAACACACATTAGAGGTTTTGGAGAACTGAAAATGAGGCTTTTAGAAGTTGGAAGGATTCGGTGATACTAATTAATTACTTAAGGAACCTCAAGTGAATGTAAAATTATTCTGCTTGGATTCCCCAGTACCAAAATAGATGCTGAATATCAAAAGATAGAGAATGAGAGACTGATGAAAAATGAATACCTTTCCAAGATTTGAATATCATTTTTTATTTTTTATTAAAAAAAATATAAACCTAAAAGTGTGCAGCATCCATTCTTTCTTCCAGTATTTAACTCACAATGGATGAACATCAGTAACAATCTGTGAGTTTTCCAAAGCAAAATTAATAACTGAAATAACTTTTGTCCAAAATGGAGCTGCTATTATACAAAACCATGTCTTACAGTTTTTGTATTCAGTGACGCTTCAAACAATCAGCAATCTTTTTTTTCTGAAAAAGGGTGCATTAATCTCAACAAAGTCATACTTTGTTGAATTAATTCTGATTTTAAATGTAAATGATCCTTTGTAGACATACAAGTATCAATAGTTGAAGCCTTTACTCTTTTGCTTCCTATTTTTCTAATCGTCTAATTTAGTATAGTATAAGAAACATAAGTGACGCGGTGGCTCAGTGGGTTAGGACGCTGAGCTTGTCGATCAGAAGATCGGCAGTTTGGCGGGTCGAATCCCGAGTGCCGCGTAACAGAGTGAGCGCCTGTTACTCGTCCCAGCTTCTGCCAACCTAGCAGTTCGAAAGCACGTAAAAATGCATGTAGAAAAATAGGGACCACTACGGTGGGAAGGTAACAGCGTTCCGTGCGCCTTTGGTGTCTAGTCATGCTGGCCACATGACCACGGAGACGTCCTCGGACAAGCGCTGGCTCTTCGGCTTTGAAACGGAGATGAGCACCGGCCCCTAGAGTTGGAAACGACTAGCACACACGTGCGGGGGAACCTTTACCTTTTTAAGAAACATAGCTTGATACAATAAAGCAGTGGTCTTCAAACTTGGCCCTTTTATGACTTGTGGACTTCAACTCCCAGAATTCCTCAGCCAGCATGCCTGGCTGAGGAATTCTGGGAGTTGAAGTCCACAAGTCATAAAAGGGCCAAGTTTGAAGACCCCTGCAATAAAGCATATTTATTGGCACTCTCACTTGCAACGTATGGGGTATAAGAGAGAGGGGGCATCAGCCTTGTGAGGCAGTCGCTAAAGGAAGCCAACCAGATAAACTAATTCTATTTTACTGCAAGATTGCATTAACAGAATTTCTCCCTGCTTAGCTTTACAGATCAAGAAACTAGGAAGGATCCCTTCCAAGGTATTTGCCATGCCCATAGATTCTATCATTATACCGTTGAAGGAAAAGTCTTCATCATGGTTCAGTCCAAGCCGGGAATAAACAACATGGCGACTGCTTTAGAAAGAAGGTTGCAGTTTATTTGAAGAGAAGAGCCAGACAGGAAGATGGCTTTGGAAGAAAAAGGAGAGAGCACATGTGGGGAGTGGGGTTTTATACCCTCTGGAGCCTTTTGTTTGAAGTTTTTTCCTGTTCCTGTTTGAGGCTTTGCATTTCCTGTGTCATGTATTTTGACCTGTGTCCATTTGGCATCTGTGGGTCAATCCTACTATGTCCTGTCTTAGAGTTTGGGTGGGGTATGTAGATTTTAGGTGTCTTTGTCTTAATCTTCTAGCTTGGGGCCTCCAACCTTCCTGAATGGTTTACATCTGCATTTCTACAGAGCTGGTTTCTGCTTGGGGGAGGGAGACTTGGGGCTATTAAAAAAACTGGACATGCTTTTCTGCCTCTTTAAGATCCTTAGAGGTAATATATTTTTCTGCTCTTTTAATATTTCCTTCTCGGGGGGGGGGTGGGCTGACTTCCCACAATACTCTATAATCCGAAAATAGAATTCCAGTACGAATGAAGGCGAACATAAGTGTCCCAAGATAATGTTGCAGGATCCAATCTGGGTCAGTCACTGGGACGAGAAGAAGTTTTGTCTTCTGAGCTTTTGGACCCATGCTGGAGCCCATCCTCTGGGAACTTCTATCTAGCAGAGTGTGTGCTGTTCTGTGTGTGTATTTACAGTGCCTGTTGTAAGTGGCTTTTCAGGTACTGCTAAGCTTGTAAGCCGCCCTGAGTCTTCGGAGAAGGGCGGGATATAAATGGAATTAAAATAAAATAAATAAATAAATATTGATTGGGGTGTGTTGATGGCTGGCTTTTAAGTCATTAGCTGTCATTTGCTTGTGCTGCCCAGCCTTGGCCTGACTGACTGACTGGTGGTAAAGAGCACTCCCGTTGAACAATGAACAAGGACACACACTCAATTTTGCAGCTATTAAGATTGTTGGACGAGCAAGCACAAAAACAGCCAGGGAAGTTATTGAAGCCTGGGAAACAGGCCCCTCATCAGTCAACAGGAGTGCTGATTTCCCACCAGCCTATCAAGCAGAATGTGAGGGTGGGGCAACACAAGCCAATGACAGCTAACACACCCCAATCAAGGCACTATAAATACACACTCTGGCTAGAGTGAAGTTCCCTGATGATGGGCTCCAGCACAAGTCCAAAAGCTCATGGTTACCCCAAAGCTGGGAGGGGGCGGGTTTTCCAAAAAGCAACTGGAAACTGAGTTAGAACTGAAGGAGCTTCTTGAATGAGAAGCGAAATATTTTCAAAGGAAAATATCAAGGAAATCCAGTTGCTGGATCAGTGTTGCATGTGGGTTCAAAAACAACATAGCTTGCGTCATGATGCTTTATCAGTCATCTTGTCAGTGCTGATTTCCTTCCCTGAAGATGCCATTCTTGGGACTTGATGTTTCCTTAGACCAAAGACTATGGCCCTTTTATGACTTGTGGACTTCAACTCCCAGAATTCCTGAGCCATCCATGCTGAGAGCCATAGTTCTCCACCCCTGCCTTAGAAAGTTGTGGTGGGAAAGTAGACTTTGGTTACTTCTTACAGCATGCAAACTGTATGGTTCTTCCTAAAGTCAACTCCCCTTTCCAGCACTGATGATGGGTAATGAAATACCTGCAAGAAAACACCCATGCTCAGAGTAACTATCAAAAATGGGGGGGGGGAAGCATACCAAAGAAACTATTAGTCATAAATGAGAGCAGATCTATTAGCCTGGTGTGCCTTGCCCAAATAAAACCCGAGTTGAAAAAGTAGATTAAAATCTCTTTATTCATTTACACAAAGCACTCATGGAAAAGAGGTGAGCTCCCCACCCCACCCTAAAAAGGTGGAGATTTATTTTATATATAGTTCAAACATACTGGGATTGGAATGAGTTATTTCATTGGTTAACATTGTTTTACACATGCTGATATAGCACACATGCTCATTAGCTTTAGTATGTAGCAGGTTAACGTTGCATAGCACCCTACAGTATTTTATATTAGTATTATGTTAATACTTAACTTCATATTCCGGAGGTGTGATTTTCACAATGTTTGCAAATCACTAAAGTTGAAGTCAATATACCGATGGGAGAAAATCCTCATCTTTGGCAAGTTTGAACCAGTTCTTATCAGACTCTATGTTCCTCACGGAGAGCTTGTTTTAGTTACTTCAAAAACATTTTAATCTACTGGTAACATTAATCAAAGAAACTCCTAGTTACTGAAAACATTAATCAAGGAGGCTCCCCTTGGATGCTACCATCAAAACCAGACCTTTGGGAGCAAAACCTAACAGTAGCTTAATAGCAGCAATAATCACATATCACTAAGCCATGGTTTGTTGAATAATCCACAGTGGCTGGAGAAACATTGATTGCTAAACCTTAAAACAGAAGTGCATAGTCTGAAATATCAATGGAGCAGGCAGTCCAGTAAAATCTCAGATGTGGCTTGTGAGAATCTTGAATCTAGTTCCTCTCTAGTTAATACCTTTTTTTTTAATGCTTTATCCATGGTTGCTTTATCTATCTTTGCTTTCAGGAATCAGCACGTTTCTCACGGTTTGTTGAACTGCTTGATTTATGATGGATTTCATTGCACCAGGTTGTTCCTTGCTTTATGGGGTCTTTTTAAAGAAACTGCCTCAGGTGACTTTTCATGCTTGAGGACAGCATATAAAATTTCTAATAATAGCTGATGCAACATCATCATAATACCGTTGAGTACATCTAATGCAGGGGTCCCCAACCTGTGGGCCATGGTCCACCAGTGGGCCGTGAAGGGTTTGCCACCAGGCTGTGGAAACGGCCGGTGAGGGCACGCACATGCATCCTCACCTGTGCAAGCAGTGGGCAAGCACATGCAGGCACTCCTTTTAAGTGAGTGGCAGGCGTGCATGCATTGCCGCTTGTGCAAATGGATGGCCGCTTGCATGGAACCACCCCCTCTTTCTCCCACCCACCAATCCACAGAGCCAGAAACATTGGGGAACTCGGATCTAATTGTTAACTGTGGAATTGTTTTGTGCCTTCATTTTGATCCTGCTTTGTTTTGTTTTGCTTTCTTTAAGATTCAAGAATATGACCGCCTTTCTACATCAGCTTATATTTGACCACAGGAGGTTTTTCCTACAGATTGAGGGAGCTCCAATCAACCTGGTATTAGGGCAGGATGATAGATAAGGAAACATCCACATCAGTTATAATCTGTAAGGTCCAGTTGGTTTTATCTTTTTTTAAAAAAAAATCTAATCAAGTTATCTAAAAATAGTTTGAAAACTTTATAATTATAAAATAGCTCTGTAATGTGTTTGAATATTAGTAGCTCAGGTTGGTAGTTCTGTTGTTGGTTTGATATCCAAGCTTGGCGATTTGGCTTCAAATATTTCGTCTCCGTTCAGGGGGACATCTTCAGTCTGCTTTGAAGTGTGCTCATCTGTCAGAGCACTGGCCTTTAAATACCTTTTTGTTGATGTAAATTGATGTGAGTGTTATTTGTCTGAGTCATGGTCTGGTTTCAGGTTGTTTGGCTGGCTGGCTGTGGGGGGTTTCTTGTGGGGGGATTGTGATTTTTGTTGCTGTGTGATGGGGTGCCTGTTCGTTCATTTTAAACGCTGCCATAAAATATCTCTCTTCAAATATTTGTATTGTCATATAAAAACAGCAAGAGCTTGTCATCTATTGTCCCAAAACAAACTGGAATAATAGCCTTGTCTTTGGACAGCAAATTTCAGTGGAATGTTAGAAGAAACATTTTCATAGTAATCAGTCAGTTTCCCCTTTGTTGTTTCTCTTCAAGTAAAGGCTAGGCAGCCATCATTTAGGGATTCTTTAATCTGGATTGCAGCCCTGAGCAAAAGCAAAATAGCCCCTTAACAGCTCTGATTTCACCTGTGCACCTGTGCACTGATCCAGCCTAACCAGACCTGTAATTTTCATGAAGCCCAATCAGCTGGTTACCCTCAGGAGACAAGTGATGTTCTCCTGTGTAGCTCAAGTTGGGTCAATGAACTTCTTTATCCATAAGGAAGGTCAATGTTAGAGTAGAGTGTGGCTTTAGCTAGGGTGATCCTTTTCATCCTGAAAGTCACCCAGGAACATGGAGGATATTACTGTTGTGATTCAGCGTCAGCCTGTGGTATCGGCAGCTGAGTCTGATGATTCTGAAGAGGAGGAGGAGGAGCGGTTTGGAGAGCATTTGGTATCAAATGTCGCTGAACTCATAAAGAAAGCTGAGTTTAACTTCCAGAACAAAGCAACAACTGTAATTTGGGACATTAGCTGGAATAATTTTCATAGTCTTCTTCAAAAATCTCATGGTTTTCTTCAAGAGTTCAGATGTGAGTTCATTTTAAAAAATTGGGGGGGGGGGAAATCTCTTAGATGAAATTGAATGAGAACAGGTAGAGAAAAAAATGCAGTATTATTATTTTGCCCAGCACAAAGAACAGTACTATGAGTTTTTAGAAGTTTGATCCAAGCAGACTGGTTAGCATAATTAAACATATTTGATTAGAAGTTTGTCTTTCAAATTGTTCTAGCTCAAAAAGTTGTTCTGGAGAGAACAGAAAAGCTCCCTTATTCGATTTCTGTGTTCTGTGCAGAATGTGGGAATGGGAAGGATTTTTTTCAGAGGAGTTTTTTTTTTACTTAGTCCATTTGTTAATGTCATCCTCTTTCCACTTTTCTCTTTCCCTCTCTTTCTTTTTTCCTTCCCTCTTCCCTAAACTAAAACCTCTAATACTGCATATATAATCCTTCCAAAAAATAATGCTGGTTTTTAGATCTGGTACATCCATTCGTTTTCTTACGACACATCCTGAATCCTTACAGAATGTCTGAATGTGTGTGTACATGTGCGCATGTGTGTAATAGCTTACAAGAAATATGGAAGCTGTTCCTGGGCCATCAATCACCAAGAGGTAAATCACAGACACAATGAAAAAAATATGTTATGCAAAGCTACAGTATCAGATTTCGTTATATTTTTCTGTTCCCCATTCAATCATACATGATTCATTGCTCAGCTACACGTTTAGGATTAAATATATATATTTGAGTTATTTAAAGGAACAGCTTTCTGGTGAGAGCTCAGTGTAGGGCTTTGAAAGACTTGTCATCTGTGCAGAAATTGGTCATCCCCACGGCTGAATTCACTCTCTGGAATCTATTTCTTTCCCATGAAGACTCCTACTCAATGAGACTTGGAGTCCAATCTTGTAATCTACACTATATGTCAGTGACGGCGAACCTTTTAGAGACCAAGTGCCCAAACTGCAATCCAAAACCCACTTATGTATTGTCGGGTGCCGGGTGGGCGTGGCCCATTGGGTGGATGTGGGCCATTGGGTGGGTGTGGCCAATTGGGTGGGCGTGGCTGTGGTGGTAATGGTAGACGGGTGGGACTAAAAAGTTCAATCAATCAATTCCAATTTTGTGAGATTTTTTTTCCGTGAGAAGTTGAAATTGATTGCTTGATTGGACCTTTTTTTTTTTGCACACGGCAGCAGAGGCCTAAAGCGAAAAGGTTTTATAAAACCCAGCTGAAGGCCTAGGACTGGGGCGACAGCACGCATGTCCACAGAGAAGGCTCTGCGTGCCACCTTTGGCACACGTGCCATAGGTTCACCACCACAGCTATATGTCAACTGGGATCCAGTTTCTTGTTCTTTCAAGCCAATGGTTTAATCTATGCTGCCAATCTGTTAGACAGATTAAAAAAATGAAAGGATACAGGTCTCAGAAGTCAATTTAATCCAAGTATGTACTGATATGGGCTGGGGGTGTCTTTTTTATATACCATGTCATGAGCAAAACTTGTGATGCTTGCAAGAGCTTTCTCTCCTTCAGAATTCAGAGCATGAAAACATGTTGATGAAGTAATGAGCACATTATACAGCCTGAGTGCATCCAAATGAAACAACATGTCTCAGAGCACACTAAAAAAAAACCTTAAAAACTTTGAGTGATTTTTTTTTAAAAAGTCCAATTTTAATCCATCTTCCTTACAGAAGGAGGTCATGGGGGATGATAATGATGATGATGATGATGATGATGATGATGATGATAATAATAATAATAATAATAATAATAATAATAATAATAATAATAATAATAACAACAACAACAACAGCAACAACAAGAACAACACCTTAGGCAAGAATAAGGTCAAAAGGAAGGCACGCTCATTTCACTGTTGGACCTGGAGGCGTTATTTATTTATTTAATTTAAATTACTTATTACCCGGGCCTATTTCAGTTTGGTTTCAGACCAGGATACTATACAGATAAAGTATTATCTTTATACTGCAGTAGATAGTATCCCCAGTCAGTTTAACGTATTAATTTATTTCCTTAATAAAGAATAAAAAAAATAGAAAAGGAACACAAGCATATTTCAGAGCCAAGAGCAAAGCTGCAACAACTTGACTTGGAATTCAAACTGCAGTTGGACTCAACTCATAAAGGCAGAGAGACTTATGGTGGAAGAAACTTTAGCTCAACACGTCTGAGATTGTTCTCCATAGTAAAGTCCATGTTCACCCTGGTACATTTTATTTGGCTGTTGGCCTCCGTCAGAGGGATAGCAAAAGATCATGAGAAATTTTATTCATCAGGTCACAGTTACCACTTTTCTTCTTATTCTTATTCTTCTATCCCACGAAATGAAAAATAACAGGAAGTAGGAAGAGCAGAACTGCGCATATTCCTAGGACCGTAGGAAGAATTTGGTTGCCTTGACAATCATCTAAAAAAAGGGAAGGGAGTAGGAGAAAAATAAACTGAGAATAGCTGTAGAATGGGTTTGCCATAGTTTGCTTGGTTGGTCTTTCAAGCTGGTAGGTGGGACTCGTGGTATAGACATGTAGTATCTCTCAGTGACATCTATGGAAAGAGCAGGGTGCTAATCCCAAAGGGGCTTTTTCAAGAGGCAACTGGACTTCCTTTGTTTTTCCTTTAAGACGTTTCGCTTCTCATCCAAGAAGCTTCTTCAGTTCTGACTGAATGGTGGGGAATGGAAAGATTTAGATTCCTTGCAGTCATCTGGTCGTTAGTCCTCTTTCTCAGGGTTGTTGAGGCCACTTGGAGGTTTTTCTGTACCCTTAGGGTCACCTGAGTCCTTTCAGCAGTTCCAAGATGGCTCCACACCCACTTGCACTATTTAGGTCTGGGGTGTCAAACTCAATTTCATTGAGGGCCGCATCAGCATTGTGGTTGCCCTCAGGGGGCTGGGTGGGTGTGGTCTGGGTGGGCGTGGCCTACTGGGTGGGCGTGGCTAAAGTGCATATGGCCTACTGGGTGGGCGTGGCCAGCTCTACATCGTTCGCATCAAGGGTGCCTATGGGGGCCTGGGCAGGAGTGGGACAGATCTGAGGGTCTCTGGCAGGAGGAGGGTCTGTGGGCCAGGGCCAAGACAGTGAGGGCCGTTCCCTCACTGTTTCCAGGATGGCTTCGCGGGCCACATGAAACCACTTCGCAGGCCGGATCCGGCCCCCGGGCCTTGTGTTTGACACGTCTGATTTAGGTGAACCTGAGGGCACAGATCAACCTCCAAGTGGCCTCAGTGACTTTCAAAAAGAGGGAGAAAGAAGTAAAACTTCATGGGAAGACAAAGAAAATCCAGTTGTCTGTTGAAAAAACACCTTTGGGACATCCGTGACCTGGATGACTGGGAATCTCCATAGACATTTAGCAGGGTGCCAGAGAGATCCAAACAGTGTTGACATTGTGATGCAAGCTCTGCCCCTTTTCCATTCCATGATGATGTCACACACATACGGCACCCCAAGTTGGGGGAATTTGTAGTGTGACATTGTTTTAGTCATTTTGACAAAGGCAGGGAGAACTTGTAGTCACTACTGGTCATGTCATCCCCAAAACAGAAACTTAACCAGTGACTAGTCATCCTAACTTTTTTACTACATGAGGAATCAATGGATCCATGGCACTACGGAAGGAATTAGTTCTGGGTTTTCTTTCAGGAAATGCACTGCTGTAAAAGCCACAATCTTTTGTTTAATTCCTTGTACCAAAGCTATTTATGTGAAACAATAAACCGAAGGGATGTACAAATAGTCCTCGACTTACAACCATTTGTTGAGTAATTTAAGTTACAACGGCACTGAAAAAAGTGACTTATGACCATGTTTCACACTTATGACCGTTGCAGCATTCCCATAATCATTTGATCAAAATTCAGACACTTGGCAACTGGCTCATATTTATGATGGTTGCAGTATCCTTGGGTCACCTTTTATGACCTTCTAACATGCAAAGTCAAGTTAACTTAACAGTGTCACTAACTTAACAACTACAATGTTTCACTTTACATCTATGGCAAGAAAGGTCATAAAATAGGGCCAAATTCACTTAACAACTGTCTCACTTATCAATAGAAATTTTGGGGTCAATTGTGGTCATACGTCAAGGACTACCTGTCAAGCATTTTCTGGACAATCATCACACTAGTTCTTTGTTTGGGGTGGCAGAGAATCACTCTCCAACAAGTTGCAAGTGGAAAAGATATTAAATATAATTGATTTACAAGTAACTCTCAACTTATGGCCACAGTTATGACCAGAATCTTGGTCTTTCAGTGAAGTAATCATTAAACAAGACATCATATGACTGCTTTCCTCAAGGACCACAATCCTGGCTTTTCCAGTCCCATACAAAATTGGCACCAGATACGAGTCAACAGAAGTCAAAAGGGTTTGGATTTGGAAAACTTGTGGCAAGGTAACGATTCTAGACTGATTGCTTGCTTAACTCTGCCCCCCCCAGCTCTGCCTGCTCTCCTCCTATACATTTAAGTGATAAAACTGCACATATAAATCAATCTTCAATTTTTCCTTCCTAACTTAAATTTCTAAAGTTTTCTTATTTTTTAATAAACTGAGCATTTCCATAAGCAGATTGTTCCCAAGGAAGCCTGGCATAGCTTTCTATTTTTAATAGTTGATCAAAATTGGCAAATAGATTCATTCACACATGGAAAAGTAAAACTTCTGTAAGAGCTAAACTAGGCTGTTTGTGGGAGAAAGTGATAATAGGCAGTGTATCCAGCTAGCCAGCAGGTTTTGAATGTTTAATTCTTTAGCATTTACTTCCCAAGCCATGATAGGCATGGCACTGACTATTCAAGAGAATGAGATTTTTTATTTTATTTTATTTATTTATTTTAATTCCATTTATATCCCGCCCTTCTCCGAAGACTCAGGGCGGCTTACAAGCTTAGCAGTAGCCTTCATTCTATGTATATGCCTGCTTATTAGGGCTTTCACACACACCCCAAGCGGCATTATTACAAAGTCAGCTTAATTGCCCCCAACAATCTGGGTCCTCATTTTACCTACCTCGGAAGGATGGAAGGCTGAGTCAACCTTGAGCCTGGTGGGATGCGAACCTGCACTAATTGCAGGCAGCTGGTGTTACTTAAGGAGGCATTAGCCCACTGCTCCACCAAGGCTCTTAAATAGGTTTTTGTTGATGCTAAACAAGAGAAAATCCATTGCAGTGCAGTTAGTCCTCAACTTATGACCATAACTGAGCCCAAAGTTTCTGTTGCTAAGCAAAACAGTTATTAAGTGAGTTTTGCCCTATTTTAAGATCTTTCTTACTACAGTTGTCAAGTGATTTGCTAGCTACTTTTGTGAAAGCTAGACAAGTCCTGGATAGAAGGTCTCCATGTGGGAGTGTGTGTGCGTTGTGTGTGATGTCAGAAAGACAGAAAGGAAAAGAGGTGCAGCCTCCATGTTATTTATTAAACTTGTTTTCTCCACACCATTATTACTTCCTTTGAGTTTCTCTTCTTTCTCTGTTACAGAGCAACTTGGAAAGAGGAAGGAACCATGGAAGTCTGGATCCATTTCTCCTTTACCCAGTGGTTTTTTTTTGTAAAAGAAAAAGGTGCCGGAACTCACACATGTCATACAACCCACCTTGCCTACCCTACAAGGTTCCATCCAAAAAAGGTGCTGGAACTCTGTTCTGAGCGTTCTATGAGAAAAAAAGCCCTGCCTTTACCTGACTATACAGTAAAATATGGCATCTCCATTACTATTAGCATCTCTTCTCCTTCTTTGTCTTACCTTTGTTTTTATGTTTTACTAATGATAATGATAATTGTTTTAGGTATTTATTAATTGTTTTAGCTTTGCTGCACAGACTCTAGAGCAGGGGTGTCAAACTGCTGACCCACGGGCCGGACGCATCATCCCAAAACCGCACCCACCCCATTGCTGGCAATGGAGAAAAAGCTCTATAGGTTGCGTGATGTCACGTGACGTCATGAGTTTGACATGTCTGCTCTAGAGTCATTTTGTTTTTTATTTTTATTTTATTTTTATTTATTTTTTTTAATTTTAATTTCCATTTATATCCCGCCCTTCTCCAAAGACTCAGGGCGGCTTACAAACTTAGCAGTAGCCTTCATTCTATGTATATGCCTGCTTATTAGGGCTTTCACACACACAGCCAAGCAGCATTATTACAAAGTCAGCTTAATTGCCCCCAACAATCTGGGTCCTCATTTTACCTACCTCGGAAGGATGGAAGGCTGAGTCAACCTTGAGCCTGGTGGGATGCGAACCTGCACTAATTGCAGGCAGCTGGTGTTACTTAAGGAGGCATTAGTCCACTGCTCCACCAAGGCTCTTTTGCGAGATGGGTGCCTATATAAATTGGACAAGTAAATAAACACAGATAGCATTTGAAGTGAAATATGGCCTAGGCCAGGGGTAGGCAACCTTGGCTCTTTTATGACTCATGGACTTCAACTCCCAGAATTCCTGAGCCAGCCAAATTTCCCAGTGCCTGTTCTTCGCAGACATGTCAAACTCGTGACATCACGTGATGTCGTGCAACATATCGGGACGGTTTTGCCATTGCCGGCAGTGGGGTAGGCGTGGCTTCCAGATGATGCATCCAGCCCACGGGTTGGCAGTTTGACACCCCTGTTTTAAAACAAGAAAAAGAACATGGTCCGAGAGACTGGCAGGCCCAAAGCCAGGAATGACACATGGTGATTCTAAGGTGAATGCGTTATTGTTTTCATACTGTGGGAAGTCAGCTCCCCAGAGAAGGAAATATTAAAAGGGCAGAAAAAATATATCTCTTCAAAGGAGCTTGAAGAGGCAGGAAAGCATACCCAGTTTTCTTAATAGCCCCAGGTCTCCCTCCCCCAAGCAGAAACCAGTTCTGTACAAATGCAGATGCAAATCCAAGAAGGTTGCAGGCCCCCAGCTGGGAGATTAAGGAGAAAGGCACCTAAAATCTGCATGCCTCATCAGCCCAACCCCAGGGAAGCAGGAAATGATCTTTGGACATAATAGGATTAACCCATCACCCATCAGAATACCAGAAAGGCACACTCTGACTCAGATCAAAAGTTCATGACACATGAATGTGGGAAGTCAGCTCCCCAGAGAAGGAAATATATTTCCTCAAAGGATCTTAAAGAGGCAGGAAAGCATGCCCAGTTTTCTTAATAGCCCCAGGTCTCCCTCCCCGCAAGCAAGGACCAGCTCTATAGAGATGCAGATGTAAATCCAGGGAGCGAGGAGATTAAGAAGACAAAGACCTAAAATCTACATACACCATCCAAAGAGTCATCAGCCCAGCCTCAGGGAAGCAGGACATGACCTTTGGACATAATAGGACTAACCCATCACCATCAGAATACCAGAAAGGCACACTCAGACTCAGGACAAAAGTTCATGACACAGGAAATAGACTCAAACAGGAAAAGGAAGCAGCTCCAAACAAAAGGCTCCAGAGGGTATAAAAACCCACTCCCTACACGTGCTCAGTCCTTTTTTTCTGCCAGATCATCTTCCTGTCTGGCTCACCTCTTCAATAAACTACAACCTTCTTCCTAAAGCAGCTGCAATGTTTATTCCCAGCTTGGATGGAACCATGATGAAGACTTTTCTTCCAACAATTTGGCACCCCAGATGGGACTCCAAGCTAACCTTTCCAATGGACTGGCCTGGTAAGCCCCATCTTGCCAGAAGCAGACCCCTTGTGTCTGTGGATGGGTTACCCAGGCCGTGCCCATGTGGAGCCAGCGTAGTAAAGGGAATTTTGGGTTTGAACTCTAGGGCTGCTTTGGAAAGAAGGTGAAGGCGAGTACCTCTAAATTTTAACTTTAAAGCCCAAGGGAACAAAGAAAATGTGTGTATGTCTGTGTGTATGAGTGAGAAGACCTTTTTTTCTCCAATCACAGTTGAATTTTGCTCCCTCTGGTCTTTCCTAGCTGCAGAAAGGATCTGTTCAAGTGGCAGACCCTGGAAAGCATGGGGGTTTGGCCAGAGCGCAGGACCTTTTCTTAGGGAAAAGGGAGAGGCTGTGTAAAAATGGAATGGAATGAGTGAATGAGAGAATTGGATTTGGGCAACCAGCTGGTAAGGCCCTGTAAGCAAAGCCTAGTTCAGAAGATACCAGTACTTACTGCGTAGGGGGCAGGAAAGGAAGTGCTCGTACTCATCACTTTTCAAAAAGTGCAGGTCCTGCCAAACTCACGAGTAGTCTGAAAACCGGTAGCAGGAAAGGAGGGGTCAGTACTGATCGCTTGCAAAGAAAGCAAGCGCAGGTCCTCCCAGACACACAAGGGGTCTGAAAACTGTGACAGAAGAGGAAGGGGTAGTAATCATTGCCTTTCAAAAAGGCGCAGGTCCTCCCGGACTAACGAGGAGTCTGAAAATCATGACAGGTAGTTCCCAGGAAAGGGGGTGCATGTACTTTGTCAGGGAACCGGTCCCCCCGGATGCTTTTTTTGTCCGAAAACTGGAAGTTTTTTTTCCTTTTGTACCTGACTGAGCCAAAGTGAGCCCCACATCTGAGAGGGAACATGGGAAGCGGCAGTTCAAAGATGACAATTAGGGCCCCCCTAGGAGATTTGCTCGAGAGGAAGAGCAAGAGAAATATGTAAGAAATGGGCTTTGCTCAGGGCTTTGCTGGGAAACCAATTTGGCTAAATAAAGGTACTTAAAGGGAAAATAAGAAATAGTGATTCTCTCTCTCTCTCTCTCTTTCTTTCTCTCTATGCAACCACGTGGTATGTTTAAGATTTGCGCCTTCCCTAATTTGAGTTAACTGAGATTTATGGTGGGAATGACTAGGATGTGTAAAACTAAGACTTCTTCCTGTCTGGCTCACCTCTTCAATAAACTACAACCTTCTTCCTAAAGCAGTCACCATGTTTATTCCCAGCTTGGATGGAACCATGATGAAGACTTTTCTTCCAACAATACTTAGGAACAAAATCTTGCCAGACTGAAGACTCTACTATCTGCATCTACAATAGCGGTTGCCAATCTTTCTGGCTTGGAGACCTGGTGCGAGTGGAGGGAGGGGATGATTCTATGTGCGTGGCAGATGTGTGTGTGTGTGTGTGTGTGTGTGTGCGCGCACGCAGCTCCATTTGTGCATGCAGCGGGTGCAAGCACCTACTACTCGCACAAGTGGACCTTGGCGAGCAAGTCCCCACCACTCATGTCAGTGGAACTATGGATTAGCATGCTGACTACTTGCATGGCCCAGTTTCGAATGGGCTATAGCCTGGTAGTGGGCCACGGCCCAGGGGTTTGGGACCCCTGATCTACAATACAGGTAGTGTTGTGATTCAGGGTCAGCCTGTGGGTTTGGCAGTTAAGTCGGATGACTCAGAGGAGGAGGAGGGGGGTGTTGAAGAGCTTGCTGATGATGGCCTTGAGGCTCCGCAGAGCCCTCAGCCGGGCCCCTCCCACCTGGTCATGACGGAGACCCAGCTGTGTGAGCCTGACAGCATGGATGAAGATGACCCACAGCTGGCCCTGTTCAAGGACGCCCGACGCAGGAGGCAGTCAATCAGGAGTTAAACAGAGGAAGGCAATGGGGCACCTCGGAAGGAGGCAGAGAGAGGCCACGCCCTGAACTGTATTTAAGGGGAATGTGTGGGAGGGCTGGTTTGCTGAAGGCAACCGCTTGGATAGTTCCTGTTTCATAGTTCCTGTTTCATGGTTGGTGTCTTGTCTTGCTCTGTTTTATGTTAATAAATTTGGCAGGCTTTATTCCAGCCTCTTGCCGTTTGTAAAGGGGTTGTCCCTGCTTTTGCTGTAGGGCCGGTAGCAGGCTGGTACAGAACAGGTAGTTCTTGACTTACGAACACAATAGAGCCCAAAATTTCTGTTGCTAAATGAGACATTTGCTAAGTGAGTTTTGCCCTATTTTATGACTTTGTTAAGTGAATCATTGCAGTTGTTAGGTTAGTAACATGGCTGTTAAGTGAATCTGACTTCTCAATTGACTTTGCTTGTCAAAGGTGACGCAAAAGGTGATCACATGACCCCGGGACATTGCAACCATCATAAATATGACTCAGTTGCCAAGCATCTGAATTTTGATCACAGGAGCATGGGGATACTGCAATGGTTGTGAGTGTGAAAAAGGCCATAAGTCATTTTTTTCCAGTGCCACTATAACTTTGAACGGTCACTAAACAAACTGCTGTAATTCGAGGTCTACCTGTATATATTCTATAAACTGTTAGGCATGGGTATGTCTAGTTTAATGAAGAGAAGGACGAGGGGGGACATGATAGCAGTGTTCCAATATCTCAGGGGCTGCCACAAAGAAGAGGCAGTCAAGCTATTCTCCAAAGCACCTGAAGGCAGGACAAGAAGCAATGGATGGAAACTAGTCAAGGAGAGAAGCAACTTAGAACTAAGGAGAAATTTCCTGACAGTTAAAACAATTAACCAGTGGAACAACCTGCCTCCAAAAGTGGTGAATGCTCCAACACTGGAAGTTTTTAAGAAGAGACTGGACAGCCATTTTCCTGAAATGGTATAGGGTTTCCTGCCTGAGCAGGGGGTTGGACTAGATGACCTCCAAGGTCCCTTCCAACTATTATTATTATTATTATTATTATTATTATTATTATTATTATTATTATTATTATTATCATTATTTTTTATTATTATTATTATTATTATTATTATTATTATTATTATTATTATTATTATTTTCATGTGGAGCAGAGTGGGACTCAGCAAATCTAGGTGGACAGAGTGTTGTGCTACCTGAAAGACAGACTGCCTGGACAGAGATGTTCGGCACCTGTGATCTGTCAGGCTATTTTTGAACATAGCTCCAATGCACTTTTCAAGAGTGCTACACCTATGCACGAAAGTATCCTGACTGCCAGGGCCCAGGAAATGTGCATGGCTGTCTTCACTCTCTTTCTCACAAACAAAATTTTGGGGCTAAGCCCGTGGTGGCAAACCTATGGCACGTGTGCCACAGGTGGCACGCAGAGGCCTCTCTGTGGGCATGCGGGCCGCCGCCCCAGTCCTAGGCCTTCAGCTGGGTTTTCTAAAACCTTTTGGCTTTAGGCCTCTGCCGCCGTGTGCAAAAAAAAAAAAGATTCAATCAATCAATCAATTTCAACTTCTCGTAGGGAAAAAAAAGATCTCACAAAGTTGGAATTGATTAATTGAACTTTTTAGTCCCACCCAGTCTGCCGTTACCACTGCAACCACGCCCACCCAATGAGCCATCCCTACCCGGCACCTGATGATATATAAGTGGGTTTTGGGTTGTAGTTTGGGCACTCGGTCTCTAAAAGGTTCGCCATCACTGGGCTAAGCTGTCTCTTACTCCTCTGGAGTGCAGCCCCTCCCTCCTGGGGATCCATCTCCTTATTATATCCCACCACAGAGCCATTTCCCTTAACAATAGAGTATTCTCACATTCACCACTATCCCCATTTGAATAAAGGCTTGAGCCTTATTCTCGATTATTTAAAAACAAAACAAAGCACTACATTTTGCCCTTTGAATGTCATTGGTTCTCTGGCAAGCACAGACCTTTAAAAAATGAGAAGGCAGGTCTCTGCAGGAAATAGTTCTATTCAGTGTGAATTTATTTTCTATGTGCCTCCAGGTTACAACTAGAACTACATAAAACTGACAGAGGCCTAAGGTCCAAAACCTTTGATCCAATTACAACTCAGGTGCAGATAGCCATTCATGCAAACTATATAAGTGTGCACTAAGCCGAACCTATATTATTACAAAACGGCGCAACATATAGAGAGAACATATTGACAATGAGGAAAAAAAAACAGGTCTAAACTGGAAGACATCCACCACAGAACTCTTTTTATTGAATGAATCAAAAACAGGTCTAAACTGGAAGACATCCACCGCAGAACTCTTTTTATTGAATGAATCAGAGAGAGAGGCAAATGATTTTGGCTAATTTGTCTTCCACTGAACAGACTGGACAAAAAGAATATCAAATGGAACTACGCAAGTGGTTGATCACTGTTTGCATGGAACCATTCCCTCTCCCCCTCCCCACCGGTTTGGGGGACCACTGTTCTACAATATCTGTGTAAGAAAATGACTGTATGCTTTTTTTTTTTTTTGCTTGTTAATGCAAGGAAAATCCATCCAGGTTTCTTTGAGTCCCAACTAAAGGATCTTGCTGGAAAGAAATAAACACCATGTTACAGTATTTGCAGATAGCTGCAAGATGACCTGGCCCTAAATATTAAAAACATGCTTTAAAAAACAGGTTACTTTTTCTTACACAAATGGGAGTAGAATCTTATTTTTTATTTATTTATTTTTATTTTTTATTTTTATTACATTTATATCCCGCCCTTCTCCGAAGACTCAGGGCGGCTTACAAGCTTAGCAGTAGCCTTCATTCCATGTATATGCCTGCTTGTTAGGGCTTTCGCACACACCCCAAGCGGCATTATTACAAAATCAGCTTAATTGCCCCCAACAATCTGGGTCCTCATTTTACCTACCTCGGAAGGATGGAAGGCTGAGTCAACCTTGAGCCTGGTGGGACGCGAACCTGCACTAATTGCAGGCAGCTGGTGTTACTTAAGGAGGTATCAGCCCACTGCTCCACCAAGGCTCTTAACAACTAGGAACCCTTAAACATTCTTGGCTGATCTCTGAAGCTAACCAGGATCATCCCTGTTTGGTACCAGGATGAAAATAAGAGCATCTGTGAGTTTCAGCACTTTTGGCTGAAAAGTCTTCCTGGAAGAAGAAAATGACATTCCATAATGCCAAAACTCCTCCACAGTGCATCCCAAAAAGCAGCATACAGATAGTCCTAAATATACGACCGCAATCAAGCCCCAAATTTCTGTCGCTAAGCAAGACTGTTGTTAAATGATTTTTGCCCCATTTTATGACTTTTCCTATTAAGTAAGTCACTAGAGTTGTTAAGTTAGCACCATGATTGTTAAGTGAATCTGGCTTGCTCGTTGGCTTGGCTTGTCAGGATGTCACGAATGGTAATCACATGACCCTGGGACCCCTGCAACTGTCACAAATATAAGCCAGTTGAACACGTGACCGGGGGAGGGGACTGCAATGGTCGTTAAGTGCGAAAGACAGTCGTAAGTCACTTTTTCCAGTGACATTGTAGCTTTGAATGGTCACTAAACAAATAATTGTAAGTCAAGGACTACCCGTGGATGCTGTTAACAAAGTGGATGGTGTCTTAACTTAATGGAAAAATACATTATTGAAGGAAGGATATCCTTCAGTCTATTCATTTTACAAGTTTTCTTTTAAAGTTGGTTATAATAATTACGTAAAAACAAAGCAGGCCACCAAAGAACATGGTGGCTGGACACTATCAAAGCTGACACCAGCCAGCGCGTAGAAAAACTCAAAGAAGTCATGGAAGATCAGAAGATGTGGAGAGAGAGAGAGCTGGCCCATAGAATTGCCAAGAGTTGGGCTCGGCTGAATGGATAACAATAATTACAGGGATAAGAGATGCACATCTGCTCCAATCTATATCTGGGGCTAACTTAGTTTGCCAGAAGGCAAGAAGCTGCCTGGATAAATGTGAATTTTGTAGCACTTTATAAACCCATAATTTCTGGTTGCTCTGCTCTCAAGGATTAACACCTGCTGCTTCGTGGAAAGGCATACCCAGATTCAATATTTGTGAAATAGGGCTTCCTGAAAATGTTTACTGTGTTTCAGGTCTATTGAACATTGTACTAAAACAAAGGAGGGATTTTGTAAGAGGCTTAGGTTCTCAGCATAATCTCAGTTATGGAAAATGAGCAGCTTTGAATGTCAGCTGGATCATCACTCTCTGCTAACGTTCCCTTGCTAGGGATTATCTGTCATTTTTCATTCTCCCCTTTAATAAATACTGAGCATCTACATGAGCAGGTTAACTCTCCACTTTCACCATAAGGGGGAACCATCAGCTTAGGAATGAGACAGCTGGTCATTGTGGGAATCCCATTCTCAATTTCTAAGTGAACTTGGCCTTTGCTGTTGCTACCAAGATAAGTATTCCTCACGTGAGGAAAAAAGATGTGCAAATATAAACCAAAATAATAAAAAAATGGCTGTTGTTTGAATTGTTGCGAGTTCCATACAATGCAAAGGAAAAAAAGAAATTTTATCAGCAAAATATAAGTAGAGAGGGGGAAAAACAAGAACGTTGGGTTTTTGCAAAAGTGAGGCAAAATTTGCCCTGTGGTTTAATAAGGCCAGGATGGGAATGTAAATTCCCCAATGAAATATAAAATTTGCTTTTCCACAAGGAAGGTATATCACAAAAGAAAGAAGCTGGAATGCTTTTTTTATTCTGCTTAAAGTATCTTCAGTCTTACACGTACAAAATACATGAAATATTCTCTGCTTTTGATTTTCAAGCCCCAATTAGCCATTTTATTTGAATGGAGATTTTTCTTGAAGATTCCCCTTTTAAAAATCCTCTAAGGTGGATTCCTTCTCCTATTTCTCCCCCCCCCCCAGTTACACAGTCTTCCTGGATTGATCACTCAGTCATCACATAAAATCTGCATAATGTCCTGATGCTAAATCATCAATTGGATTTGGCTATGCAATGATGTCACCAATAGTAATTTAAAATAAGGCTAAATCAATATCCATTTGCTCTTATAAAGTTGCCCCAAAGCTAGAAAATAAAAGTATTTTGGCACTTCACAAAAACACCAAGTTGATTTGGCTATCCTTGGTTGATCTTATGGTCATTCATTCTTAACATAAGGAATGTTTGTCCAGTAAGTCTCAAGAACAAGCAGCTTTTGACTAACAAGCTATACCATACCATTGTGCTATTATTGATTGGTAGCTGTCAACATTTATTAAGACACATGGCTGATTGTTCACAATCAGCCTGAATGTCCAAGTTTAATCTTCTACAGACCTAGATATCTCCCAACGTCCTTAATAATTCATCATGTTTTGAGTAAATGCTGACATTTAATCATTTATTGAATGCAGGGTGTGGTTTTTAAGAGTCATCAGAAAGCCCGTTGGGCATCAAATCAGTGGCTTGCTTTGGATGTTTACCAACATGTCTTGGCAAGTGTTAACATTCAACACTAAATAATGATAACAAAATGAACCCATAGAAGGGGTGCATTCTTTATTTATTATGCCTTTCATGTACAGTATTTTGCTGATAGGGGGGGTCACTGCAGCAGGAAAAGGCAACCCTACAGATTTGAATCTTGGATGCCCAAAGTCTGACTGACCTTTTAGTGGATTCAGCTAGTGATCCCCCTTGGAGCATTTTCCATGCATTGATTTACAAGCCATACCACTTTATTGCTAAGTCTGGGAAGAGAAAAATAAAAGAAATGGAGATTTGGAGGAATAGAGACAGTGAAAAACTTAATGGAGTAATTAATTCAAGAGGGATGTGAAATCCACAAAAATAAAAATAAAAAGTATCTTTATACATTTATTTTCTGGGGTTTCCCCCCCCCCCTCATCTGTCTGCCACTGTCTTTCCAGCTGCCCAAAGCACAGTTGGAGAGGGACACTCAAGATCAGCCAATCCTAAAAGGGCAGGGGCGGGACTAGTCCTTGCCTCCTTTTCAACTCATGGTAAGTTGCAAAGACCCCAGGGATTTGCTGGGAACTTCATTCCTAGTCATTGATCTGGGAATAATTGAGTGGGAAAGAGGAAGGAGGAGGAAGAGAAGAAGAAGGGGGGGAAGGAGGAGGGAGAGAAGAAGGAGCTGGAGATATCCTCACCTTTCAACATCCAGGAGACAAAAGAGAGGGGGGAAAAAGGAAGCTATCAAGTGAGAAGGAACAAAATAACAATTATTTTTTTAAAAAAAAGATGCAGAGATGCCCAGTTGCAATGTGGTAAGTTGTTTCTTTGCAAAGTCGTGTCAAGAGCAATGTGTGATGCCACAGAGATTGACAGCAACCTGCAGAGCACCATTGGACATGGTGTCCCACCCGAATGGGCCGAAGTTGAAAATCTGGATATACTAATATTGTAATAATAATAAGGTATAAAAGCTGTTTGGAGCTAGGAAAAAAACAGTGTTAAAAGAATGAACAGAAAGTATCGATTTTAGTAGACAGATGCTCCAGATAATAGGATGAAACAGTGAGATAGAAGCCAAAAGAAATTTATCTTTATTAGGTGAAACGTTATGAGAGTGGTTGAAGAACAAATAATCAATGTAAGGTAGAGGCTATGGAGTTGACTGGATGAAATGCGCCAGTATAATAAACTTTATTTGAGGAATAGGAGTGCTCTTCTGATTGGGAACTTGGAGGGGCCCCAAAGACAAGACGTTTTAATGTTGAATAGCACTTAATTTTAAGATGTAATTGGTCATTTATTGCTAATAGGTTTATAGGGTCTAATTTATTTATTTTTATTGTAAAGTGATCGCCTGTTCAGTTAGAGTTACCTAGTCTTTTAATGTTTCTGTTTTGTATGTTGCTTTGTTCTAACTGAATTTATATTTTAATCACTATTTTGTGCTTGGTTCTAAATACGATATAGACATTAATAATGGCATATTATTAGCTATTACGGTTCATTGCACAGTCAGCCAAATATTTAGACTGGATTTGACATTTTTATCCATCTTCCCAAGTTCTTCCCAAGGACCTGGGATAGGCAGATGTTGTTTGATGGTGCTAAAGATGTCATCACCGAATTAATGTTATTAGTAACTATTATTAACTGTATAATCTATAAGCATAATAATTAATGCTTAATAGCTAATATCAAACATTAAATATAAAACAATAATTCATTATAATTAATTTTATAACAATTATTATTAGAATTAGAGTAAATCAGGAATTATCAAAATCTGGAAACTCAAGTTGAAAGATTATGGCATAAACCAGCTGCGGTGCTCCCAGTAGTTACTGGCACACTGGATACCACACCAAAAACTCTTGGATAAGACTTTGAAAAATCTGTGCATTTAGAAAATTTCCACCAGTCAACTGCAAACGGCCATATTACTTGGTTCCCTAGTATGCCATACCAATTTATTACAACTTCCTAAGTTCTTGAGAAGAATTCAGTGCATATGAAGGGCAACACTAGGTAAAGAACAGGTAGCTGTGATTTCATTGTTATGAACAGATAATAATAATAAAAACATTTAGAGATGGATATTTCTGAGTTAATTATGTAACTGGGAAGGGGATAGAGAAATGCAGTTCAGGGAGGGAGGGAGAGAGAGAGGGAAGAAAGAAGGAAAACAGAGAAAGCAACAGTGAGTTACATTTCAGAATAACAGAATAGCAGAGTTAGAAGTAATCTTGGAGGTCATCTAGTCCAACCCCCTGCTCAGGCAGGAAACTCTATGCCATGTCAGACAAATGGCTGTCCAATTTCTTCTTAAAAACCTCCAGTGTTGGAGCACCCATTTCTTTCTGGTTTACAAAGATTAAGAGAAATTTGCACCCATTGCATTACCATTGACATGTTCCCACCTTAGTTTGTTTTCATCATCTATATTCTTTTGTTGTGAGGTGGAATATTCTCTAAAGCCTCATAAAATGTTTTTGAAATTGTCCTTGATGTTAACTGGAGACTTCAGTTATGGTGGCATGGTGTACAAATTGTCAGATAATGTTGCTAATATTATCACTCTTGCTGTCATTTAATTTCTCAGCACAAGACAAGGTGACTTAATTATTTCAATGGTATGAGAAATTTTATCCCATCTTTTTGATGCCTACTCATTACTCATTCTACTAATATTGGTATATCTTAGTTCCTGCCTTTAACCACTACATCTCCAAGAGTTTAATCCTTCTGTATTCAAAGGCCTGCTTTCTCCTACCTGAATCTTTCCAAATACTGGATTATCCCTTCTCCATGCTCTTCCAAAGTTTGAAGTGTGACAGATGGCAATTATCTCTTGTTTTGACACTCAGCTGCTCCATGTTCTCTCTGTGTGAAATTTCACCTGGCATTGGCTTTTTTGATGCTAATTGCAGAACTGTTTCATTGCCCAGGCCATTAAGTTAATTAAAAAAAATTCTTTCAAGGCTGAGATTTCTCTGATGCTGCAATTGTCATGCATTGGGTGTTAAGACAGACTCTATTTAAATTGCCAAAGTTCTGACTAAAGAGAATGATAAAGAAATGTTTTTAATTCAGAAATGCAGTGACAACAAAGATCACCAGCATTTTGTATTCTAATCTATGGTCTACTTTCAGACTCTTGGTGCTAGCTACAATCATGAATACAGGCAGAACATTAGGAGTCTTTTAGGCCAGGGATCCTTGGGGAGTAAAGCTTGGTGTACACTTGGAGCTAGGGGCCAGACGTGTCATTTTCCTGCCCAGGCACAAATAACTAAGCTACCATGTGACTCTGATGTCAGATTTGATTCTTAGTTGTCACTAACTAGAATAGTGAACCATTGCTTATTGCTGTTGGGTTGGTAAGAATCACACAACCAGGGAGAAGAAAAACTGAGAAGATAGAATTGATCTCATGTTAAATTTCGTTGCTGTGAAGAAAGATTTTACTTCCTTGGGTTTATAGGAGTGAATTCCTAGATGGCCGGAAGTTGCTGAAAGAACTTGTGGCTCTGTTTATTTACTTAAGTCCTCTGGGTTTATTTGCAGTCTGAATGCTTGTTCATGTCCATGGTTCATCTAAGTCAGGGGTCTTCAAACTTGGCCCTTTTATGACTTGTGGACTTCAACTCCCAGAATTCCTCAGCCAGGCACGTGCTGAGGAATTCTGGGAGTTGAAGTCCACAAGTCAAAAAAGGGCCAAGTTTGAAGACCCCTGATCTACTAAGTAAAGAGCTAGGAAGAACCAATAGGTGGATAAAGATGCTGTGTTTGGTCAAGAGAAGCAATAGAATCAAACTGGATGACATTTGGATCTTCTCTGAATAGGAATTCACAGGGATTTCGCACAACATAGAACATTTGGGTTTTCTGATTTGCCAAGCCAATGTTTTAAAGCAGCTAAAAGTTGGTTGTTTTCTACATAAAACACATCTTTTCCTTTTAGACTTTCCTGAAGTAGGCTTATGGATCTATTGATCAGCAACATATGTTTCAGAGTTTAGGATCAGTCAATGGCCAGTCAAGAGACCAGTTTCCTTAAATTTTATTTCCAATTCTTTGTAAGAAAGTTTGGATCAGTTGTTTTGGAATACCAATAAGTCCACTGATTGATCACAGAGTTATTTTCCATTCTGTCATCACTCAGTCTGACTTTCCATCATGGTCATTGAAAAGATTAAATGATACTGTGAGATCTCTAGATTTGAAGGTTGAATTTCACTAAATACCTGCTTCTAAATCTAGGAAATAATTTGTCATGGTCTGTCAACTTCCTAAAGGCATCTAACTGACCTAGCCACTGTGAGAAACATGATCCTGGACTATTTAGAACTTTGATACGATCAAAGGGGTCCTCAACCCCTGGTTTGTGGACTGGCACTGGTCCGCAGCATGCCAGCAATCAAGCTGTGAAAACAAGCAGAGCCCCATCCCTGGTAGGTAGTCGACACACAAAACCATGTCCTCTCCCGTCCACAGAAAAAAGTTGCTCCATGGAACTGGTCCCTGGTGCCCAAAAAGGTTGGGGCCCACTGACATAGGGTCTTCTGATCTTTGGGATGGCATACATGACTAAGCAACATGTGATGGATGGATGGATTTGTACAGTATTGACCAGTAAATTGAAGGATTATGTTTACAGTTCCAATTACTGATTACAGATTTCAACTTTGGAAGACCTGAAGGGCTAGGCTGAGGTGATATTATCCTGGAGTAGGGCTACGTATGTGGTGGTTAATACTGCTCCATTTTTTTAATGGGCAGGGATGCAATCTGCTAATGCACCATGGTAATTTAGAATTTGTCTTTGGTAAGGCTTTTGGACTGACCTTTGTTATTTAGTTATCTACTTGTTGATTTTTGGATTGATACCCTCATGGGAGAAAAATAGATAATTGGAAAAATAGTTGTCAGATAATTTTGTTTGTTCCGTTCTATTTCACCTAGCTAATAATCTTTTACTGACATTAAGTATAATTATGAAAAACTAGCAGATTTAAGAGCAGGGATTCCAAGAATACCAAGGAGCACAAAGGACATTCTTGAAATACTTCCCATTGACCATCGTCTCATTTGCTCCCCAAGATTTTAGTCAAAAATATTTTCACTGAATACATCTAATGACCTTGGCTTACCCTAATCTCAAATTTTCTCCTCTGAACCCAAGCTAATTTTTCTGATAATTTGCAATTTCTCAAGGGAGCTTGTTCCAGAAATGCATGTATTTACTGGAAATGTAATAATTTGACTGGTCAGAAATGTAGGCATAAAAATGAATTGATGAGGTTTCAAATAAATGGGATGACTCAAGGGAGTAGACTTTAGCTGGGCTATTGTCAAGGCACTCCCTGCTCATGTTAAAAATGTCCTCCACTCATCCTTGAATCAGTAGAAGACATAATCTTTGCTGCCCTTTGGTTGACCCCTGTCCTGCCTCCACTCCCTCTATTCTGGCTTGTGGCCAGTTGGTGGTGTCCTTCTGATGCATCCACAGGATCGATTAAGCAAAATAATTGGTTTAATCTTCTGGGCTTGCTGCCCTCCTTCTGAATGTCACCAATGAGCAGGAAAACCATCTACTAATTCTGGGAAGAGACCTGTTTGCATGTCTGAAGTCTGACATCTTCAAGCTTTTATGCCTTTTCCCCAACAGATGAAGGCTAAACTCTGAATGTGGACCATATTCACAAAAGTATCAGAGTTGCACAACATATACAATCCCATAGACATCCAAAACACACAAATATAGGCTTCCTTTCACACTCTGGGCAAGGGATTCATTTGCCCAAGCACTAGCAAAACTTGGCCATCATCTCAGGCAGCAGATGCTGGCATGAATGGGTTAGGATCAGGGTTTTTTCCCTCATAGAACGCTCAGAACGGAGTTCCGGCACCTTTTTTGGATGGAACCTTGTAGGGTAGGGCAAGGCGGGTTGTATGACATGTGTGTGAGTTCCGGCACCTTTTTCTTTTACAAAAAAAGCACTGGTTAGGATAGAAGTGTTAGTCTCCCCAACGATTCTTCTTGAGATTCATTCACTGATCCTATACAGAGACCTCTGTGTATTAACTCATCTACAGTATGTGCTCTCTGTGATAGATTGATGTCCTCCAGTATGAAATAGCGTAAGATTCAACTTCCAGTGAGGTGACAGAGATGCCATCTTCTTATTCTCCACCAGTGAGATGACCTGGGCAATCCCAAATAGAGAAGTTCTTAGAGCTCAACCTGAGTTTTATGAAGGAGGTGAAATTCAAGCTTCTCCCTCACAGCAACCCCCCATAGGTCTTACTGGACCAAGAATACTACACTAGTAGCGTTGATGAACTTTGTTGTCATAAAAAGAGGTGATGGTCACTGCTTTAGATGACTTTAAAATGGGATTAGACCAGGGATGACCAATCTTGGCGACTTTAAGAACTGTGGACTTCAACTCCCAGAATTCCCCAGACAGCTGTGGATGAGACAAATTCACAAAAATGACCTTTCTTCATTTTTTTAAAAAAATGATTTCCTTTTTTGATAAACAAAGCCAATTCCCCAAAATAATATTACCAGATCCAAGAAAAATATGGTCAGTGGTGTAGGCCTTACTGAAGAAGCACAAGAAATTAAGCTCCATACAAGGGACTCTTTAGTTATTTGCTCTCACATAACAGTCAATGAAATATCACACCAGCCTCTCTTGGGCTTCTCATTATTTTGCATTTTGAAAGGATAATGATGGTAAACACAATAGTATTCCAGGGCAGAGTATAGTCACCCACTCCATCAGGTATTTGGCTCACTGTTAGAATCATCAATCTAGGTAGCAAACTGGGGCACCATGCTCAGGGGGCAGCACTACATCCAAGTGTAAATATCACCTTTACAAAGCAGTATTAATTGAGCTTTGCTATCTGGATTTGGAAATTTTGGAAACTGCAACTGTTGGAGGAGCAGCAAGACACTGCAGAGTGAAATGCCATACCAGTAGTCGTTGATCTACCACCATTTGTTTAGTCACTGTTTGAAGGTACAACAGCACTGGAGAAAAGTGACTTATGATAAGTTTTCACATTTATGACCATTGCAGCATCCTCACGGTGATGTGATCAAAATTTGGTTGCCTGGCAACTGGCATGTATTTATGACAGTTGCACTCACCTGAGGTTGTGTGATCACCATTTGTAACCTTTCCAACTGGCTTCCAAAAAGCAAAGTCAGTGGGGGAAGCCAATTTGCTTAGCAGCCACATGATTCACTCAATAACAGCAGTGATTCACTTCAGAACTGTGGCCTGAAGCCTCAAGCTTTGTCAAGAACACCTGGAACAGGTGTGGATTTGAAGCAGACAGTTCCCATAACAAAGTGAACATGTTGATATGGACTACGTAAAACACTGGGGGTTTGGCTGGGAAAATTATTGTTTAAATTTATGAATTGGTGTTGGAACCTCAGAGTCAGTTTTACTTCGACATAACCATGCAGCATATCCAATGAACATAAACTTTTTGGAAACGGAATGAAATGAGTTTTATTTGGATTGTTGAGCTGGATGTTGACAATGGGGCATAACTCACTTAACAACGGTCTTGCTTAGGGATAGAAATGTTGGGCTCAATTGTGAGATAGTCGAGTACTATCTATAAAGGGGATGCAGTGGCTCAGTGGATTAGGACGCTGAGCTTGTCGATCAGAAGGTCAGCAGTTTGGCAGGTCAAATCCCAAGTGCCGCATAACAGAGTGAGCACCTGTTACTCGTCCCAGCTTCTGCCAACCTAGCAGTTCAAAAGCACGTAAAAATGCAAGTAGAAAAATAGGGACCACTACGGTGGGAAGGTAACAGCGTTCCGTGCGCCTTTGGCATCTAGTCCTGCCGGCCAGCTTTGAAATGGAGATGAGCACCGGCCCCTAGAGTTGGAAACGACTAGCACGCATGTGCGGGGGAACCTTTACCTTTACCTTTATCTATAACTACTTAGGCATTATTGCAAACTTCCCTGATCCAAAAAGCTAAGTGTGGGTGATTCTGCTTACTGACTCCCATGGTAGGATGTCAAAAGATCAGTCTAGAGGAAACAAAAGCCGATTATGTCCCAAAAGTGCTTTTTTCAAGAGGCAACTGGACTTTCCTTGTTTTTCTTTGAAGACGTTTCTCTTCTCATCCAAGAAGGTTTTTGGATGAGAAGGGAAACATCTTCAAGGAAAAACAAAGAAAATCCAGTTGCCTCTTGAAAAAGCACATTTGGGACAACCATGACCTGGATGGCTGAGAATCTCCATAGACCAAAAGCAAATTTAGATAATCCTCGATTTACAACAGTTCATTCAGTGACCATTCAAAATTGCAATGACACTGAAAAAAGTGAATTATGACCATTTTCCACAGTTGCAACCTTTTCAGTATGCCCGTTTTCATGTGATCAAAATTCAGACACTTGGCAATTGGTTCATATTTATGACCGCTGCAGCATCCCAGGGTCACGGCATCACCTTTTGTGACCTTCTGACAAGCAAAGTCAATGGAAAAGCCAGATTCATTTAATAACTAGGCTACTAACTTATCAACTGCAGCGATCCACTTAACTACTGTGGCATGAAATGTTGTAAAATGGGGCAAAATTCACTTAACAAATTCTCACTTAAGAACAAAAATTTTGGGCTCAATTGTGGTCGTAAATCGAGGACTATCTGTATGTCTGCAGTGCTGCCAAAAAGGCTACACAAATGGATCCATGAACTCACCAAGAGTTCATCTCATCTCAAGGGAAACTTTATCCTCATTGGAAATCCAGGGCTATTAAATTGAGCTCGGTTTCTAAAATACCCTTGATTTGATTTGGGGAAAACCAGTTTTAACTCTCAATGAAATGCCCCATCAGTTAACCAAACATCTCTTCCAAATGCTAATTCGTCTTAATCCCTACCAACTGGGAAATCACTGGACAGTACAAAAATAGATTCATTCAGCTCAAATGAAAGGAGTTCTAATTTGAGAAATAAATGCATTTTCACATGTTGCAGACTACAAACGGTTCAACTGTGCAAATTGTGAATTGCAAAAATCATTAAAAAGATAAAGAAATCTTGAGCAAGACAGAGATGGCTGGCCATACACCTCCTGGCTACCTGCACAAACCTGCCAATTCTCTCTTCCAGTTCTACTAAGCCTTCCTACTATTACTATTAAAGACACACACCCCTTCTTCTGGATTGACGATATCGTCCATATTTCTGGACTTTTGCAGAAGAACCTTGTTGTTGTTGTTAGTTGCGAAGTCGTGTCCGACCCATCGTGACCCTATGGACAACGTTCCTCCAGGCTTTCCTGTCCTCTACCATCTTCTGGAGTCCATTTAAGCTCATGCCTACTGCTTCAGTGACTCCATCCAGCCACCTCATTCTCTGTCATCCCCTTCTTCTATTGCCCTCGATCTTTCCCAGCATTAGGCTCTTCTCCAGTGAGTCCTTCCTTCTCATTAGGTGGCCAAAGTATTTGAGTTTTAGCTTCAGGATCTGGCCTTCTAAAGAGCAGTCAGGGTTGATCTCCTCTAGGACTGACCGGTTTGATCGCCTTGCAGTCCAAGGGACTCGCAGGAGTCTTCTCCAGCACCATAGTTCAAAGGCTTCAATTCTTTGGCATTCAGCTTTTCTTATGGTCCAGCTTTCACTGCCATACATTGCAACTGGGAAGACCATAGCCTTGACTATACGCACTTTTGTTGACCGCTAATCCTGGTCTTTTGTTCAGCTACAAGTGGCTTTGTGATACTTTTATTCTGACACACAAAGTTCCTTGTCCTAAAGCTAAAGACAACCATGCGTCTTGTCAGGAGAGTCCATCTATTTTGCATTTAGCAAAAGTGGTAGTGCATTAGCGGTACTGTTTCCTTAATGAAATGGCTATTTGAACTGATATTTTTGACCCGTGAATAAACTCCCTCAAGAAAATGCATAGCCAGTTTTTTGTCATACGGGTACTTATCCAAAGTGCAGACATTAAGGTTCTATCTAAAAGGAATGCCTTCTGCCACAGAACAATGGGGCTTCTTCATATGCAAATATATGGAAATCAGGTGGTCCTCCACTTAAGGATCACAATTAGGTTGCTGAGACATATATTGAGTTTTGCCTCATTTTACCATTTTTCTTGCCACTCTTGTTAAGCAAATCACTGCAATTGTTAAGTTAGCAACACATTTATTAAGTGAATCTGGCTTTCCCATTGACTTTTCTTATCACATGACCCCGGGATACTGCAACCATCACAAACAGGAGTCAGTTGTCCGAATTTTGATCACGTGGCTATGGTCATAACAGTGAAAAATGGTCATAAGTCACTTTTTTCAGTGCCACTGTAACTTGAATGGTCATTAAATGAACTGTTGTAAGTCGAGGACTCCCTGTATAATATAAATAAGCTGCCTAAAATGCATATTGTAAGACAACTTTTAAAACCAGTTTGGTCTAGTGCAGGGGTAGGGAACCTTGGCACTTTTATGACTTGTGGACTCCAACTCCCAGAATTCCTGAACCATAAATGTTGACCGCTTAGTAATTTTGCTTCCTTGGATATTGTGGGGGAGAGATTGATATTAAATATCTTAGTGATATTTGTTATGATCTTTTGTCTGAGATGAAATCCCCAAACTTTACAGAGGTTCACAAACTAAATGCCGTTACAAGTGAAAGCAGTACAGCAGCCTGCAGAGTGTCAGGCTCATAAAAGCATCAGAAGCATGGTAAAAAAAAAAAAACCCACTCCGCTCTAATTATAGGGTAGTTCTGGAATGAGATGGAGCAGTCTTTGCCTTTGGAGGGGGTGTGGACTTCCTTGTACGTTGCATTGATGCTAGAGTCTCAAGGTCTACCCTTCTTCCAGATTCAGTTTTATTTCCACTTAAAATTTAAGTCAGATTCATGCAACTTTTTCTGGGCAAGAATATTATTTTTCCTCTTTTTTTTTTCTAGATTGGATCTCCTTTAAGAAAAAATAATAGTAGTTGAATGTTAATGCGAATAGAATAGAATAGAATAGAATAGAATAGAATAGAATAGAATAGAATAGAATAGAATAGAATAGAATAGAATAGAATAGAATAGAATAGAAAACAGGAAAGTATAAGGAATAGAATAGAATAGAATAGAATAGAATAGAATAGAATAGAATAGAATAGAATAGAATAGAATAGAATAGAATAGAATAGAATAGAATAGAATAGAAAACAGGAAAGTATAAGGAATAGAATAGAATAGAATAGAATAGAATGGAATGGAATGGAATGGAATGGAATGGAATGGAATGGAGTGGAATGGAGTGGAGTGGAGTGGAGTGGAGTGGAGTGGAGTGGAGTGGAGTGGAGTGGAGTGGAGTGGAGTAGAGTAGAGTAGAGTAGAGTATGGAGTGGAGTGGAGTGGAGTGGAGTGGAGTGGAGTAGAGTAGAGTAGAGTAGAGTAGAGTAGAGTAGAGTAGAGTAGAGTAGAATAGAATAGAATAGAATAGAATAGAATAGAATAGAATAGAATAGAATAGAATAGAATAGAATAGAATAGAATAGAATAGAATAGAATAGAATAGAATAGAGCTGGAAGGGACGTTGGAGGTCTTCTAGTCCAGCCCCCTTCTCCTGCTCAAGCAGGAGAACTGTATTTTGCTTGCTATTGCTTTAAAAAAAGACAGTGGGAAATTATGCCACAGAATTTTGGCAATCTCTTATCAAATTTCAGTGAAACATTCTCGGGGTGGGGGTCTTAGGGAAAAGAAATCCTAAAGGAGGTAGATGGATGGGGAATCGCAAATGACCCCCCCTCTACTTTAGGTGCCGGGAGTTCCATCTTGCTCCAGTTTATTGGTTTGTTTGTCTCCTGCCTTTATTTTTATAAATAGCACAAGGAAGTGATCGTATCTAATACTCTGTCCTCATGTTTTCTCCCATAACAACAACCTGTGATGTGTGTTGGGCTGAGAGTGACTGGCCCAAAGGCACCCAGCTGGCTTTCATAGCTAAAGCAAGACTAGAACTCACAGTCTCCCGGTAAATGGCCCAGCTCACAATCTCTTGGTGATTTACTCAAAGTCACCTAGTCAGCATTCATGCCTATGGTGAGACTAGGAACGCATGTATTTAGATCAGGGGTCGGTAACCTTGGCTCTTTTATCTCGTGGACTTCAACTCCCAGAATTCCTGAGCCAGCCAGGATTCTAAAGCAAATTAATCCCCTCATAAGAAGTTGGGCATATGGTCCCCTTTGGTTTTTTTTAAAAGCTTTTATTGTTAAGACAGACAAGAAAAGAAATTAAAAAAAAGAAATGGAAGAGAGAAATACACAATCACACACAGGTGTGTGTGTGTGTGTGTGATTATGTGTGTGTGTGAGAGGGGGGGAGGTTTGGGTGTTGGGGTGTGTTTGTGTGTGTGAAGGATTGCCCAAATAAAAGGATTAAATGAGAATTTACCAGATACTCAAAAAAAAATCATCACCATTATTCTTTCAAGGAAAATTGAACCAAATGAAATTCATACCTTGATTTAGTGCTTTAGGAGCTAAGGTGAATTCATGAACATGAACATATCAAGTTATCAAATGCTTCCTCCAGATCAAGAAAAATTATAGGTGCTTTTTTATTTTTCTGATCAATGTTGTCAGTGACATTCAAAATATATTTGATATTATCTCTCGTGTGTTACACCATCCTGGCTGAGGAATTCTGGGAGTTGAAGTCCACAAGTCATAAAAGGGCCAAGTTTGAAGACACCCCTCCCCCCCAGTGTTAGAGAAATCCAGTCAGATCAGGATGAAGAGATTAGTTAGCCTCTTTGCAAGAATAGCCCTAAAAAACTCCTCACCTACATTCAAAATGCCTGGGAGACACTTGATGAGTTGAGCCACTCCCTTCCTTATAAATCAAAGAAATGAATGCTTCTTGTCATGAAGAAAGAAGTACTTGATTTCACTGTATCTCATTCATTATCTGACTTAATGGTTTTGTGAATCTTCTTTTGAAATTCTGCCTCTGGAGATTTGTTCGGTCTTAACTTCTGCCTTCCTTTCTTCATTTCATCTTCTGCAAAGGTCTTATTATTCATTTGTTATTTAAAAGACTTATTTGATCACCCATCTTTAGAAACACATCTCTGTGCATTTCACAACAGAGATAAAAACAATAAAGTGAAAAACCTGGTGCCTCAATCATCCTTCTCCCAATATTCAACATCACCATCCCTGGGTTTTAACCTCAGCCAAGCCCAATGTTTGGAGCATGACCAAGCTTTTTATAGGCTAAAGAGTGCAAACTTCCCAGATCCCAGTGGGATCCACCCAGCAGGGGCTTTTGTCAAAAAGGCGGTCCTTGACTTACAACAGTTCATTTAGTGGCCCTTCAAAGTTACAATAGCACTGAAGAAAGTGACTTATGACCATTTTTCACACTTACGACTTTTGTAGCATTCCTATGATCACGTAATCAAAATTCAGATGCTTGGGAACTGGTTCGTATTGATGATGGTTGTAGTGTCCCGGGGTCGTGTGATCCCCCTTTTACTACCTTCTAACAAGGAAAATCAATGGAGAAGCCAAATTCATGTAAGAACTGTGTGACTAACTTAACAGCTGCAGTGAAACACTTAAGAACGCAGGCAAGTATGGTAATAAAATAAGGCAAAACTGATTTAAGAAATTCTCACTTACCAACAGAAATGTTGGGCTCAATTGTGGTCGTAAGTCAAGGACTACCTGTACATCCTAGGTCCCACTAGAAGGCAACATTAAAAGGGAAGGGACCAAGAGCGTGCCCATTTTATCTGACCAGGTGGAATACACTCAGGGAGATCTATAAGGCTCCAGATATGATAACCAGCACCTTGAATTGCACCCAGAAAGATTTAGTTATGATGGTTGCAATGTATCAAGATCACGTGATCACCTTTGGCAACTTTTGGACTAGCAGAATCAATGGGGAAGCCAGATTCATGTAACAACCGTGCTACTAGTTTAAAATGTGCAGTGATTCACTTAACAACTGTGGCAAGAATGTTCATAGAACGGGGCAAAATTCACTTAACACGTCTCCAGAAATTTTGGGCTCAATTTTGGGACTATCTATAATATTTTATTTATTTATTTTATTTTCCATTTATATCCCGCCCTTCTCCGAAGACGGGTGAACTGAGGGGTGTCCAACGTGCTCTATGCCCATTTTCTAACCAGTTAATTGAAATGATAATTACCCCCTCCCCCATTTTTTAAATCTAATTTGTAGAAGCAGAATCTTAAGACAAAGTCTATAGAGAGAGGATCAGAACTTATAGTATATTTATACTTAGCTGGCAGAAGAGATGAGGTGAGGCTGCACTCTGGGCCTGCTTATCCCTGTGAGTTTCCCAAATGTAGGAAACTCAGCTGGATAATTTATGGTAGTGTAGCCTTGCTTTTAATTAAATGGTTTGATTGTGAACTGCCCAGAATCATTTTGGTGTGGTGGTTGGTGTAGACCAGGGGTAGGCAACCTTGGCTCTTTTATGACTCGTGGACTTCAACTCCCAGAATTCCTGAGTCAGCCATGCTGAGGAGAAATGGAGAGGTTTCCAAGCTGAGCCATGCTGGCTCAGGAATTCTGGGAGTTGAAGTCCACGAGTCATAAAAGAGCCAAGGTTGCCTACCCCTTGTGTAGACATATGATAAACAAACAAACAAACAAACAAACTTCAGCAGAACGAACAAATGACATTTTGAAGGAAGACTCCTTCCTCAGGGAACTTCCGTCTACCAGAAAGTGGACCACATCTCATCTGACCTGGTGGAATAGACTCAATTCTGGTACCACATTCTGGTGAGAGAGAAGTTCCCTGAGGATGGGCTCCATCACGAGTCCAAAAGCTGGGAAGACTAAACCTCCGGTCTCAGTGACCGACCCAGATTGGATCCTGCAACATTATCCTGGGACACGTGTGTTTGCCTTCATTCATGCAGACCCCTACCCCCATTAATCACTGAAGAATTAACATAGCTGCCCCTTGATTTGAGGAAGTGAGCACTGCTGTATATTCAGAATTCTTGGTGCGTAGGATCTGTGAGTTCTCTAAAATAGCTGCATATGATCTTTCTGGCCTTTGCTGGAGACTGAGGAACCACAACAGACATGATATTTGTCACATAGTATGGAATGGGGGTCAAGAAGGAAGGGGAAGCCACTCTGCTAGCTGGCATCACCTTCCATATCATTGTTGGGTAGACAAACATGCGAATTATACCATCATCTGGAAATGGATGATAATGCCAGTGTTGACACAGTGGGATCAGAGAGTTTTCCAAAATCAGCTGCTATTCATTCTTGTCTATTAAAGGGAGCAAAAGGTAAAATTGTTGACAGGATAATAACACTTGGTTTCAAATAAGAGGTTACAAAAGAGTCAATACATGTGTAAGACTCTTAATCAGGTGCATGTTAGGGCAAATTAAAATAGCTAAAAGGGCAGGGGAGGATGCCCGGGGGGGGGGGAAAGAAAGCACGAACAGTGTCATGGGGCACAGAATAATTTTAGAAATGTAGACAAAGTCATTTCCCAATTCATACCGAATGCAGGTTGTATAAATAGCCTGAAAATGCTGGCCAGAAAGCAAAGGATATGTTGGGGTCTGTCTTTTCTCCACCACTTCAGCTTCTAAAACCCTATTGTCTCATTTCTTTTCTTTTCTTTTCTTTTCTTTTTTTTTTTTTGATCTGCCCAAAGGCCATCTCTCAAAAGCAGCAATTTGTTTCTGAAAAGAGATCTCGGAATTCAAGACTCACCAGTTAATCTGGAAATCCTGCCCTGAAGTTTTTCTGCCTCCCAATTAGAAAACTGTGCCTCAGAAATTGTTCTTTCATTACCTGAACAGACCAACCTGCTCCCAGTTACAGTTCAACACTTTCTGAGCTCCATCCTTTCAATCCCAAACTTTGAGGTCCAATCTGCAGATGACATTTTCTGATGGGAGATTTTTGGAAATGCCTGTTGGGTTTTTTTTTTGTTTTTTTTTTTTTTGCATTTAAATTACCGTACTTTTAGAAAGAAGGGTACAAATGTTCTTACCACGCACGAGTTACCCTGCAAATGTTAACATCTTTCAGACAATGGTGACAGGCAAACGGTGAGCTTAAAGCTACAATGCAGGGGTCTTCAAACTTGGCAACTTTAAGACTTATGGACTTCAACTCCCAGAATTCTGCAGCCAGCCCTGGCTGGCTGAGGAATTCTGGGAGTTGAAACCCACAAGTCTTAAAAGTTGCCAAGTTTGAAGACCCCCTGCTATAATGCATAATGGAGACTAAATAAATCAATTCTTTTCAGTCAGGCTCAACCTCTGGTGACTGCATGGCTATAATCTTGCAGTTTTCTTGGTAGGTTGCTTTGTTCTGGGACATTTAACTTTCTAGTCTATTCTACAAACCTTATATTTTTGGAGGAATTCTATCCAAGTACTGGCCTGTCTTGACTCGATGTAGCTTCTGGGCCTAGCTACGGACTGGAAGAGACTGCTACCAAATATGATGTTTTCTTTTAAATCTGATATTGACCACTACAAGTAAGCATTTTTCTGTAGTCTTCAAGGTTTTGAAGAAGAAAAAAAACGTTTGAATAGGGATCTATTTCCCTGGGGATCCTGGTTGTTTATTCCTGAAAGAATGATAATTCAATCCCCAGAACGTGATCTATTAGTATATGTAGGATATATTAATATATCTTAGTATATCCTACAAAAGAGAAGCTATTGCAGATTCTGAATCATCTCCAGTTTTGGAGAAACGCATGCTCAATCAGATTCTGACCTTGAAAACAATAGTTTTCCTAAGCTTAAAGGATGTATTCAGAGGCAATTTAAAACTTCTCATAGTAATGTGCTTTCCACTTCTGTGGATTAATTACAGATTAAAACACGGATTTAAAGATCAACTTGGGGTTTACCTGTCTAGGGAAATCAGCATACTCTGTATTAATTTGGCAAGGGAGCTGCTATAGATGCTCAACTCTGTACTCAAAGCAAAATTGTAAAACAATGTGTGCTTCCAAATGTGGAGAAAAGGGAAAAGGACAGGTCACAGGCAGATGGTCAGGCTGAGGTGCTTTCATCCTCTCTGGGAGCCAGCTAAGAAGTACGTAGCATTATAGTGCTGCTCTCATTGCCAAGCTCTGTTTTGCCAAGAAACGGTGCTACCCTAGTGCTTTACGGAAAGACAAGTTGATGGAAGTGATTGACACATTCCCTTGACTTCCTTTCCCTCTTACTAAGTGTCACTACCAACAGGAAAACAAATCTTCAGTTGGCCTTCTTAATGTGTGGCACAATGAGGCTGGGCAAAGATGCGTAGAAGAGAGGGGTTGTCCACCTATGAGTGGTTCAAGTGTCCAGAAACATTGCTTTAGTTTGGCAAGATTTCTGTCTATGGGTGAGGAACAATAAAGGAAACGGCTTAGAACAGAGTAGAGTGGCGGGCAAGGGTTCACATGCAGATCCATTTGCGCGAGTGGCAGGCTTGTGTACCTGCCACTCTTGCAAATGGAAGGCATAAGCAGGCACTCGCCCACTGATCGTGCAAATGGGGATGCACATGCCTGCCGCTTCCGCAGCCCGGTTCCAAATGGCTCACAGCCCAGTAGTGGGCCATGGACCAGGGGTTGGGGACCCCTGGCTTAGAAGCAACTCTTCATGTATTTCTTTGTTTTTGGAGCCTGACCCTGTTTGTGTGTGTACATCCATGTGCGTGTGTCACTTTCTCTCTCTCTCGCGCACACACACACACACACACACACACACACACACACACACACAGAGAGAGAGAGAGAGAGAGAGAGAGAGATGACTAAGTAGGACTACAGCTTTAAAGAGTCACAGGTGAAAATGTAAATCAACTCCATTGGGGAAAAAACCCAGTAGGGATAGGTGCTATAAAAGCCTTTCCTGCAAAATCAGCAAGACTCCAGTATCTATCCAAAAGATCAATTACAATGGGAAATATTTTTACTGACTCAAAAAGGTGCCCCTGATTAATCAGTGCGCGGATATTTATACATTTACATGCAGACACATCTAAGCGTGAGCGTACACAGTTTGTCAGTAAATGGGCTGAAAGTAAATAGAGACAGTCCCCAACATATAACCACAATCGAGCCCAGAATTTTCATCACTAAGCAAGGCAGTGGTTAAGTGAGTTGGGCCCCATTTTACAACCTTTTTTGCCATGGTTGTTAAGTGAAATCACTAGTTATTAAGTGAATCGTGAGGTCATGAAACAAATCTGGATTCCCCCATTGACTTTGCTTGTCAGACGCTCCCGGGGAAGGTTACAAATGATAACCCCAGAACCCCAGGATATTGCCACCATTATAAATAACATGCCAGTTGCCAAGCACCTGAACTTTGATCAAAGGACTGTGGGGGAACGATACGACAGTCATAAGTGCAAGGAATCGCGTTTTTTCAGCACCCCTGTAACTTTGAACGGCCATTAAATGAATGGTTGTAAACTGAGGACTATCTGTAATTGGTCCAGTCCTGGGAATGAACTGAACCAGGTTCTGTCTAACCGCAGCACAATTGTATCTAGTAGTTTTCATATCTTACTGACCCTCATTAGTTTAACCATCAGCTACATCTTAGGGGGCGGTTTGAGGGAAGATGTGATCTCCACACCTTCAGATGTGGATGCTGAATTTCACTGCAGATCTCTGCTTGCTGCGTTCAGCCCAATCCTCACCCTTCCTATATACACTGTAGCTCTAAATTTTAGATCCAGCACAGATCACAACGGTGCCCTCTGCGCAGCTGAACAAGGGCAGCTGGTCTCTGGCACCATCAACAAGCTTTTACTCCAGCTTTCTGGCCCCCGTAATTAATCAATCCAGGAGCTTGTCATTAGGAGATAGACAGATGGTTCTCCCTCTCTCTCGCACAGATACACAGTGCAGAGGCACCCAGCAGATAAAATGCATTTCAGTTAGCTTGAATTATAGAGTGGGAGAAATCCATAAAATCCTGTGTTTTAGGATAGCTGCCTTGCTTCTAGATTTTTATATCCGGAATACAAAAAGATATGCATGTACAGTCGGAAAGATGTGCATATATACTGTGCATCATTTTGCTTGCCTACCAGTTATTTATTAAAATTATTTCCTTTGGATGTTAGGGGGAGGGGAAATCTTTCTGAAATGAAAATAAGTACAGCCTGTTGTTGTTGTTTTTTTAAAAAAAGTAGCAAATATAGAAAGATGTTAATCAGAAAAACAAACCAGCGGCACCAAACACCAAAAAGGGAAATGAATCTCAGAAATTAGTTTATTCTGTACTAGTGTATGGCATAATTAAATTAAAATCCCAGGTTTTGAGCACAGCAATTCTTATCCTGGACAAAACAGATCTTCAGAAACGTCCAAAGGTAACCAGGGAGAACATAAGGACAATTACATGTGCCATAGAGGTCCCTCCCCCCAAAAGAATAACTGATATAGATAATAACGTATTTAAGAGCAAAATCCAGCTAAACATAAGTATCTTAAAATCTCATGAAATAGAAAAGACTGCAATATGCTTCCAAGGTGATTTCATAGATAGAAAACTGTGCACATTAACATTAAGATCTAAGGTAAAGGTAAAGGTTCCCCCACACATGCGTGCTAGTCGATTCCGACTCTAGGGGCCGGTGCTCATCTCCGTTTCAAAGCCGAAGAGCCAGCACTTGTCCAAGGACATCTCCGTGGTCATGTGGCCGGCATGACTAGACGCCAAAGGTGCACGGAACGCTGTTACCTTCCCACCATAGTGGTCCCTATTTTTCTACTTGCATTTTTACGTGCTTTCAAACTGCTAGGTTGGCAGAAGCTGGGAGTAACAGGCGCTCACTCTGTTACGCGGCACTCGGGATTCAACCCGCCAAACTGCCGACCTTCTGATCGACAAGCTCAGTGTCCTAACCCACTGAGCCACCGCGTCCCTTAAGATCTAGCCAGCAATAAATAGTTGACATACGAGTTGATCTTATTAGATCTTAATGAATATAGATACAACTGTTTGACTGAAACGCAACTAAAATGAATGGAGGGGCCTCCTAATATACAACATTTTAGGCTGTAATGTATGCATTACTCAGTATGCATTTCTGTATACTGCACTATTTGGCGGAAAGATTTTTTTTCCCTTCCAGATGGAAAGATTTTAGTGTTACCAGCCAAAAGACACCACTAATCCAGATTTTCCTTCTAACCCTTTCTGTGGTAGCAAGAAAAAGAAATGCAAGTCCAAGGCAGTACAGGTAGTCCTCGACTTACAACAGTTTGCTTACTGACCGTTCAGAGTTACAACAGCACTGAAAGAAGTGACTGATGTCCATTTTTCACACTTTGCAGCATCCCCACGGTCACGTGATTTACACTCAGATGCTTAGCAACTGGTTCCTAGTTATGACGGTTGCAGGGATCATGTGATCCCTTTTTGCGGCCTTCTGACGAGCAAAGTCATTGGGGAAGCCTGATTCACTTCACAACTGTCTCACTAATTTAACACCTGCAGTGAATCACTTAACAACTGTGGCAAGGGAGGTCGTGAAATGGGGCAAAACTCACTGAACAAATGTCTCACTTAGCAACATAAATTTGGGGCTCTATTGTGGTCGTAAGTCGAGGACTACCTGTAAAAAACAAGAGATTTATTTATTTATTTGTATCCCACCACCATTATTTTTATAAATAATTGAAGGTGATGAAAATACCGGATGCTCCTTCTCCCTCCAATTTTCCCCACAATAATAGCCCTATGACAGTGATGGCGAACCTTTTAGAGACCGAGTGTCCAAACCGCAACCCAAAACCCACTTATTTATTGCAAAGTGCCAGGGCCGCATCAGCATTCTGGTTCGCTCAGGGAGGGCGGTGTGTGTGGCCCACTGAGTGGGCATGGCCAGGGTGGTCACAGCAGACTGGGTGGTGTGGCCAGGTAGGCATGGCCATCTCGATGCTCTAACACCTCCACTCGAGCTTGCTAGCTGCCTGGTTTGCCTGCTTTGTGCTGGGCGGGGTAGCGGTGGTGGCCTAACGGACCTGTGTGAGCAGCTAGTGGTGGCAGCGCACGTGCCCACAGAGAGGGCTCTGAGTGCCGCCTCTGGCACGTGTGCCATAGGTTCACCACCATTGCCCTATGAGGTGGGTTGGGCTGAGAGAAAGTGACTGGGCCCAACGTCACCCAGCCGGCTTTCATGTCTAAGACAAAGAACTCATAGTTTCCTGGTTTCTAGCCTGATGCCTTAACTTAACCACTAAACCAGGGGTAGGCAATCTTGGCTCTTTTATGACTCGTGGACTTCAACTCCCAGAATTCCTGAGCCAGCATGGCTCAGCTTGGAAACCTCTCCTTTTCCCCTCAGCATGGCTGGCTCAGGAATTCTGGGAGTTGAAGTCCACGAGTCATAAAAGAGTCAAGGTTGCCTACCCCTGCACTAAACCAAACTGGCTATAGGTGCTGATGTCTGGATGCTCAACAAGTTCAGTGAATGTCTGCAGTGTAAACCTCATCTAGAAGGACTATCTATTTCTCATGGATATTGGACATGGAGAAGAAACTCCTAAGATGTTAAAACATGGCAAGGTTCAGATGCTCTGGGAAATAACTGGTTGGGCTACCTACCCATGAAAGTTTAGATGGCTATTTACCCTATTTTCACTGGCTCTACAAAAACAAGCTAGGCACGGAAGAAAAGCAAGAAGCTCTGGGCCCTTAGATACTCTATAGAATCCATAGGGTCATCTGGATTCAATTTGTTTTGCCCAAGTGTAATCTCACCTCCTAAGACTGAGGTTCTGGCAACATATCAATAGAATATTTTGTCTTTGAGATGCCCAGAGGAAAGTAGGCAATCAGGATGTCTTGCCAAAGGTGGACATTTGCATTATATATACACACTCTTACATGTAGATCTCGACTCACAACCACAGCTGAGCCCAAACTGATGTTGCTGAGTGAGAAATTTGTTAAGTGACTCTTGCCCCATTCTATGACTTTGCTTGTCACATTTGCTAAGTGAATCACTGCGGGTGTTAAGTTGGTAACACAGTTGTTAAAGGAATCTGGCTTCCTCATTGACTTTGTTTGTCAGAAGGTCACAAAAAGGGGATCACACGACCCCGGGATGCGGCAACCGTCATAAATGTGAACCAGTTGCCAAGCATCTGAATGTAAATCACGTGACGATGGGGAATGCTGCAATGGTCGTAAGTGTCAAAAATGGTCACAAGTCCCTTTTTCAGTGCTATTGTAACTTTGAATAGTCTCTAAATGAACTGTTGTAAGTCCAGGACCACCTGTACTGTATATCCCTCACTTTTTAAGCTATTGCAAACTTTAGTTGACACAATTATCTGAGACTATGAGTTTTATTACTAATAATTTTGTGTCATCAGTCTTGATTCCTGGTAACAGCTTGGACAAGTCCCTGCAGTTTTCTTGGGAATGTTTTTGCAAGTGGTTTGCCATTGCCTTCTTCTTGGAGCTGAGAAAGAGAGACCGGCTCAGAGTCACCCAGCTGCTTTGTGCCTTAGGTGGGACTTCTGCTTTCTAGCAAGGTGTCCTTAACCACAAAGCTGACTGTGAAATTTAAAAATCCAAATCCAAATTTTGAAAGATCTGCCAGCTTTCTCAAGGATCTGGAAACTACTTCGGGAGATCAAAGAGTTAAGCGGCCAAAGCTTTGGGGTTTTGATCCTGGTATTACAAGAAGCCATTCTTAAAAAAAGAAAAGAAAAAAGAAAAACCTAGACCAAAAAGAGTAAGTTCTCATCGGACAGATATTAATGATCCAAATTTACCTTGGACAGCCTCAAATGCTCAGCATACCTGGGGAAGACCTCTTGCCATTTGTAGATGGAGGGACTGTGATTAGAGGGTCCCTTTGTCTATTTTTTTTTCTCACACTCTCGCACGTAGGCACACCTGGGGCAAAACGCTCATCTGCTCAGAGGTCAATCAGATTTCTGACAGATGTGCCTTTGTTCTTTATCTCCTTGGGAGTGCCCAATGAACAAAAAATGTAGACCTTACAATATTCTACCCCAGAGCTCTGCACGTTGGCCGGTCTCAAAAGGAGGGATAATGTCCACCTGATCTCAGTCGAGGCAGAAGAAACTGGAATCTGAAGAAAGAACAAGAATAGGCAGAATACAGAATAACAGAGTTGGAAGGGTCCCTGGATATCTTCTAGTCCAACCCCCTACTCAGGCAGGAAAACCCTATACCATTTCAGACAAATGGCTCTCCAGTCTCTTCTTAAAAACTTCCAGTGTTGGAGCACCTACAGCTTCCAGAGGCAGATTGTTCCACTGATTAACTGTTCTATCAGGAAATTTCTCCTTAGTTCTAGGTTGCTTCTCTCCTTGACTAGTTTCCATCCGTTGCTTCTTGTCCTGCCTTCAGGCGCTTTGGAGAATAGTTTGACTCCCTCTTCTTTGTGGTACCCTCTTAGATACTGGAACCCTGCTATCATGTCACCCCTCATCCTTTTCTTCATTAAACTAGACATAGGCAATTCCAGCAGCCTTAACTTAAGGTGTCCTTAACCAGCAACTCTGAACCGTCCCATTCTTTGTATTCCTTTCCCCTTTTTGAAATCTCAAGATATCTACTATATTTACTCCAATCTCCACCCTATCTCCACCATAGGCACATGTACATAGACACACACATGCAGATTGACACAAATGCACACACAGGCCCCATACCCATAATCCTTACCTCTTTCTGCAGCATTTTCCTACCATGTTCTCATCTATTCATGACCATCAGCTTCAAATTGGAGAATAGCTTGACTCCCTCTTCTTTGTGGCAGCCTCTGAGATATTGGAACACTGCTATCATGTCACCCCCCAGTCCTTATTTTCATTAAATTAGACATACCCAATTCCAGCAACCGTTCTTCATACGCCTTAGCCTTCAGTCCCCTTTGTTGTTGTTGTTGTTGTTAGTTGCGAAGTCATGTCTGACCCATTGCAACTCTATGGACAATGTTCCTCCAGGCCTTCCTGTCCTCTACCATCTGCTGGAGTCCCTTTAAGCTCACGCCTACTGCTTCAGTGACTCCATCCAGCCACCTCATTCTCTGTCGTCACCTTCTTCTATTGCCCTTAATCTTTCCCAGCATTAGGCTCTTCTCCAGTGAGTCCTTCCTTCTCATTAGGTGGCCAAAGTATTTGAGTTTTAGCTTCAGAATCTGGCCTTCTAAAGAGCAGTCAGGGTTGATCTCCTCTAGGACTGACCGGTTTGATCGCCTTGCAGTCCAAGGGACTCGCAGGAGTCTTCTCCAGCACCATAGTTCAAAGGCTTCAATTCTTTGGCGTTCAGCCTTTCTTATGGTCCAACTTTCACTGCCATACATTGCAACTGGGAAGACTATAGCCTTGACTATACGCACTTTTTTGACAGGGTGATGCCTCTGCTTTTTAGTGTGCTGTCTAGATTTGCCATGGCTTTCCTCCCGAGGAGCAAGCGTCTTTTAATTTCTTGGCTACAGTCCCCATCTACAGTGATCTTGGAGCCCAGGAAAATAAAATCTGTCACTACCTCCATTTCTTCCCCATCTATTTGCCAGGAATTGAGAGGGCCATATGCCATGATCTTGGTTTTCTTAATGTTTAGTTTCAACCCAAGTTTTGCACTCTCCTTCTTCACTCGCAACAAGAGGCTCTTTAGTTCCTCTTCACTTTCTGCCATTAGAGTGGTATCATCTGCATATCTTAGGTTGTTGATGTTTCTTCCGGCAATCTTAATTCCAACTTTTGATTCATCTAGCCCTGCCTTTCTCATGATGTGCTCTGCATATAGGTTAAATAGGCAAGGCGACAGTATACAGCCTTGCCGGACTCCTTTCCCAATTTTGAACCAATCAGTGGTTCCGTGTCCAGTTCTCACTGTTGCTTCTTGGTCCGCATATAGGTTTCTCAAGAGACAAATAAGATGGTCTGGTACGCCCATCTCTTTAAGGACTTGCCACAGTTTGTTATGATCCACACAATCAAAGGCTTTAGCATAGTCAATAAAGCAGAAGTAGATGTTTTTCTGGAACTCTCTAGCTTTCTCCATGATCCAGCGTATGTTAGCAATTTGATCTCTAGTTCCTCTGCCTCTTCGAAATCCTGCCTGTACTTCTGGTAGTTCTCGATCCACATACTGCTGGAGTCTAGCTTGTAGAATTTTAAGCATAACTTTACTAGCATGGGAAATGAGTGCAATGGTGCGATAGTTTGAACATTCTTTGGCACTGCCTTTCTTTGGAATTGGAATGTAAACTGATCTTTTCCAATCCTGTGGCCACTGTTGAGTTTTCCAAATTTGCTGGCAAATTGAGTGTAGCACTTTTATACTGCATTGTCTTTTAAGATTTTGAATAGCTCAGCTGGAATACTGTCACCTCCACTAGCTTTGTTGTTGCTCAGCTTTTCTAAGGCCCACTTCACTTCACATTCTAGGATGTCTGGCTCGAGGTCAGTGGCCACCTCATTGTGATTATCAGGGACGTTAAGCTCATTCTTGTATAGTTCTTCTGTGTAATTTTGCCACCTCTTCTTAATCTTTTCTGCCTCTGTTAGGTCCCTGCCATTTTGGTCGTTTATCATGCCCATTTTTGCATGAAACGTTCCTTTCATCTCTCCAATTTTCTTGAAAAGATCTCTGGTCCTCCCTATTCTATTGTTTTCTTCTATTTCTTTGCATTGTTCATTTAAGAAGACATTCTTATCTCTTCTAGCTATTCTTTGGAATTCTGCATTTAATTGGGCATATCTTTCTTTTTCTCCCTTGCCTTTCGCTTCCCTCCTTTCCTCAGCTATTTGCAAAGCTTCCTCAGACAGCCATTTTGCTTTCTTGCATTTCTTTTTCTTTGGGATGGTTTTGGTTGCTACCTCTTGTACAATGTTGCGAACCTCTGTCCATAGTTCTTCAGGCACTCTGTCTATCAGATCTAATTCCTTAAATCTATTTGTCACCTCTACTGTATATTGAACAGGGATATGATTTAATTCATACCTGACTGGCCTAGTGCTTTTCCCTACTTTCTTTAATTTAAGCCTAAACTTTGCAACAAGAAGCTCATGGTCTGAGCCACAGTCAGCTCCTGGTCTTGTTTTTACTGACTGTATAGAGCTTCTCCATCTTTGGCTGCAGAGCATATAGTCAATCTGTGTATCCCAGTATTCAGTCCCCTAATCATCTTTTTAAAAAAAGTGGGGCTACAAGGTAAGGTGATTTTATTTGAGCCCCAGGGAACCCTTTCCCTGGAGTGTGAAAAATAGCAGGGACAGTTGAGTATTATAAGCTACTTCTGTTGAGCCTTGAATGACTTCATGTGGTTTGGATCCAAGCGAATATTGCACATTTGGACAAACTCTTCCAATTTCCCTGTTCCTCATTCTACATGATTCTAGAATAATTAATAATAGGTTGTATGGGCTGCAATGGGTGAGAAATCTAAGGCTTTGTGATCTTCTCCAGATCCTCATTCCCAAAACCAAGTTTCAAATCTTCACTGTAAATGCATAACATCTGAACTGAATGTGGCATGTGGGTAAATTGTGGAGGAAATGCCTAAATGAGTGTTTCTCAACACTGGCAACTTTAAGATGTGTGGACTTTAACTCCCAACTACTCCTGGCTAGGGAATCCTGGGAATTGAACTCCACACAATTTAAATTTGACAAAGTTGAGAAACATTGGTCTAAATGCATTGTGTTTTCAATTTTCTATTTTCCTCAGTTAAACTCAAATCCACGTACAGGGCTAATTTGATCCTTAGAAAACATTCCTCAATATTGCATGGGGATAGAAAAAGAAAGCCCTAAATCACAGGTGTCAAATTCACCGCGTCACGTGACGTGTTGCAACGTGTCGTGACTTTTTTTGCATTGCCAGAGCTGGGGTGGGCGCAGCCTCCACATGATGCAACCAGCTCGCGGGTCGGCAGTTTGACGCCCCTGCCCTAAATGTTGTCAAGAAATGCTATGTTGTTGATGAGGTTTGGTTAATATTTTGCAGTTCACATTTTAAAAGGCAGTGTTTGAATTATGAAAACACATTCCACTTAGGATTAAGGCCCTGTTCAAATACATGAGGCCTGCAGACAAAGGAGACATGTCTAAAATCCGTGTAGTTTTCATAATATGAGCTCAAGAACTCCCTTTTTTATATTATTCAAATACCTGCAAATATAAAGACAAGAGAGTAAAGCTGTGTTTACAATACTTCCACTTGCATCTGCTAGTCAAACCAAGAATCTTCCAGATGTATTGTGAATACAAGCCACAGTAGTCCTGGGTAAAGAAGGTGGTCAATGGTTGCACTCACAATGTGTCTGCAGTATAGCAACATGTTGCAATTCAACTCAGTTCTAAAATACCACAAATACACACAACCTTCAAGAATGCTGGCTTCCTGCAAAAGTCATTCCTTTCTGACTCCAAATGAATCATGGAGAAAGAATGAGCCATCCTCATACTCTCTCAAACTCTCTTCTCAGTCTGATCCAAACTCTCTTCTCGGTCTGATCCATCCTGACCTTCATACGTTGGTATGAAGGTCTGAAAGATTTGCCGTGTTCTGCAGCTCTTCTGCACAGTAACACTGAATTGTGCTCCAGCTAATAGCTTGTTTTTGATAACATCAGAACATTTCGGCGCATTTGAGGTCTTTAGCCATTAACTCAGGTTCCACCAACTCTTAAAACTAGGATTTTTTTTATTTCAGTGCTGTAATGGGGGCAATTATTCTAATTATAACATGTTCTAAGGATTGAATTGATCCTGCTGTGAAATATGACTCCGTAATCTGGCCATATCTATATTTTCACCTCCAGCTAGTCTCTCCCAGCTATCATTACTTTAATCAGTCAGGTTTTCCTATTCTTGTTGGATACGTTTATTGCATCTCCTTACATCAAGTTGTCTTTATGTGTGCAAACTAAAAGGCAAAAGGTGTTTCCTTCTTGCCAATGAAACAGTTCTTTGTGTCTCAGGCCAAAGAACTATAATAGTATGAAAGCTGTGTGCATATGTGTTTCTCTTCATTTTCTCTCCGACACTATATTTTTCACCCATTCCCAAATCTTATGCTTTTTGTATTGTTGCAAGAAATACATACAGTTCTGAGTGTAGATCTATTTTCTTTTATCGGGAACTTTGATTGCATTCAGCCAGTAGTCCCAAAGTTGCTTTTTCCAAAAGGCAACTGGAGTTTCTTGGGTTTTTTTCTTTGAAAACATTTTGCTTCTCATCCAAGAAGCTTTTTGGATGAGAAGTGAAACATTTTCAAAGAAAAATCCCAAGAAAGTGCAGTTGCCTTTTGGAAAAATTCCCTTTGGGGCAGCCATGACCTGGATTAGGGGTGTCAAACTGCCGGCCCACGGGCTGGTTGCATCATGCGCCCACCCCAGCTCCGGCAATGCAAAAAAAGTCACGATATGTCACAACACGTCATGTGACGTGGCAAGTTTGACACCTGTGACGTGGACGATTGAGAATCTCCATAGATCAGAGGTGGGGAACTATGGCTCTTTTATGACTTGTGGACTTCAACTCTCAGAAACTCAGGAATCCTGGGAGTTGAAGTCCACAAGTCATAAAAGGGCCATAGTTCCTCCTCACCCTGCCATAGATAGATATCCAGCCAGCAAATAATAAAAGAGGGAAGGGTGGGCAGAAGAGTGAAAGAGACAGAAATTGAGTTGTGGGACAGAAATCTTGCCCAAGATTATAGATCGACTTTGTTGTGAAGTTCTAGTTATTTAAGCACTAAACCCAGCATTGGCTACATCTAGAACATAAACTTTCCATATGTGTGTGGTTGTCTGCAAGGAAAAACAAGGCAAGGTGCTCGGGGGAGCAGAAGCCGAAAGTTATAATGGAAGTCTTTTTCTCAGGGGCCATTTCACAGAAGTATGCTTAGTCACAGTATTAATAGGCAAATCTGTCCATCCATCCAACTATCAGTCAAAAGTTATGACTGAAAAGAGATAGATCACAACCATTTTGAAAACAGACAGAACACATCCATATTGATATGGATGTTGCTAGTTACTACAGAGACTCCTTGACTTATGATCAGTTGCTTAACGACCGTTTGAAAATGCAATGGGCCTGGATGGGTGCTTTACAGCCTGAAACATTTCTGGCTGTTGTAAAATGTCATAGCACCTCCCCCTCTCATGCAACATTTCAGGCACTTGGCAACTGGCTCACCTTTACAACCAGTTGCAGCATCCATCGGTCAAATGACCATAATCGGTGACATTTTTTTGCCTGTTTCCAGCAGAAAATGCCCAATTGGAAAAATGGGTTCATACTTATGACTGCGGCGTTCACTAAACAATCACAATGACTTGCTTAACAACCACCACAAAAATGTTGTAAAATTGGGTCCAGTCATAGGGGCCTCGACATACAAGTGTAATGACTTACAACCATAAATCTAGTCCCATTTGCAGCCATACATCGAAGACTATATGTAATCCAACAAGAATACCGGGCAGTTTATCAGTAGGTGAATGTTATTAAATGATGGTCTCCTGACTATTAAAAACTGTGGTTGGTTTTTTTTAAAATTCCCATCAATGTGGAGAAAAAAACTACACCCTTTACCTGAAGATGAGGCAATGCATTTTTTAATCTTACCTTTATACTCCTTTTACCCCATCTCATACACAAAGGTAGTTACATTGGTTACTACAAGAGTTGTACAAGCGCAATTAAGATGATTAATTAATTAATTAATTAGCCTGGAGTAAAACATATGAACACACAGTTGCAGGAATTGGGTATGGCCAGTCTAGAGCAGGGCTTTCCAACCTTTTCACCTGGCTCAGGAATTCTGGGAGTTGAAGTCCATGAGTCATAAAAGAGCCAAGGTTGCCTACCCCGGTATAGGATCTCCTGCTTGAGCGGGGGTGGGTGTGGGTGGGGGTGTTACTATAAGACCTCCAAAGTCTCTTCCAATTCTCTTCTGATTGATCTATAGCAAATGGATTTGATATAAAGGAGAAAGGGAAGCATCACTCATTGGAAAAAGAGAAAGCCTTGCGGTGATTACCCAGTGGATACATTCACGTCTTCTTGGCAATGATACAGAAGTGATTTGCCACTGTCTAGTCTCAATATTTGTTTTACTTTTCACTCTAGCTGTCAACTAGCCTGCAATCCTGGGATTTCCATATAGTGCATTCATGCCATCAGTGTGCATGGCACTTGATAAGGCGGCCCCCAAGCTGTTTTCAAGGAAATTAAGGCCGATGAAATCTGGGACAGAGTGAAAATCCACATTCAACTCTATGAGATTTTTACCCTGCTCTTCTTCAGAATCACAACTCATTATATAATCAACAGAAGAACATTCTAGCTTCAAATAGTAAGAATGGGCCACTTTAAAACTGTGATGCTAACCTCTTCTGAGTTATCCATACTTTGATTTGGTTTTCATAGTAGGACATTGTTTCCAAAATCTGATCTGGGGAGATTTCGATCTGTCTGACTATTTTAGAGGGAGATTTGTAACTTTCAGGAAATAAATATTCCAGAACTGGGAATGGCAAAATGAATATTAGAACGTACAAAGTGAACATTGGAATGGCTTTCCTTGGTCGGAACAGAGGGGTTTTTTTAACGCAACAAAAATAGAGGTGCATAGATACACAGATATACAAATTCCTTTAGATCATCAAATCTCCCAGGACTTATATCTTCTCATACATTTCAATCATTTTGAGAGATTCAAAATTGACTTATTTCTGGAATCTCAGAAACACCTAAGAGGGGTCCCCTGTGCCAATGTACCCCCCAAGTGATGCATCAGTGGCGTAGCATGGAGGGTGCAGGGGGGGCCGGCCACACCAGGCGCAACATCTGGGGGGGCGCATTAGATGCATTTTACTTTAATTACATCAGTATTTTCATAACAAACAATACATGTGCTTAGGGGGTAAGGGTTTCTTTAACTAATCCACGGGTTAGGGGGCGCAAATTACTTGCCTTGCCCCTGGTGCTGACAACCCACGCTATGCCACTGTGATGCATAGCTTATATAGTAGTTCTCAAAAGCTTTCCAAGGACAAATTAACATCTCTGTAAAGTAAAAAGTTGGCTCTGATATTGCAGAGGCAGAATTGTAAGGAGTTGTTCAAATGCTTCACAGAAAAGGGAGGGTTAAGGAAAGATAGCAAGGCAGATTTTAAGAGGTCAGGGAGGAAGATCCGTGCAAGGGAGACAGTGAGGGAACAAGATAGAACTGATGACATTTGGACTGGCAAGTCAGAATATGAGAAGCAGAGGTCATGCAATCACAAAGAACTATTGGGATAAGAACAATAGAGGCATATAAGAAGTGGGTATCAATGAAATACAGGCCTACACTTTAGATTTTTTTTAAAAAAGTTGGGTCCAGCCTACCTTAACAGGACAATCTCTCTGTACCTTTCTGGGAAAAGAGAAAAGAGCTTCTTAGGAAGATGAAATAATAGGCCTTTTTTTTCTAAGTGCAAAGGTAGTTCTCAGCTTACAACCATTCATTCAATGACTGTTTCAAAATGACAACAGCGCTGAAAAAAGTCACTTATGACTTGTCCTCACCCTTATGGCCGCCATAGCATCTGGTGTCATGATCAGAATTCAGGCACTTGGAAATCAGCGTGTATTTACACAATTGTCCCTAGTTCATGCAATCACCATTTGTGACCATTCCAGCCAAGCAAAGTTAATGGGAAAAGTAAGAACTGTGTGGTTCACTTAACTCCCATCTTGGTTAACAACAGAAATTCTGGCCTCAACTGAGGCTACCTGTACTCAGGATTTCTCCTTAGTTCCGGTGGGTAAAATAACCATGACATAACTCTATTTAGGAGAGACACATACATCACAGCAGCCACTGTACTCCAGTGAGAGGTTTACTGTTCTGTGAATGAACAAAACGAGAATATATTTTCTACCACTTGCCCGCCCTTGCATAAACGTTTTATTCAAAGTTTTACCGATTACCAAATCAAGCAGCCACACCCACTGTAACAGAATTACATGATTCCACATGAAGCACTGAATTGTCACGTCGCAGTGAAAATGAATGATCAGAGTGCACGTTGGCCAAGAGGCCACATTTTAATAGCTCTACACTGCAGGCAATCCGACAAAACCTAGGGTATTTGTCCTGACAATGTTCATACTCCAGTACCGCAGAAAACGTCGCTGCTCTAATTGTAACAGATTTCTCTCAAGTGGAAGATTAAAATATTACTAAAGGCACAATTAATTATTTTAAAAATGCTCCCCCACCATCATGATTTTTATTGGGATTCTGCCTATAGTTCCCCATAGACATGGAGCAGGACAGAGCAAGTTGTTCCCCTGAATGGAGTCAGTAGCATTTCTGCTTCCCTTTGATAATGCTCAATCTTCTGAAGGAAATCAGCTTGGTTTCCCTCCTTCCTGTTGCATTCTTCTTCCCTCGGGCTGCTGAATGTGGATTCTTTGCCTTTCTTGAGGACAAAGCCGATTGATGGCTCTAGCCACACCCTGGGCTTCCAGATAAATAAGCACAATAGCCCTCACTTAACGCAGGCCACACTTTCTAGGCACCTATCCTTGTGCCTGCAACAGTCATTCCTTGGGGGGCTTGAAGGCTTTCTGTTGCTGATGCCATCTTCCCAAGAAAGGGGGAGAAGCTTGGGAGGCGCAGTCAAGAAATCCCAGGTACGTCAGGTGAGTCTTGTAGAGGAGGGAGGTGGGAAAAAAAAGATATTATCTGGGTATAATAGTAAAAAAAAAAGCAGAGGGGGAAAAAAGGAGAGCAATGGGGGGTGCTACCTTTTTCAGAGTTAGACCTCTGAACTCCACGAAATACTGAATTCTCTGCTAACTGGTACAGTCAGGCAGATGGTTGTCCCAATGCTTTCTAGAGATGCTCTGGACTGGAACCTGGAATATAACCGAATATAAAGCACACACTCCACTCCAAAGGTACGCTTTCTGCTCTAGGGAGATGGTACTTCTGGGCAAATCGGTTTCCTGGATATAGCGGAGAACCCACTGAAGGTAGCATAAAGAATCAGAAATTGCAAAGTTGTGAGGGATGGTCCAATCTAATCTCTGGGTCAGTAGAGGAATCTGAATTAAGGCCTCCTGGAATGATGGCTCTCTGGCTTTTGCTTGATCCTATCCGATGAAAGGAATTCCCCACCATCTCTCTGAGGAGTTAATTCCACGGCCAAACTGCTTTCATTGTTAGGAAAGTTGTCTCTTAGTTGGCATATTTAATGTGAGAAGAGAACCAGCTCTTTTTACACAGACTGTGTTCCTTTTCCATTGTTTAGTTTATGGTTCTACTATTTTACTTCTCTTCCGTTTACCCTAACCCTTTCTTTTTCTTCCTTTTAATATATTGTAGAATAGCCCCACAGTAAGACAGGCAGCAAATACATTTAACAGGCAAATAAATAAATATTATTAAATTTTTTCCCCCGTGCCTGCACTCTCAAGAATTAATCGGGGCAGGTTTCTATAGGGGAAACTTCATCAATACAACAGCACGCCAAAATAATAATAACTTTCCCAGATTATATTCTGTAGCTCTTGAAGGTGTGTGTGTGTGTGTGTGTGTGTAGTATTGGGCCTTCACATCAATGCTGATTTCTGGTGGCTACCTAGGGATGTCCTTGCAGTTTTCTTGATTTTTGCAGAATCTTTCCTCTTTCCTAGGGCTGAAAGAGAGTGATTGGCCCAAGGTCACCCAACTGGCTTTATACGTAAGGCAGGATTAGAACTCATGCTCTACAAGTTTCTAGCCTGGTAGAGAAGTTTTATTAGAGAGAGAAAAATGGCAATCTGTTTTTTTTCCACTAGAAGGTAACTCAGTTGAATAAGAATAAGAATGGAAAGTGAAAAGAGGTTGAAAATCATATTATTAGGGTTAGGTTGTCAGCATCAGGAGGAATGGGGAGGTGGCCTTCTTTGCCTTTAGCAGCTATAGAAATGTGGAGCATTCAGATATTGAGAATGCACTGTTTTCTGATTTCTACCCCCCCCCCAATACTTAATAGAAAACAATTGAAGGTATAAATTAGAGATAGTCAGGCTGTTTGGTTAGAGGAAAACATAACTGCATGGAAGGATAATAGATTTGGAAGAACTGGAGAGCAAGCTTGCAAGTTCCACAAAATCATTCGAGAACATGGATAGATGTTAAGCAAAGAAGACGAGGAGCTGATAGGAAGGAAATTCAAAAGTAACGTTAGAGAGTATTACTTCACAAAAAGAGCAATTATGATTTATTAAATTTGTCGGCCGCCCAGCTTACCACGGGGTAACTGGTAATGGAAGCCTGCAAGCAACTTTTCAATTGAGGTCATCACCAGTAACTGAGTTTAAATGTGCTTGGGATACACACGGGTCTATCATCCAACAAAAATTAAAAATAAGATCAATAAAAACGTCTAAATAAATAAATAAAAATAAAATAAAATAAAAATTTAAAATGTAAAAAAAGAAAAAGAAAACAAAAGAAATTAAATTCAAATGGCAATTGTTGGGGGCAATAAGCTGACTTTGTAATAATGCCGCTTGGGGGGGGGGGCTAAAAGCCCTAATAAGCAGGCATATACATAGAATGAAGGCTATTGCTAAGCACATTGATTTGTGCTTCTTAGATTGTAAGCCGCCCTGAGTCTTCAGAGAAGGGCGGGATATAAATGGGATTAAAAAAAAAAAGACTCAATGGACCACTGGGTGTTCCCCCCCCCCTTGCTGTCAGTTTTCTGTTTCTAAGGGCTCAGGGTGGGGAATCAAGGAAAGGAAAACATATTTTATTCTTGGACCTAATGAATCCTCAATACCTCATTTGTGACAGTTCTAAAACCAAATGAAAACGATGTTGGGAAGACTTTTGCTTTGATCCTATCTCATTCACTCTGGGTGATTTATGTGGGGTTTATCCCCAGGCCAACATGCAGAAAATTGCAGCCTTAATGAGGTCAGCCCATGACAGCCATAGACGGGAGGGGGGGGAAAAACACTTTTTTTTTGTCTTTAGTGCTAACTGGGACTAACAAGAGTGAAAATTAATAAAAACAAGACTGTTGTTATATTAGCAAAGCTAGAGATTGATTTTAAGTGATACACTGACAGAAGAATCGATAGAAGACCAGATGGGAAATGGCAGAGAGCATATTGATTGTCCAATAGGCAGTCACTCCCATTAAGTGCTGGAAAACCATCTTTCTGACTACTAGCATTCCATTCCTACAGGTTCAAAAAGATTGCTAAAACAAGGTGAATGATGTCCAGAACATCTGTGGCATCTTAAACTTAATTTGAGCGTTCTCTAAAACAGATTTAAAATTGCAAGTACTATATCTGGGCATGGAGACAGAAATCCTCAAATCACAACAGTATAATATTTGCATCGAAGCATTTTAAAGGTCACAAAGCAATCAGGGTTTTTCACAGAGGCTCATTTGCCAGTTTAAAATATATTTATATATGAGCTCATCGTATTGGGGCCCGTTAAAAAGTAGCTTTGGCCGTTCAGAACTGCAGTCTCATTTTGTGCCATAGCTTCAGCCTAGCACACGGCTGAATGCACTTTGTATTCTGCCCTCTACACTTAATAGTTCCATTCTTACCCTGAGGCTCACGGTAATGTAGGCTTCTAGTTAGGTTTGACTTCTGACTTAGGCTTGGAATCACAATAAGCCCCAAAAGAATTCTGCAAATTTTGAGATGCTCAAAGAAAGCAGGTTCTTACTCTGTAAAAAAAAAAAACCACAACTGTCTATAGTTTGAGATCCTGTAGGAAAGCAAAGTATCTTCTAATACTAGAAGTATTTCGCAAGCTGAGAAAATACACAAGAAGAAGAAGAAGAAGAAGAAGTTGGAAGGGACCTTGGAGGTCATCTAGTCCAACCCCCTGCTCAGGCAGGAAACCCTATACATTTCATACAAATGGCTGTCCAGTTGCTTCTTAAATATTTCCAGTGTTGGAGCATTCACCACTTCTGGAGGCAGGTTGTTCCACTGGTTAATTGTTCTAACTGTCAGGAAGTTTCTCCTTAGTTCTAGGTTGCTTCTCTCCTTGACTAGTTTCCATCCGTTGCTTCATGTCCTGCTTTCAGGTGCTTTGGAGAATAGCTTGAGTCCCTCCTCTTTGTGGCAGCCCCTGAGATATTGGAACACTGCTATCATGTCACCCCTCTCTCTTCTCTTTGTTAAACTAAAGGTAAAGGTTACCCCGCACATGCATGCTAGTCGTTTCCAAATCTAGGGGCCGGTGCTCATCTCCGTTTCAAAGCCGAAGAGCCAGCGCTTGTCCGAGGACGTCTCCATGGTCATGTGGCTGGCATGACTAGATGCCAAAGGCGCACGGAACGCTGTTACCTTCCCACCGTAGTGGTTCCTATTTTTCTACTTGCATTTTTACATGCTTTCAAACTGCTAAGTTGGCAGAAGCTGGGATGAGTAACAGGCGCTCACTCTGTTACGCGGTACTGGGGATTCGACCCGCCAAACTGCCAACCTTCTGATCGACAAGCTCAGCATCCTAACCTACTGAGCCACCGCGTCCCTTCGTTAAACTACACCTACCCAATTCCAGCAACCGTTCCCTATATTTCTAAAGAACATGTTCAGTGACTCTAAAATGTTGAACAAATTTCTACCTTTCAGTTTAGTTCAGCTTCCCACCATTCCTTGGAAAAAAATCAGCCATTGAACTTTTTTTGCAATTAGTGCCATATATTAAGCTGACCATATGCTTTGTCTCCTCTTTCCAATTCCAGGTTGACAAAAGCTTGTAAGTTGCTCCTGCACCGGAGTGTCTCTTGTTAACACCTCCCCAACAAGGATTGGCTTGTTTTGCACAGCATCCAGGCTGGGCCATCAATTCCCTCTAGTTGACCTCACCTTGGCCAGGACAACTCCCCATACCTCAGAGATGGGGGTGGCCAAAGTCATCCAGCACTTCAGTGAGGCCGGTGGGGCAGGAGAACTCCAAGAAGATGAGTCAGTGGAATCCCCCCAAAACTGTCACAATGGCAAACTCGTCACCATCCAGCCACGCAGCCGTTTTGTGAAGAAGGATGGCCACTGCAACGTACAGTTTGTCAACTTGAGTGAAAAGGGTCAGCGGTATCTTACCGATATCTTCACCACCTGTGTGGATATCCGCTGGCGCTGGATGTTCCTCATCTTCTGCCTTTCTTTTGTGCTCTCCTGGCTTCTCTTTGGCTTCACGTTCTGGCTCATTGCTGTACTTCATGGAGATTTTGCACCTGAGCACCCTCCCAACTCAAGGCCTTGCTTCTCCGAGGTCACCAGTTTCATGGCTGCCTTCCTCTTCTCCTTGGAGACCCAGACGTCCATTGGATATGGCTTCCGTAGCGTGACAGAGGAATGCCCCTCGGCTGTCCTGGCTGTCGTCTTGCAGTGCATTCTGGGATGCATCATTGATGCCTTCGTCATTGGTGCCATTATGACCAAGATAGCCAAGCCAAAGAAACGCAACGAGACCCTTGTTTTTAGCGAGACTGCTGTGGTAGCCATGCGAGATGGAAAGCTCTGCCTTATGTGGCGTGTGGCTAACCTGCGGAAGAGCCACCTGGTAGAGGCCCACGTCCGTGCCCAGCTGCTGCAGGTAAGGAGGATATGGTGAGGAACAGTAACAGACAGAAAAGCAGTCAGACAATTGGGGAAATTTTAAGATATATTCTACAATTACTGAAGTGGTACAGGAAAGGATGAAAAAAAAATCTGGATTGGGAAGAGGGTGAGACAGCAAGAGAAAATTTGGAGGAGACAAATCTGGCTGGAACATTGAGAACAGCAGCTACAGGAATATTAATATAGGATGGATGGATGGATGAATGGATGGATACATGGGTTTAAGAAGAGAGAAGCTGAATTACGTGGATCTGGAAGGAATGATGAATACAAGGTTGGTTTCTGAGTAGCATATAGAGCATGTTCACAAACACAAATAGGCTGTTTAAGCCCTTCATACCATGTGACAATCATGCAATGAAACCTTGGTGTGATCTAGGCCAGAGGTCCTCAACCTTTCGGGCACCAGGGACCGGTTCTGTGGAGAGAGGTTTTTCCATGGACTGGAGTGTATGTGGTTTTGTGTGCTGCTTGCATCTCGCGGATGGGGCTTTGCTCGTTTGTGCAGCCCAGTTGCTGGCATGCTGCAGCCCGGTACTGATCCACAGACTAGGGGTTGGGGACCCCCGATCTAGGCTTTACACTGAGAGAGCCAACAACTTCAATCTCATATTTTTTTTCAACCATCAGAAATGACTATTGGCTCCACAGAATGGATTTTACACCTTGTCCTAAATAAAAAGCCTAATATATAATCTCTCCTCCTTCCTTTGTCTCCTTTTCACACAGCCTCGTGTGACCCCTGAAGGCGAGTACATTCCCCTGGATCACAGTGATGTTAATGTGGGCTTTGATAGTGGCACTGACCGCATTTTTCTGGTCTCTCCTGTGACCATTGTGCACGAGATTGATGCAGAAAGCCCTCTTTATGAGTACGGTCCTATGGAGCTGGCCAACGCTGACTTTGAACTGGTGGTCATTTTGGAAGGTATGGTAGAAGCTACTGCCATGACCACTCAATGCCGTAGTTCCTATCTGCCAAGTGAACTGCGCTGGGGACATCGCTTTGAACCTGTACTCTTTGAACGGCGTGGGCACTATGAGGTTGATTACCAGCACTTCCATCGTACATACGAGGTGCCTGGAACCCCAGCATGCAGTGCCAAGGAACTCAGCCAACGTAGATACAGGGTCTCCCCCATTGGAACCACTGCTGCTCGTTCTTCCTTCTGCTATGAGAATGAAGTGGCACTTACAACCTGCCATGAGGAAGAGGAGGAGGAAGAAAGCCAGGGAAAACAGCGGGTGAGTGTGGAGAATGAAACAACTACTACCACCACGTGACGGGATCCTTGTCCCTCAACTGAGGAGAGCTGAGGAAAGAAGAGGTAGCACCCGTACCAGACTTCACATAGTTGGGCTGTTAAAACAATTGGCCAAAGGACCACATTTTCATACTTTGACTGACTGTACCCCCAAATCAAACACCTCAGCTTGGTCGCTGCTAGAAGAAATAGCACGGAATGAATGGAAGACTTTTCTAGATCATTTGTCTCTGAGGAGAGTTAAGGGGTTATAGATATCACACTTACGTCTATGTGAGGGGAAAGGGGAAGTTTTACCCCAGACAAAACTGCGAGAAAGAATACCCATTTCATGGACTTCCAAACAGCCCATGTATAACCTGATGTTTGTGGTAATACAAATTAAGATAACACTAGTTAGGTGGAAGTCTGATGGATCAACAATATGTTTATGGTAAGGAGCTTGAAAGCTCTGTAAGAAGATGCTTGATGATGCTCTACTAGTGGCTGCCCCATCGTAGCTGTCTCGTGTATGAAGCTCCAGGAAGCAAATGGAGAAGAAGCATTCTGTGAACAGTGGAAATGATGGTTAGGTGAAATTCTACAGAACTGGAATATGTCTGGTCTATAATGAAGCAGTTCTGCCAAGTTTAAAGATGTGCATTTCTTTTCAGAGATAGAAATGATATATCCACAGGGCAATAACCTAATCGTACACCCCAGGAATACCCCTTTCTCACGCCCAGATAAGGAAACCTTTCCTAATTAGTCCTGCAAAAGTAACTGGAAATTCTTAACAAGTACACATGCTGAGAAGTTTATTATTGTGGTCTGATAATACTTGGAATAAAGGAGTCTTTATAAGAATGGATAATGTAGTGTGCTGCATAACATACACGTGGAACTACAAAACAAGTGATTTCATTAAAAATGCAACGTAACCCGTGATAGCCATATCATTTTTTTTTTCATCCTTCTGGGAATACATACATATAAACTTTCACATTAACAGGGATATGAAAGGCTGCCCACTCTAAAATTAATTTTTGAAAGGCAAACAAAGAGAACTATAGATTTAGAGTTAAATCTGTTCTGTTCTGCTCTTTTCCCCGTGTCATACCATGAGTGATAACAAACCCGGTCAATATTTTGTCTTCTGCTAATGTGCTCCCATTGATTTCAGTGACACAGATGGAAGCTTGTTAAATAGTTGTGGCACCTGGATCAGAACTTTTAAACTTGTATTTTGCTGAGCTCAGTGCCTCTCCTCCGCCCACTTGCTCTATGGCTAACTGAGGAATGGCTGGAAAAGAAGGATGGATTGGGGAGGAAGGAAAGAAAGATTATCCTAGCATCACATTAAAAATCTCAGTCCAATCATCTGCTCCCCAAAGCTTGATGCATATCAGAGCTATGAAAAATCCTGACCCAAACAGCTGCTACCCAAGCTGGTGGATGGTAGCAACATAGGCTGAAGGTCAAAGAGGTGATAGCTGAGATTGGATTTGCCGCTGGGAGCTCAGATTAATATGACACAGTTCCGTCATTAATCTTGTTTTATGCCAGCGACACGGGCGGGTAGAGGCAAACGCATTGGGCTGTACCCTCTTCACAGTTTTCATTCCTATCACCCTGGACCCCAAAGCACTGGCACCCGGTGTTCATTTGGGTGCCAATAATGTGACAGAATGTCAAGAACTCCTCGCCACCAACATAAGCAGATGACAAATTCAAGTGATAAAGCATTGTCCTTAAACTTAAAATATCCTCTCGTGGGCCTCTAATCTCTAGGCCAAGGGCATATTTTAGATTGACATGTGAAGGTTACCTCCAGATTGGGGCAGAGGTCAAATACCCACTGTTTTGTCATGCTTCTTTACTGAGTGACCTGTGTCTGCCTACGGCTACTTCCATATTGTTGATGTTCTCTACCTTGACCAGCCAACCTTGGTCTAAGATCTCATCCCAATGTTGCTTCTGGTGTGTCTAGAAAGAAAATAATAACTATCTGCACTTCATTCACCTTTAACATCACAGCTTATTTCCTTTCTTCTTCCATGGGTAGGAACAGGGCTTTTTTCCTCATAGAACGTTCAGAACGGAGTTCCGGCACCTTTTTTGGATGGAACCTTGTAGGGTAGGCAAGGCGGGTTGTATGACATGTGTGAGTTCCGGCACCTTTTTCTTTTACAAAAAAAGCACTGGGTAGGAATATTTGGTATACCTTGACAGGCAAATTTTTGAGATACAATTATACAAATATAAGTTTTCAGTCATCATCATCATCATCATATCACATTTTTCTATATGTGAGGAAGAATCCTACCTGTATTTGTTTTCTGATGATTCAGATTTGGGCTACCTCTTAAACCAATAACTGGCTATGAATTATTATTGTCTTTTCTTTAAGAAGTTCAAGGCTCATAGATATACGAATATCTTCCCTCCTTCCACCACACATTTTATTATCGCATCAACCTTGGCTGAAGATTGGCTGAAAGAAAGCAAGTGGCTCTGTAAGGAAACTTTAAAAAAAATAGAGATTTGAACAAAGGTCTTCTTAAACCTATTGTGATTTGATCCATATAGTTTCTTCGGGAAAATTTGGTCCCAGATCTTTGTCCTTCATGATACAAGAAGGGTCTTGGTTTATTTTTTGATTGAAGCTGTTAGCAAAGTGCTTCTTGAGTTATCAGGAACCTTCACAGGCAAAAGCGTACTGAGAATGGTAAGAGTCACACAGTAACCACACAGATACACTGAGCTGTGATAAACAGAAAAATACTTTACTATTAGGTGTAAAAACAAAAACACAATCCGAATAAACAGTCCAGGTCATACACGAATAACAACAGATAAGCAACAGCAACAGTCCAGGGAGTATCCAAAATACAATGTCTTCTTACCGGTCTGAAGGTCAAGTACACAGTTCCTAAGGTTTAACACGGTAGTAAGCCAAAAAGCAAAAACAATGAAAGCAAAGAGAGAGAGAGAAGCCACGTTTCTAGCTCCCTCTTATGGCCATTGGAAAAACTTACACACCCATTGGCCAATTAGCACCTTAAGGTTATAACATCGTGGTTTATATATTTCCAACCCAACCAGGTAGGCTATAACCATATGCCTAACAAAAGCCATGTCCCCCTCTAATTTCTGACAACTCTGAAACCAGTGTGCAGTATAAAAACTACTTAAATGTCACAAATGAAAATGCACAAGGCTAGGTTAACCTTTGAATAAAATGACATTTCTATTGGACAACTGAGAGCCCTCTTCTTGAGGTTCACATGTAGGAGGTTACCTCAGAAACGGTCTCATCCCAATTATATCATCCCATTCCACCCCGTCAGGCAGAGGGAATCTGTTGTAGATCCCTTTGGTTAAAGTCTTTTTAATGGTAGGATCCAGGATGGGAGCCTTCCCTACTGTGGCCCCACTCTTTGGAACACCTTACTTCCAGAAGTGAGGTGGGCCCCCATTCTTCTTGACTTCAGAAAGAGTGCTAAGACCTGGTTCTGCCAATTGGCATAATGTTATGCACAAGAAATAAGCAGCCGGGATAGAGTTCAAAAGCACTATGAGTTTATTTCATGCCACCTGTGCACAAGAATCAGATCTACTAATGGTCAAGACAAATTGGCAGCAGATAAGAGTCAACAGACTTCAAGGGGGCTGGACTTAGGTCTCGTATGGGGACATGGGGACTCCAAATTCATGATGCTTTTGACCCCGTCCTTGGCTCAGCCTGGTCATCTACACGCAGGGGTTGAAGAGTGTTAAGAGAAGCCTGGGGACGGTTGGTGTTATGAGTGTGCGCTCTCCCCCTTTTTAACTTTTAATTCTGTAACCTTCTAATTTGCTTTTAAACTTTGTTCTTATTTATGCTTTTACATTTTGCAACATGTTTTTTATTGTTAAGCTATCCAGAATCACTTAGGTAAGGTAGGTAGTATAGAAATGTGATGAATGGGTGGGTGGGTGGGTGAATGGATGGATGGATGGATGAAAAAAGGATGGAGTCAGGATAGAAATGGAGGGAAGAAATGGAGGTAGTGACAGATTTTATTTTCCTGGGCTCCAAGATCACTGCAGATGGGGACTGTAGCCAAGAAATTAAAAGACGCTTGCTCCTGGGGAGGAAAGCCATGGCAAATCTAGACAGCACACTAAAAAGCAGAGACATCACCCTGTCAACAAAAGTGCGTATAGTCAAGGCTATGGTCTTTCCAGTTGCAATGTATGGTAGTGAAAGTTGGACCATAAGAAAGGCTGAGCGCCAAAGAATTGAGGCCTTTGAACTGTGGTGCTGGAGAAGACTCCTGCGAGTCCCTTGGACTGCAAGGCGATCAAACCGGTCAGTCCTAGAGGAGATCAATCCTGACTGCTCTTTAGAAGGCCAGATCCTGAAGCTAAAACTCAAGTACTTTGGCCACCTAATGAGAAGGAAGGACTCCCTGGAGAAGAGCCTAATGCTGGGGAAGATCGAGGGCAATAGAAGAAGGGGACGACAGAGAATGAGGTGGCTGGATGGAGTCACTGAAGCAGTAGGCGTGAGCTTAAATGGACTCCAGAAGATGGTAGAGGACAGGAAGGCCTGGAGGAATGTTGTCCATAGGGTCGCGATGGGTCGGACACGACTTCGCAGCTAACAACAACAACAGGATAGAAAAAAGGTGCCAACTAAGAAATGAAGCTCATTTGAGGAAGAAAGGTGCCCATTTAGCCCTAGGGGCTAAATGGGAAGAAGTAGAAGAGAACATGGCAACCACTAAAGCCAGTCAGAAAGCAGCCAGTTAATTCCATGGATTCCCAGCCCTTTACTTATTTTGGGGACCCAGAGAAAAAAGTAAAAATATTAACACTTCCAATCAACTACATTTGTTGCCAGCAAAAATGAACCAAAGGGTGGGCTGGCAAAATCAGGCCCTCGTCTTGCTCAAATGACGGGCATACTCTTGGGAACCCGAAGGTAAAGTTTTGAAAGGAGCTATTCTTCTCCTCTTTTCATCCTTTCATACAAACAGAACTTGAGGATGGCCTGCGGAAAGAACTGAGCAAAAATACAGATGCTTAAGATACGGCAAAGGGTATCACGGCTCCAAAGAAATTATTTTAACAAGCTTCATAAACATACGAAAACAGTTTAAGATTCACTGGGCTACAGAAACATGCTCCATCTCTGTTCTGCATTAGCGCTAAATCTATCACTGGCCAACTTGCTTGGCCAATGGCCAACTGATCAGCATCCACAGAGTAATTTATTTGACATAAGTGATTCAGAAGTGGCCCCTGCCCTGCCTCAGGCGCAAAGGTCAACACTCATACACCTTGCTATCTGAGAGAGCCTTTTCTTTCTCAGTGCTGTCACTGCCCCCATGACAACAGCCCGCTGCAGTCTATTGTCACCTCATCCATTCCTTTGAGAGAATTCTGGCAGAAGAAATGGAGACTTCCAGAGAGATGATCCAATCCCACTCTCTACTGGCCATCACTGGAATTGCAAGCCTGCAACAGCACTGCACTCGAGTTTCTTTTTTAGATATAGGAGTCAAGCTAACTCAGTCCTGTGTCACTTTTAACAAGTAAGAAACATTGTGCACTACACATCCGAGAAATTTTTTGGTAGAGTTGTTCAGTTATTTCCAACATTTGTGATCCAACAGATATTTCATCAGACTGTAAGTCAGCGACTGCATCTCTTGAGTTCTTTACATTTATCATTCTAATCTAGGCAATAAAGAAATGTATGAATTGTTATTCTGAGTTACAGCTGCATATACCCCTATAGTTCATGCATCCAAGTTTTACAATTCATGAGGAACTTTATATGCATTTCTCTGCTCCTTGTTTTTGTTGTTAGTTGCAAAGTCGTGTCCGACCCATCACGACCCCATGGACAATGTTCCTCCAGGCCTTCCTGTCCTCTACCATCTTCTGGAGTCCCTTTAAGCTCACGCCTACTGCTTCAGTGACTCCATCCAGTCACCTCATTCTCTGTCGTCCCTTTCTTCTCTTGCCCTCAACCTTTCCCAGCATGAGGCTCTTCTCCAGTGAGTCCTTCCTTCTCATTAGGTGGCCAAAGTATTTGAGTTTTAGCTTCAGGATCTGGCCTTCTAAAGAGCAGTCAGGGTTGATCTCCTCTAGGACTGACCGGTTTGATTGCCTTGCAGTCCAAGGGACTCGCAGGAGTCTTCTCCAGCACCATAGTTCAAAGGCCTCAATTCTTTGGCGCTCAGCCTTTCTCATGGTCCAACTTTCACAGCCAATTTCTGTGCTACATTCATTCAAAGCACCATCAGATAGCAAAGTATTGCAAAATTCTATATTTTGCTGCCTTCTAATGATTGTCTGGATTTGTGCAGACAGATATAAGGATGCTTAGAAATATATGATGTCCTGTAGAGTTCTCTATTCTAGGTGCATTAGACAGCAGCTCCCAGGGATTTAAAAAAAATTTTTTTGGGGGGGGGGGGAAGCATCAAATTAGGGAAAGGCTGTTCTAACACAACAGGTAAGATTAAGAGTGACTGCTAAAGCCTTAGCTGGCAAATTGTTTGCCATGTAATCCTAAACAGGGCTGCTCAGAAGGATTGTATAGAAATCCCTTATTTGGGAGAGATTGAAAACCAATAAACAATGCTCCCTATCTGACATTCTTCTTCTTCTAAGTGGCAATTAAGTACGTAAGTAAAGCTTTACAAAAATCACTGCACCTACTAATTAGTAAAGGGTCCTTAAGTGAATTACCAGGTAAGGATACAAGAAAGACAAGCAATGGTCTAGATCTCTCTTAGCAACAGACTGCCCCTCCCTTTCTTCTCTGCTTCTGAGGCCAGAAAAATAACTTTCTACGAACACAGCCAGATGGTTGTATTTGAAGGGCAGGCCTTCCAGCAACAGAAAAGACCAGCTGCAAAGGCTCTGCCCTGAAAACCCTGCTCTACTTTACTTACAGCAAATGAGGCCATCCTTATTTTTAACAAGGGACAAGACAAAGAAATATCTGGCTTTGCTTCTCCCATTGTTCTCCCTTATATGTGCATGTGGGGCGGCATCTGTGACTCTGACCTGTCAAATGAGCTATTTCGGAACACGGGTCTAGCACTCTTCTTAAGTAGAGGTAAACCCATGTCACACAAGAGCCCATGGCACAAATAAAAAGCCTGCTGAGCAGTGCAAGGTAACACAAGGGAGGGAGCATCCGATAATGAGCAGTCTCTGTCCTTGACTAATTCTGCAAGAGAATAGCAGCTCTAACTGCACAGCCACAACCAGCAGCAGCGTCCAGAAAGAACCTGTGGAGTAGACAAAATCTGGCATTCTTTTCCCAACAGCAATAGCCCTGTTTCGCAGAAACAACAGCGACCTTATATAGGTAATCCTGGCTTAACTTTCAGGCTGTACCCGGGTTTCAGGCCCGGGTACAGCACGGAGACAGCATTGGTCGCGCTGGTGAATGATCTCTGGTGGGCTCGGGACAGGGGATGTTCCTCTGTCCTAGTCCTATTAGACCTCTCAGCGGCTTTCGATACCATCGACCATGGTATCCTACTGCGGCGTCTCAGGGGGTTGGGAGTGGGAGGCACTGTTTTACAGTGGTTCTCCTCCTATCTCCTGGGCCGCTCGCAGTCAGTGTTGATGGGAGGGCAGAGGCCCACCCCGAGGTCTCTCGTTTGTGGAGTCCCTCAGGGGTCGGTCCTCTCTCCCCTCCTGTTCAACATCTACATGAAACCACTGGGTGAGCTCATTCATGGTTTCGGGGTGGGGTATCATCAGTACACTGATGATACCCAACTTTTTCTTTCCACCCCGAACCAACCCAGTGATGCACTCGACGTGATGTCCCGTTGCCTGGAGGCGGTCCGGGTTTGGATGGGGAGAAACAGGCTTCGTCTCAATCCTGCCAAGACTGAGTGGCTGTGCATACCGGCATCTCGGGTTAGCCAGGCTGTTCCATCATTAATGATGGGGGGTGAGGTGTTACCCCCCCGTCGATAGGGCTCGCAACTTGGGCGTCCTCTTGGATTCACAGCTCAGCTTTGAAGACCATATAGGAGCTGTGACCAGGGGGGCTTTTGCCCAGGTTCGCCTGGTGCGCCAGCTGCGGCCCTATCTGGACCAAGATGCCCTACGCACAGTCACCCATGCGCTCGTGACCTCCCGGCTAGACTACTGCAACGCTCTCTACATGGGGCTGCCCTTGAGGACCACTCGGAGGCTTCAACTGGTGCAGAATGCAGCTGCGCGAGTTGTGATGGGATTTTCCCGATACTCCCGTGTAACACCTCTTCTCCGCGAGCTGCATTAGCTTCCAGTTGCCCTCCGGGTGAGATTCAAGGTGCTGGTAATGACCTATAAAGCTCTAAATGGCTTGGGTCCGGATTATCTAAGGGAACACCTGCTGCCGGCATCAACTTCCCATCGTCCTGTGTGCTCCCACAGGGAGGGCCTTCTCAGGGTACCGCCAGTTAAGGAATGCCAGCGGGTTATTCCCAGGGGAAGAGCGTTCTCTGTGGGCACGCCGGCCCTATGGAACCAACTTCCCACGGAACTTAGGACTGCCCCCGACCTTCGTTCATTTCGCCGGGACCTGAAAACCTGGCTCTTCGAGCTGTCTGGCCCAGACTGAGGGGTTTTAATTTTTAATTGAGTTTTAGTTTTAAATTTCGGGGACTTGAATTAATTAATTGTTTTAACTGATTTTAATTTTTGTATGTTATGCTTTTAATTTTCCCTGTAAACCGCCCTGAGTCCTATGGGAATAGGGCGGTATATAAATTTAATAAAATAAATAAATAATATAAACTATGGTAATTAGGGCCACCAATTCTGTCACTGCATGACAGTCGTAAAGCACAATGTCATATGACCACACTGACTTATGATGGCAGTTGTAACTATCGTTGTTAGCCAAATCCCATGCAATTGCATTGTCCCGTGGTCATGTGATACCCATTTGCAACTTCCTGCTGGTTTCACCATTAACTTGACTTGTCAGAAACTAGCCGTGAAGGTCGCAAATAGTGATCACATGAACATGGCACACTACAATGTCCTAATTGCAAGCTTGTTGCCAAGTGCCTGAATCGTTCTTACATAACTGCCGGGATGCTGCGAAGGCCACATTTTCAAGGAACAGTTTCAAATCTCCACATTATCATAATTTCAAACGATCGCTGAACAAATGGTCACTGAAGGAGGACTACAGCAGGGCTTTTCAACCAGCAGTACGCGTACCACTGGTGGTACTTCGGCACCTGGGAGGTGGTACGCGACCTAGACAAGTGTAGCGGGGGGGATGAGCTGAAATGGTGGCAGTGCTGATGTGCTGAAGTGGCGCCAGCACTGCACAGGCCTGGGGGAGAATCAACTGGAGTTGCAGTGTTACTGGGGCTCTGCTGAGGGCCCAGGATTGGCACCTGCAGCTCCAGCTGATCTTCACTTCTGGCAGCCTCTGCTATCATTGGGAGCAGCAGACAGGCCTCGGGGTGAGAGAGTCATCTGGAGCTGCAGGGCTGCCGGGGCTCGGCTGAGGCCCCAGGATCAGTGCACACAGCTCCAGCTGATTAGCATTGTGTGCAATGGCCAGTCGAGGTGTTGGTGACTGCATTGGGGAGTGAGACCAGGGTAGCGACCGACACTGGAGCTCTCCCTGAGCCCCAGAGTGTGGCGCATCCGGGAGAGGAAAAGAGGAGGAGGAGGGGAGAGAGAGGAGAGGAGAGGATATAAAAGGAGGAGATTTTGGCAGGAGAGGGAGAGAGAAAAAAGAAAACAGGGAAAGAGAAGGGGACGGAGAAAGAGAGAGGGAGGAGAGGCTTCTGTGAGAGAAGCAGAGGGATCAACGAAGGCGTAGAGCAGGGGTCTTCAAACTCGGCCCTTTTATGACTCATGGACTTCAACTCCCAGAATTCCTCAGCCAGCATACCTGGCTGAGGAATGCTGGGAGTTGAAGTCCATGAGTCATAAAAGGGCCGAGTTTGAAGACCCCTGGCGTAGAGGCTGTGAAAGAGAGAGGAAAGGGAGAGAGGAAAGTCATCAGGTTTTGGAGACCTTGCTAAGCACTGGTGGTACTCGAATATTATCATGTCCTAAAAGTGGTACAATCTGTGAAAAGGTTGAAAAGTTACAGTAGCTGTAGTGCACTCCTTGGGGATAAAATCAGCCTTAGCTGGAGGTGCCTGTCTCTCTCTCCCAGTTGAAACTCATCTTTGTGCTTTGGGTTCAGTTTGGTAAACGCAGGTCTAGTGTTAGCACTCAACCTGGGTTTCCAAGTGGTGACCTGTGCTTGATAAGTGTCCACAGCAAACCTTGCGTCAAGAGAAAAGGAAAAGCGTGATTTTAACACCAGAATAGCTAAAGATGATTTAAGGCATCTCAGTTGCAGGATGGGGATGAGATAAAGGGAAAAGTCTCAATCGATGTGGCATCTAAAAGTAAGTTACCTGGTGAGATATGAGCCCTATGATTCTGGCAGGCCTATGGAATTTGGGCTGCTAAATTCCAGCTGACCACAGGATGGCAGCAAAGTGACAGCACCAAACTCAAAATGTTTTTTCAACCCGAGCCACTTGAAGACTTGTGGACTTCAAGTCCCAGAATTCCCTAGCCAGCATATTCTGGGAGCTGAAGCGCACCCGTCTCAGTTGCTCAGGCTGAAAATCCCTGTCCTGTGCCGCATCTCCTGAAGAGCAGGATTTATTTATTTATTTTTATTTTTATTTTTGCAGCCCATATACAGTAGCCAGTCTCGATTGGGTTGCTTACGCTTCACTCATCTTGATTGACAGTTATGCAATGAGGACAGGACTCGTGTTAAGTCGTTCGGTGTGCATAAACGTACAAAAGAGGCCGACCTCTAGATGAATATCATCTGTTTTTACTTGGACAGAGACAAAAGCTGCCCATTTATGAAAACTGCAAGTTAGAATAACTGGAAATGAAATTCAGGAGCAAAAAGTAGGAGTTGCTGCTGTTTGGATCGAAATCACGGAGTCCTCGTTTGGGCATCAGAGAAAAGAAATATCCTTTCACAATCAATTGAATAAAGGCTCTAATGCAGGGGCCTTCAAACTTGGCCCTTTTATGACTTGTGGACTTCAACTCCCAGAATTCCTCAGCCAGCATGCCTGGCTGAGGAATTCTGGGAGTTGAAGTCCACAAATCATAAAAGGGCCAAGTTTGAAGACCCCTGCTCTAATGACTCTATATAATTCCTATATCTTCGTTGAAACGTGCCCAGGATAGACCGGCTCAAAGTACGTCGAGTACAAGGCCACAAAAAAAGGATCAGGTGGGCTAGTGTAAGATTTCATTGAACAACTCTCCTGTCAATATCATGCCGAGGATGCCTATTGGTTGCTACGAGTGTACATGTAATTTACGAGAACTTCCTTTCTATTGGTTCCTTCTCCTGGCTGTTAGGTGGCAGTTCTCGAGCTTTTTCTTTCCTATTGGCTACGCTTTTCGTTAGAGGCGTTCCTTTCAGTTTAGAACCCGGCTGCTGAAGGAGGGCATTGCTTGTTGAAGCCCCGAAGAAAGGAGACAAGAAGAAACTGGGGTTCCCCTTGGCCCTGTTTGGGGGCACTCTGGTCGTCATGGAGGACGGTATCTATGGTAAGGCTCCCTAAGACTCTTCCATTGGGAAGCTTAAAGAGGGGAGATAAATGGGCAGATAGTGCCATTACGAGACCCGCCCAATAACTACAATAGGAAAAACAGAGTGGGTGGACTGAGCCATTCAGTACCAGTTGCGTAGGGGGCGGGGCTGATCCTTACAAAGAGGGGTGAGGCTGGAGTAAACCATGGGAAAATAGAAGGGGAATGCCGGGTTAGGCCATTCCATAGTAAAAAAAAAAGGGGGAAATCGGCATTTTATTAATTTAACGATAGGTATCCGACGCATTCCATCCACTAAGATGTACCATTACGTGAATCGGGCAAGGGGTGGTGGTGGGATTTTTAGGCTATACCATGACAGGAGGGAGGGTGGAATGTACCATTGTTTGCGACTTCCAATTAGATAAAATGGGATGGGTCTGTTTAAGCGGCTACCGAAAGAGATGGAGAAGGGTGAGAATTGGCAACCTATTGAGGAAATTGATGAGACTGCTCTAAAAAGCACCGTTATAATTTAAATGGGAAGCTGTACCATTCTTCGGAGGGAAGGGGCAATTTTTGATTGGATCCAACCATGCTGCGAGGGGAAGGGGTAGAGAATTGTCTCTTAATACTGTACATCATAGACACTCGTTCTGTTTATTTTTAACGTTACCCCTGCTAACAGTATTACAAGTTATTTATTAATATTATTTAATTCAAATGTGTGTCAGCTGCCAAGGGTTGCTTTAAAAAGTCTTGGTTAAAACCGCTCTTGGGCATAACTCGTTATAATAATTATTTTTATTAAGGTGAATTGGCTGTCCAGAATTGCCTTGAACTGTGGGATGAGTGGCATATAAATTTAATTAAAAAATTTTTATATGATTTATGTGTTGGAATATTTCAGATTTTCATTGCCTCTGGGTTCCTTACATTTTCAATAAAATAAGAATTACTCAGAGGACTGTATGTGCATATGCAAGGCTGTCTTCATTATAAGTTCTTTTTCAGGGTGCGCCTCTGAGCTGACAGCTGGACATGCTAGACTAGAAGTGGCTTTTGCATAGTTTTTTTTATTATTTTATATCTCTTGAAGGGCATACCTGATTCTCTTCTCATCTCATTTCCTGCTTTTAACAACCCTGTGAAGTAGAGTATGTGAGTGTTAATGACTCAAAGGCAATGTCCAGAGATCAACATTTGGACCTGTGAACTTCAGTTTCTTGACAGCTTGGTTCCTCTTACGCACACGTTGTAAATGAATCTTGAATAACCACTTTAAAGCTTGCATCTGCTAAACAAGATTGGAATTGTTTTAAATTGGTCATAAGTCCTAGCTGGAAGGAGGACTTTGATGTAAACAACATGGATGATGAATAAAGTATACAACATTGAAGAGTGGCATTGCATGGACTTGTCTAGCCCAAAGCAGAGAGATACAAGTGGATGCTAGGAAAAATTCCTCATAGCAAGAGTGATTGGACAGTGAAACCAGTGCAAGGAGCTTCCCATTGGTGCATGAGTTCATACAATGGCTTAACCACCACCTGTTAGGGATGCTTTCATTTGGATCAGGTTATAGACCAGTATTTGTCAACCTCAGCAGCTACCATATAAGATGTGTGGACTTCACCTCCCCATTCTGGGAGATAAACTCCTCATATCTTAAAGTTGCTGAGATTGAGAAACACTAACATAGAAAGCTGAAGAGATAACTTTAAGGATACAGGCAAGCTTATTATATAAGCTAATAAGGTTGAAACATTCCTTAAGCTCTGGGAAGCAAGATGGTATTGGCAAGAGACTCAGGCAAGTTCTTCACTGATTTCACTGTATTTTAATTGTAATTGGGTTTTTAGTTCAAGGTTAGTGTAATCATTTTAATTGTTTTTAATTTTTGTAATTTGTTGTATTGTTTTTTAAAAACCTTGTGAACCGCCCTGAGTCCTACGGGAGAAGGGCGGTATATAAGTCTAATAATAAAAATAAATAAACAAAAATTTCACTGGAATATAAGAGGGAGGAGAAGTAAAACACAGCAAAACTTGCAAGATTCTGTTGTTTACAGCCTATCCCAATAAAATGTAGTTTTAGACTTCCTGTGAAATCTGTGTCTTTTTTTTGTTAATAATTTAATTGAGGGTTTTAATAAGCATAGTAAAAATCAATACAAACCAAGCTAGAAGAAAAGGGAAAATAAAAGTTCAGAAGATGCAGGAAAAAGAAAAAAAAGAAGGCAACAACGACAATAATTAAAAAGTAGCTTCCAGCCGTCACATCAGGCATATGCTAATATACTGGCTATTCATCCCCTTGGTAGAGGACAGGAAAGCCTGGAGGAACATTGTCCATAGGGTCGCGATGGGTCGGACACGACTTCGCAACTAACAACAACAACAACAATTCATCCTCTTTTAAACTTACAGATAAAAACAAAAACTCATAGCCTAACTTTTATTAATATGTAATCAAGAAATCATCTTTTCAATCCAAGTTCAACAAAAAAGTCCATTAGGACTTAATAGAAATATCAAACAAGCAGCTTATCCCTGGTCAAATAGTCCAACTTTATATTCCTTCTTTGCTCTGTGAAGTCTTGACCTTTAAATCATTCCTGTGGCATATTGGATTTGATCATCACTTTTTGATATGTAAATGGAGTTTTCAAATCTTCCATTAGCCTACTCTGGAAATACCATAAAGAGGCATTGTCCAGGTTTTTTTGCCACAGCTGTTTCAGATCCAAAAAAATTTGTCTTACATATTCCCACTTTGTTAATATCAGTTTTTTTATTTTCCATGCCTTCAAACTCTATAATGTGTATGTCAAGTAAAGGGTTTTTTTAAAAAAAGTTTCTCATCTTCTAAAGGTTTCTCCATTGAAACCTATCTTTTCTGAGGTATTAGTTATTAATATTTCAGTTCATGCTTCAAAAAGCTCTTTTAAGATAAGGTTATACCCGGCTTACCCATTTAAAGCCTTTTCTGCCTGGACTTTTATTTATTAACATTTATATGGCCTCTCATCTCACAAAAGTGACTCTGGCCAGCTTACAACAAACTCCCTGTAGTGTTCATTAGTTTTGTTTAAGTCATTTCCTATGAGTATATTTATAGAGTTTTTCATTTCTTATAGCAAAAATAAACACTCTGGTCTCCCAATCCATTTAAAACTTTTCTTTTTTTTTTGTTTTTTTGCCAATTGTATATTATTTTAAATTCTGTGCTTAAAATTTCTTAAATCCAAAGACGAAAGTGAAACTCACCAGGTGGTCAAATTAAGGCTGCCATTTTGAAGGTCTCCAATATCCATGAAATGGTGAAATGAAAGTTTCTGAATGTGATTCTAAAGTGAGTTTGATTGGCTTAATGTCTTTAGGAAAAATTCTGCTGCTACTGAGAGCAAAGATGTCATCTCTTTCGGCTCCTGGTGCTCAAACCCACGAGAGACCCCTATGTTATGGTCTTCTCATAAAGAGCTGTTGTGGCCAAACTCTGAAGCTCTCCTTCAGTGACATTCGAAGAACCAATCTACACCCCCTCTTCACAGTCAACCATGACTGAAGAAGCCCTGTGGAATCTGAAACAGATCTGGTCTACCTTGAAGAGCTGATACTATCTGAGTAGGAAGTTGGACTTAATACACATATTGGTAGTCCTAGATATACAACCATAATGGATCCTGCCCATTGTGGTCTCAAGTTGTGACGACAGTCATAAACCAGTCATCATGCGACCGGCCCAATTTTACAACTGGTGTGTGTGTGTGTGTGTGTGTGTGTGTGTGTGTGAAAATGAGAAGTAAATGCCGATTTTCAGCAAAACATCATAAATCGGAATCATGTGACTGGGGGTGGGAGAGAACCAGCCATTGGAACGGAATCATAAGTACCTTTTCTGGGGAGGTCTGTTGGAACTCTGAGCAATTGCTAAGCAGCTGCTGTTTGTCTATGTCTCCTCCTGATTATGTGACACTGTCACAAGTTCCTGAAATGGAGGCATGATTGGAAAAGACACCTCTGGCTTTCTCTGATGGTTCAAAGTGACAAAGAGGAGTATGTTTTCTTCAAGTCTGCTTCCTTCCTTCCTTCCATTGCAGTGCCTCCAGATCTGACACCAGAGGAGAGGCTAGAGTTGGAGAACATCCGGCGACGGAAGCAGGAGCTCCTGGTGGAAATCCAACGCTTGAGAGATGAACTCAGCGAAGCCATGAATGAGGTGGAGGGGCTGGAGGCCAATGAGGGAAGGTGAGGGATTCCTTCTCTCTAGAGAAGATTGTCTAAGGCAGGGGTGTGAAACTCAATTTCATTGAGGGCCGCATCAGCATTGCGGTTGCCCTCAGGGGGCCGGGTGGGTATGGCCAGGGTGGGCGTGGCCTACTGGGTGGGCGTGGCTAGAGTGCATATGGCCTACTGGGTAGGCATGGCCAGCTCTACATCGTTGGCATCAAGGGTGCCTATGGGGGCCTGGGCAGGAGGGGGACAGATCTGAGGGTCTCTAACAGAAGGGGGGTCTCTGGGCCAGGGCCAAGGCAGTGGGGGGCCGTTCCCTCACTGTTTCCAGGATGGCTTCACAGGCCGCATGAAACCACTTCGCGGGCCGGATCCAGCCCCCGGGCCTTTTGTTTAACATGTCTGGTCTAAGGCACAGGTTCTCGGCCTTGGGAACTTTAAGGCACATGGACCTCAACTCCCAGAATTCCCCAGCCATCCATACTAGAATTCTGAAAGTTAAAGTCCACCCATTGCCAAGATTGGGATTCCTTGGTCTAAGGACTGCTTTCCTAGCAAGACACCATGATTTCAAGAGAGGTTTTTCCGAGACTGTTCCAGTCTTCTCTGAACATATCAGTCACTTAGTCATCTCAGGATATGCCAGTTCTAATTATCCGCTGTTTCCTTGACTTCTTGAGATTTTCATTCAATGTGTGATACAAACAATGCGGCTTCCATTGGCGCTAAAAGTGTTTTTGAAATCTCTAAAATTTGGGTGCCTTTAATTTTTTTTTAAAGATACCCCTCATTATTGAGCAACAGTTTTCTATAACTTATCACTACAGGTATTTCTTTCTTAGCAACCACAACTGGGACCAGCAACTCACTTGTTAAGTGAAGTGGTTGCAGAATGAAACACAACTGTGCTTGCAATCTTACTTCAACTTGCCTTTCCTTTACAGACCTGCAAAGGTCGCAAATATGAGGATTGGTCATAAAACTTACTTTTTAATCACTTTTGTAACTGGGAATAGTCACTGTATGAGGCTGTTGCTAAATGAGGACTATCTGTATCTGAAGAAGTGTTCTGCTCTTATTTTGGAGATAGAAGGAATGCCTCTGTAAAGAGGGTGCCTGTTAGTATTTGTGCGAGCACAGTTGAAACTCAGTGAAAATACTGCTTGCTTCAGCTATATAGTGTGTACTCATGCACGGTTTTAACTGATGAAAGTTGGTCAGTCTTATCAAAATCCACATAAGTCAATGGCAAAAACGTTATTTTATTGGGTTGCGGCCTTAATTGAAGGAAATACTAGGCTGAACCTCTTCCCTTGCCTTTGGGGAAACCATATTTTTCCTCTGTTGTGGATTGGGGAGCTGAATTAAGTATACCGTATATACTTGAGTATAAGCCGACTCGAGTATAAGCCGAGACCCCCAATTTCACCCCCAAAAACTGGAAAAAGTTATTGACTCGAGTATAAGCCGATCCGCCGTTCTGCAAGCCTCTGCCGCCAGCAGAGGCTCGATCCGCCATTTTGCAAGCCTGAATACACAGGAATACCCTGTGTGGCCGCGGCTCGTCGGCTCGTCGGCAGGTCTCCGTTCCTCCTGCCGACCTTTGGGGAGGTTTGGGCGCCTCCCCAAACCTCGGCAGGTCTCCGTTCCTCCTGCCGACATTTGGGGAGGTTTGGGCGCCTCCCCAAACCTCCCCAAACCTCGGCAGGTCTCCGTTCCTCCTGCCGACCTTTGGGGAGGTTTGGGCGCCTCCCCAAACCTCCCCAAACCTCTGCAGGTCTCCGTTCCTCCGCGCAGACCTGCCGACCTTTGGGGAGGTTTGGGCGCCTCCCCAAACCTCCCCAAACCTCGGCAGGTCTCCGTTCCTCCTGCCGACCTTTGGGGAGGTTTGGGCGCCTCCCCAAACCTCGGCAGGTCTCCGTTCCTCCTGCCGACCTTTGGGGAGGTTTGGGCGCCTCCCCAAACCTCGGCAGGTCTCCGTTCCTCCGCGCAGACCTGCCGACGTTTGGGAAGGTTTGGGCGCCTCCCCAAACCTCCCCAGGTCTCCGTTCCTGTTTGGGGAGGTTTGGGCGCCTCCCCAAACCTCCCCAAACCTCGGCAGGTCTCCGTTCCTGTTTGGGGAGGTTTGGGCGCCTCCCCAAACCTCGGCAGGTCTCCGTTCCTCCGCGCAGACCTGCCGACCTTTGGGGAGGTTTGGGCGCCTCCCCAAACGTCCCCAAACCTCGGCAGGTCTCCGTTCCTCCGCGCAGACCTGCCGACCTTTGGGGAGGTTTGGGCGCCTCCCCAAACGTCCCCAAACCTCGGCAGGTCTCCGTTCCTGTTTGGGGAGGTTTGGGCGCCTCCCCAAACGTCCCCAAACCTCGGCAGGTCTCCGTTCCTCCGCGCAGACCTGCCGACCTTTGGGGAGGTTTGGGCGCCTCCCCAAACGTCCCCAAACCTCGGCAGGTCTCCGTTCCTGTTTGGGGAGGTTTGGGCGCCTCCCCAAACGTCCCCAAACCTCGGCAGGTCTCCGTTCCTCCGCGCAGACCTGCCGACCTTTGGGGAGGTTTGGGCGCCTCCCCAAACGTCCCCAAACCTCGGCAGGTCTCCGTTCCTGTTTGGGGAGGTTTGGGCGCCTCCCCAAACCTCCCCAAACCTGGGCAGGTCTCCGTTCCTGTTTGGGGAGGTTTGGGCGCCTCCCCAAACCTCCCCAAACCTCGGCAGGTCTCCGTTCCTCCGCGCAGACCTGCCGACCTTTGGGGAGGTTTGGGCGCCTCCCCAAACGTCCCCAAACCTCGGCAGGTCTCCGTTCCTGTTTGGGGAGGTTTGGGCGCCTCCCCAAACGTCCCCAAACCTCGGCAGGTCTCCGTTCCTCCGCGCAGACCTGCCGACCTTTGGGGAGGTTTGGGCGCCTCCCCAAACGTCCCCAAACCTCGGCAGGTCTCCGTTCCTGTTTGGGGAGGTTTGGGCGCCTCCCAAAACGTCCACAAACCTCGGCAGGTCTCCGTTCCTCCGCGCAGACCTGCCGACCTTTGGGGAGGTTTGGGCGCCTCCCCAAACGTCCCCAAACCTCGGCAGGTCTCCGTTCCTGTTTGGGGAGGTTTGGGCGCCTCCCCAAACGTCCCCAAACCTCGGCAGGTCTCCGTTCCTCCGCGCAGACCTGCCGACCTTTGGGGAGGTTTGGGCGCCTCCCCAAACGTCCCCAAACCTCGGCAGGTCTCCGTTCCTCCGCGCAGACCTGCCGACCTTTGGGGAGGTTTGGGCGCCTCCCCAAATGTCCCCAAACCTCGGCAGGTCTCCGTTCCTGTTTGGGGAGGTTTGGGCGCCTCCCCAAACCTCCCCAAACCTGGGCAGGTCTCCGTTCCTGTTTGGGGAGGTTTGGGCGCCTCCCCAAACCTCCCCAAACCTCGGCAGGTCTCCGTTCCTCCGCGCAGACCTGCCGACCTTTGGGGAGGTTTGGGCGCCTCCCCAAACGTCCCCAAACCTCGGCAGGTCTCCGTTCCTGTTTGGGGAGGTTTGGGCGCCTCCCCAAACGTCCCCAAACCTCGGCAGGTCTCCGTTCCTCCGCGCAGACCTGCCGACCTTTGGGGAGGTTTGGGCGCCTCCCCAAACGTCCCCAAACCTCGGCAGGTCTCCGTTCCTGTTTGGGGAGGTTTGGGCGCCTCCCCAAACCTCCCCAAACCTCGGCAGGTCTCCGTTCCTGTTTGGGGAGGTTTGGGCGCCTCCCCAAACCTCCCCAAACCTCCCCAAACCTCGGCAGGTCTCCGTTCCTCCGCGCAGACCTGCCGAGGTTTGGGGAGGTTTGGGGAGGCGCCCAAACCTCCCCAAAGGTCGGCAGGTCTGCGCGGAGGAACGGAGACCTGCCGAGGTTTGGGGACGTTTGGGGAGGCGCCCAAACCTCCCCAAACAGGAACGGAGACCTGCCGAGGTTTGGGGACGTTTGGGGATGCGCCCAAACCTCCCCAAATGTCGGCAGGTCTGCGCGGAGGAACGGAGACCTGCCGAGGTTTGGGGAGGCGCCCAAACCTCCCCAAACAGGAACGGAGACCTGCCGAGGTTTGGGGACGTTTGGGGAGGCGCCCAAACCTCCCCAAAGGTCGGCAGGTCTGCGCGGAGGAACGGAGACCTGCCGAGGTTTGGGGAGGTTTGGGGAGGCGCCCAAACCTCCCCAAACAGGAACGGAGACCTGCCGAGGTTTGGGGACGTTTGGGGAGGCGCCCAAACCTCCCCAAAGGTCGGCAGGTCTGCGCGGAGGAACGGAGACCTGCCGAGGTTTGGGGAGGTTTGGGGAGGAGCCCAAACCTCCCCAAACAGGAACGGAGACCTGCCGAGGTTTGGGGACGTTTGGGGAGGCGCCCAAACCTCCCCAAAGGTCGGCAGGTCTGCGCGGAGGAACGGAGACCTGCCGAGGTTTGGGGACGTTTGGGGAGGCGCCCAAACCTCCCCAAACAGGAACGGAGACCTGCCGAGGTTTGGGGACGTTTGGGGAGGCGCCCAAACCTCCCCAAAGGTCGGCAGGTCTGCGCGGAGGAACGGAGACCTGCCGAGGTTTGGGGAGGCGCCCAAACCTCCCCAAACAGGAACGGAGACCTGCCGAGGTTTGGGGACGTTTGGGGAGGCGCCCAAACCTCCCCAAAGGTCGGCAGGTCTGCGCGGAGGAACGGAGACCTGCCGAGGTTTGGGGACGTTTGGGGAGGCGCCCAAACCTCCCCAAACAGGAACGGAGACCTGCCGAGGTTTGGGGACGTTTGGGGAGGCGCCCAAACCTCCCCAAACAGGAACGGAGACCTGCCGAGGTTTGGGGACGTTTGGGGAGGCGCCCAAACCTCCCCAAAGGTCGGCAGGTCTGCGCGGAGGAACGGAGACCTGCCGAGGTTTGGGGACGTTTGGGGAGGCGCCCAAACCTCCCCAAACAGGAACGGAGACCTGCCGAGGTTTGGGGACGTTTGGGGAGGCGCCCAAAGGTCGGCAGGTCTGCGCGGAGGAACGGAGACCTGCCGAGGTTTGGGGACGTTTGGGGAGGCGCCCAAACCTCCCCAAACAGGAACGGAGACCTGCCGAGGTTTGGGGACGTTTGGGGAGGCGCCCAAACCTCCCCAAAGGTCGGCAGGTCTGCGCGGAGGAACGGAGACCTGCCGAGGTTTGGGGACGTTTGGGGAGGCGCCCAAACCTCCCCAAAGGTCGGCAGGTCTGCGCGGAGGAACGGAGACCTGCCGAGGTTTGGGGAGGCGCCCAAACCTCCCCAAACAGGAACGGAGACCTGCCGAGGTTTGGGGACGTTTGGGGAGGCGCCCAAACCTCCCCAAAGGTCGGCAGGTCTGCGCGGAGGAACGGAGACCTGCCGAGGTTTGGGGAGGTTTGGGGAGGCGCCCAAACCTCCCCAAACAGGAACGGAGACCTGCCGAGGTTTGGGGACGTTTGGGGAGGCGCCCAAACCTCCCCAAACAGGAACGGACACCTGCCGAGGTTTGGGGAGGTTTGGGGAGGCGCCCAAACCTCCCCAAACAGGAACGGAGACCTGGGGAGGTTTGGGGAGGCGCCCAAACCTTCCCAAACGTCGGCAGGTCTGCGCGGAGGAACGGAGACCTGCCGAGGTTTGGGGAGGCGCCCAAACCTCCCCAAAGGTCGGCAGGAGGAACGGAGACCTGCCGAGGTTTGGGGAGGTTTGGGGAGGCGCCCAAACCTCCCCAAAGGTCGGCAGGAGGAACGGAGACCTGCCGAGGTTTGGGGAGGTTTGGGGAGGCGCCCAAACCTCCCCAAACGTCGGCATTTCTGCGCGGAGGAACGGAGACCTGCCGAGGTTTGGGGAGGCGCCCAAACCTCCCCAAACGTCGGCAAGTCTCCGTTCCTCCGCGCCCTGCCTGCCTGCTTCTTTCCGCTGCGGAAAGAAGCAGGCAGGCAAGGCGCGGAGTTTGGGGAGGTGCGCGCGCACCTCCCCAAACTTCGGCAGGTCTCGGACGGCGGTGGCTTGGGAGAGGTGCGGGCGATCCCGGAAGCACCAAAGCCTCGGCCGCGCACAAGTCCTCGGTAAGTTTTTTTTGTTGACTGGAGTATAAGCCGAAGTGGAATTTTTCAGCCCAAAAAGTGGGCTGAAAAATTCGGCTTATACTCAAGTATATACGGTATTCTTCGTAGCTACTTATAGGATATTATGAGAACAAGGGGGTATTGTGAGGTAGCATCATTCTTGAGAAAGAGGAAAAAAATAAATAAACGGTTGCCAGAAAGGATCTATTTCTTTCAAACAGCAGGACCCCAGAATCTATATCATATGGAGAGGGTATATCCTTGTATCGTGCAGATCCAGCCTTTTCCTTTCAAATAATGTGTTTTTATTTGCATCTGAACAAGTTAGGATTTGGTTGCCTATGCTCATTACCATTTAAAATCTACCTTTTAAGTATGTCCTTCCCATTTATATTATCTTTCCAGCTGCTACGCACGGTAAAGTGTATATTTTAAATGAACAAAAGACAAAATGCTATATAAAGAAAGATAGCGAGAGCATGCTTAGCATCCACTGAAGCCGGTAGCGTTCACAGGTAGTCCTGGGTTTTTACCACCACTCATTCAGTGTTTGAAGTTACGGTGGTGGCAATGTGTGTACGGTTCCTGAAATTATGGCTGTTGAAGCGCCCCCTGTGGTCACACATCAAAATTTGGGCATTTGGCAGCTTAGCATACTTATGACCACAGGGGTACCTTAACTTTCTACCTGCCTACCTCCTCCTCATTTCTGCCCTTTTGGATGCCCTGCACAGTAGCGTTCCTCGGCCTTCGGCAGTCTCACCCAGCAGCCACCTCTAGGTCAGTTCCAGCACTGCTGCCGCCATCGCCACCACCACCACCGCCAAGGAATGCTACCTTAAGCTCCACGCTACGGCCAGGCACTACAGCGCAAAGCCCTCCCATCAGCCCTGTCGTGACCTACATTATCTTCTTCCTTCCGCTGCTGACGAGTTGTGCCCAGCCTTGATTTATGCGAGGCAGCTTCTGGCTATGCCAGGCCTTCTTTCCAAGGCCAAGCACACCTTTCTCTAAATTTTGTGTGTCCGTCTTGCAGTTTCTTCAGAAGGCCGGAGTTGGGGGGCTGAAATAGAGGCCCAGCAGTGGCTGGCTGAGGCTGCTGCTTTAGCCCTGGCACCACCACTTCCACCACCTCTTGAGGGGTGTCATTGTGCAGGGTGGCCAATAGAAGATAGGCAGGTGGGGAGACTTGTAGAGGAGGTGGCCCCATACCTTCCAAGACTTGGGGCTGGGTGGGGGGTGGCGACTGATCTGGGAATGGTTTGAATCAAACGGGTCCTCGTCTTAACAACCAGCCGGATTTGGTTAAAGGTGACAACAGAGCCTGCCGGTCATATGATGTCATGCTTTATGACAGCATCACTTAGTGATGGAAATTCTGTTCCCAATTACTATCATTAACCGAGGACTGTGTGTGTATTCAAAAGCCTAAATGAGCTTTAAATGTTGCAGTCCCTTTCTGTTAAGAGTCAAAGATGTGATTCTTTGTCTTGGACAGTAAAACTCTGCAGAGAAATCGGAAGATGGGGATGGGCCGTAAGAAATTCAACATGGATCCCAAAAAAGTGAGTGAGTGAACGGTTTGCATGTTATGATATCTAAAGATTTGTCCAAGGGAAAACAAATGTTTCCTGATGACACAATTGCTTGGAATGAGAAATCATGATTAGTTGTTTTTTTCCAGGCCTCCTTGGGACAGAATTACATGATTGAAGGGCGGGAAACCCATTTGAAGTACCTAGAGAGCTAGTTTGGTCTAATGCTTAGGCATCAGGCTAGAAAGCAGGAGACTGAGTTCAAGTCCTGCCTTAGCCATGAAAGCTAGCTAAATGACTTTGGGCCAGTCATTCTCTCTCAGACGAACCACCCCACAGGGTTGTTGTGGTGAAAATAGGAGAATGAAGGTCTGTTGGATGCGTTTGCCACCTTGAGTTATTTTTGTACAAATCATGAAGGTGGGATGGATGGATGGATGAATAGATAAATAAACTGACTGACTAACCTAGTTGAGATTTCTGAATTAAAAATATTTTGAGGGTGGGAACGTACGTGTGTCTGCTGTACAGTTGTTGACTTAATTGCCTTTTCCAGGGAATACAATTCCTGGTGGAAAATGAACTTCTGCGCTCCACACCCGAGGATATTGCTCGCTTCCTCTACAAAGGGGAAGGCCTCAACAAGACAGCCATTGGGGACTACCTTGGCGAGAGGTGAGCAAGAATGGGAAAGATGCAAGGAGCAAATGAGAGCGTGAGAAAGATGCCGCCGTTGATAACACAGTGCAGATTAAACTACAGTAGAGAGCTTCCTGGGACACTGGGAAAGAGCACAGATACTGAAGTGCGATAGATTAAATTTATTCAGAAAGGAGGGGTCTTGCCAGTGAGGAAAGACCAAATCTTGAGTGTTTTAGAGTGAATTCTAAGCAGATTGAAGAGGTCATGAGGGAAGAAAAGAGGGTAAACATTTCAGTGATTGGGATGGTAAGAGTAACTGCCTTCAAAGGGGCAGGATTAACCCAAGCTCTCTTAATCTTTTTATTCAGGGAGGAGTTTAATATTGGTGTCCTCCATGCCTTTGTTGATTTGCATGAATTTACTGACCTCAACCTAGTGCAAGCGCTCAGGTGAGTCTGGAAATCTTCAGCCATCTACTATATTAGAGTCCTCATTAGCTCCAGTAGTTTTCCAACCAATTGGCTGCAGTACTTCTCGTTCCTGTGCTGAGGGGTGAAATTTAAGAGCAAGAATTTACCGTTTTTCCTGCTAAAGAGAAAGCAGAGCTTGCCTGAAGCCACCTCTTCTGTTGTTGCCTTACCCAACTCGGAGCCCTCTGGATCAGCGGTCCCCAACCTTTCTGGCTCCGTGGACTGACGCCAGCGGCAGCAGGGGCAGGAGATGGTTCTGTGCGTACGCCCGTTGCTTGTGCAAATGGAGCTTCACACGCTCACCTGCCACTTGAGCGGCCCAGTTCCCAATGGGCCGCAGATCAGTACCGGTCCATAGACTTGGAGTTGGGGGATCCCTGTTCTAGATCACGGGTGTCAAAACGTGCCACATCACATGACGTGTTGCGATGTATCACGACTCTTTTTACATTGCCGGCAATGGGGTGGGCCCGGCTTCGGTATGATGAAACCGGCCTGCGGGCCAGCAGTTGGACACACCCCTGATCTAGACGAAAGAGCATCAATTCCCACAGTCCTTCCTTTAATTTTGTAAGAGGAAAAATGCCATCCTTTGCCATTTGTCTCATTTATTCTACTGAATCAAGATTTGTTCTTGGTTTCTCTACATCACTATACCCCATTTCTTAACTATCTCATGATGTTTTCCTGTATAGATGGGTGGGGATCTTTGGCCTTCCATATTTTCTTAAACTTGTCAGCTGCATAGTGCTGTGTTTGCTATACGTGGACCAGTTGTAGGTTATATGTCCTAGGTAAAAAGGATGATGATGATAATGCATAAGGCCAAGCCCTATAAATGCATAGAAAGCTAGAACTGAGAAGACAGCAACATGCTGTCTCTGCAAAGAAGCTGAAGAAATAGTGGAACATCTAATTAGCTGCAGCAAGAGCATCACACAGACTAACTACAGACAGCAGCACGACAGCGTAGCAACGGTGATGCATGGGAATTTCTGCAAGAAATACCACTTGCCTATAAGCAAGAATTGATGGGACCACAAAACATACAAAGTAATAGAAAATGAAGAAGCTAAAGTGCTCTGCTCCTGCCCGAGCAGGGGGTTGGGCTAGATGACCTCCAAGGTCCCTTCCACCTTTATTATTATTATTATTATTATTATTATTATTATTATTATTATTATTATTATTATTATTATTATTATTATTACTACTACTACTACTACTACTACTACTACTTTGGAGTTCAAACAAACAACCATCTGCCACAAACTTAACAATTGTAATCCCCCAATCTTAACAATTGTTGAGAAAACAAAGAAGTCTAGGTAATGGACATTTGAAAACAACAGAAGAGAAAGAACTGGAGAAAATCTTAAAATTCTAAGACTTGCAAATAGAATTAGAGCAACTGTGACAAAAGAAAATAAAGCTAGCACCCATAGTGATTGGGTGCAATCCGAAAACATCTGAACAGTAGCTTTGATATCATCAGACAATAGCATCTGCCTCTCCCAGATCCTTGGGAAGGATTCGATAGGTGGATAAAAATGTCAAATCCAGTCTGAACATCTGGCTAACTGCAACGAATCTTAACAATTTATTAAATGCATACGTCACCCAACATATAAAAAGCTTACGGTTGTTAAAATATATAAAAACGAAGGACAATAGAAAACCAAACATACAAAAACAGCGAAGGCAGGAAGGAGTCAACCTCTCTGAATGAAGAATGCATTGCCTAAATTTGAATTTGTTTTTTAAACATGCAATATTTGTACTTCTAGATGGATTTAGAGATATGGGGGGAAAATTAGAGTGGTCTCTCACATTGAGGAGCACGTCAGTCTTTGCTAGATATAGGGAGTGCTGGAAATCAAATGCAAAGTAATGAAAGAGGATAGAAAGACACAGGATGCAAAATATCCCAGGTACGGAATCAATTTGTATAACGAGATCTGTAGGATCCCTAGTTTTTCAAAATAAAGAATACATCTAATACAGGTAGTCCTCGACTTACAACCACAGTTAAGCCCAAAACCTCTTGTGTAAGACAGTTGTTAAGTGAGTTTGCCCCATTTTATGACCTTTCTTGCCACACTTGGTGAAGTGAATCACTGCAGCTGTTAAATTAGTAACGCGGTCATTAAGTGAATCTAATTTTCCCATTGACTTTGCAAAAGGTGATTCGCACGACCCCGGGACGCTACAACCGTCATAAATACATGCCAGTTGCCAAGCCTCCAAATTTCAATCGTGTGACCAGGGGGATGCTACAAAGATCGCAGTTGTCAGGAATGGTCATAAGTCATTTTTTTTCCCCAGAGCTGTTGTAACTTTCAGTGCTCACTAAATGAATGGCTGTAAATTGAGGACTACCTGTATTTCAGAGTAGGCAAATGAAAACTTCCCCTGTATCTGCATTCATGGCCTCCCGTTCCTCTGCAGGCAGTTCCTGTGGAGTTTTCGGTTACCAGGAGAAGCCCAGAAAATTGATCGTATGATGGAAGCCTTTGCTCAGCGGTACTGTCTTTGCAACCCAGGGGTCTTTCAGTCTACAGGTACAGCATTTCTTGAGAAAGAGAAAGGGGGGGGGCTCTTTAAGCTGTGAACCACGTTCTCTCGGTTAACGAAGAACGTGGGCAGTATTTGAATCAGACTCTGAATACCGAGTAGCAGGACGTTCCTGCCATTTTATTTCCCTGTGAGTTCACTGGTATTTGCGTGCGGAGCGTATTCTTCCTCCGATGGGCTGAGACGACTTTTACAAGGCGGTTGTCTAGGCTGCGGCTCTTCTTTCTGTCTCCCCATTGCCGCATTGTAATCTAGAGCAGCGTTTCCCAACCTTAGGAACTTGAAGATGCGTGGACTTCAACTCCCAGAATTCCCCAGCCAGCTGGCTGGGGAATTCTGGGAGTTGAAGTCCACGCATCTTCAAGTTCCTAAGGTTGGGAAACGCTGATCTAGAGTAGCCTGAAATGGTCCCGTCTAAAGACTCTGACCTCTTCTGTAATAAGGTACCCACGACATTCAGAGCCGCCCCAAAGAGTCGCAAAATGACGAGCTGCGCTTCTGTAGCTTAACGTTCCCTCCCATCATTTTTTCCTGTAGCAGTGATTTAATTCTCTAACGAGAACTGAACAAGCAGAAAATCCTGTGCGTTACATCTACTCCGGTGCGCAGAAGCAAGCTCTGAAACGCTGATTTGAGTTCTTCCGTTTGGCTTCCCCTTCCTTCCCCAGATACGTGTTACGTCCTCTCCTTCGCGGTCATCATGCTAAACACCAGCCTTCACAACCCCAACGTCCGAGACAAGCCCACCGTCGAGAGGTTCATCACCATGAACCGCGGCATCAATGACGGGGGCGACTTGCCCGAGGAGTTGCTGCGGGTGAGGAGTTCTAGCAAAGTGAATTCAAGGCCCGGGTTTTTTTTTTTGTTTGTTTTTTTTTTGCCTACGTGATTTTCGTTTGAAGGCTAGTGGGAGGGAGGAAAAAAACCACCTTTTTCCGTTGTGGTTTGTGTTTTTTTTACCATTGTAAACGTTCTTTGCGCAGTTCTGAGATCCTTTTAGGTAGGGTTTCCCAGGCTTCACAACTTCTTAAGACCCCATGGACTTCAATTCCCAGAATTCCCCAGCTAGCCATACTGGCTGGGGAATTGTGGGGGTTGAAGTCCACACATCTTAAAAGTTGCCAAGGTTGGGGCTCCCCTTTTCTCATACTTTGTTTTAACGTAATGCTGTTACTGCAACTGCAGATACTCCTGTGTTCATTTTAAATGTTTTGCTCCTGTTTGTAAGTGCGTTCTCTGTATTACAGGTAGTCCTCAACTTACAAACGTTCATTTAGTGACCGTTCAAAGTTACAACAGCATTGGAGTGTGGGGGGGGGGGAAATGACTGTTTTTCACACGACCATTGAAGCATCCCCTTGGTCACATGATCAAAATTCAGATCCTGGGGCAGCCGGTTCATATTTATGACGGTTGCAGTGTCTCGGGGCCATGTGATCCGCTTTTGCGACCTCCTGACAAGCAAAGGCAATGGGGAAGCCAGATGCACTTAACATTACTAACTTACCGTCTGCAATAATTCACTTCAAACAACAGCGGCAAGAAAGGACATAAAATGGGGCAAACTTCGCTTAACAAACGTTTTCGTTAGCAACGTAAATGTTGGGCTCAATCTGCGAGTGTTTGTCAGTGTCGAGGACTACCTGTATATTTTTTTTTTTAATCCACTCCATTGCATAGTCCACCGAGCATGGTCACTGTGCCCTGGAAATTCAAACAGGCGTACCTTTTTTTTTCTTGCCAAGTTGGAAAGGAATATAATTCCTGCCGATAATTCCTCCCCTTCCTCCCCTCCCGCTAGAATCTGTACGACAGCATCCGTAATGAGCCTTTCAAGATCCCAGAGGATGATGGGAACGACTTGACCCACACATTTTTTAACCCCGATCGCGAGGGCTGGCTCCTCAAGCTGGGTGAGAGGCGCGCCCCCTGTTTCCCCTTAAACACTATGGCCTTTTCTCCCCTTCCCCGCTACCCTTCCCCCTGCCCTCCCCCACCACCCCACCCCATGATCTTTGCACGTCTCTGCACTCTCCTCTCTTCCCCCCCCCCACCTGTTGTGTCATTTAAAGCATGACCTCTCTCTTCATCAGATCAAAGGGATCCTCCTGAAATCCACCCTGATGTCCCTCCCTTTCCCATAAACCAGAGATAAAACCCACGGGGATCCATTCAATTGCAGAGATCTCCCTTTTTCTCCCCACCTCCCACTTGAGGTGGATCTTCTCTGACAGATGATGAGAGGGGTCTGCTGGGATTTTTTTGTGAATTGCCTTTTAAAAGCAGGCAAGTTAATTGAAAACACAGCGTCAGGCCACCGAAAGCCGTATCTCTGGCGTCTGATGTTTCGCCGTTATTGCTGGTACCTTTTCAAACCTATTGGATGCATCTATAAGTTGGGGGGGGGGGAGAGAGAGAGAGAGAGAGAGAAGGAAGTTAAAACAATGGAATATTCCAGGCTTAAATCGGGATTCATAGTCAGATCATGCAGTCTTTACTTCTCCACATTATTTAGGGCAATTAGCAAAACTACTTACTATCAGTTTAACTTCTGTCGTAAAACAATTTCATTAGTGTAGATAAAAACCCACATTGTAGAATAATTCTCTACTCTCGGACTACTTTGTAGACAAAGAATTCCTCCTTGGATAAGGAGCTTTATGATGTCATTGCTAGCTTGAAGCAAAATGGAATAGTACTCTTGACCAGAGTGGGGCACAAAATAGGTAAGCTTTGGGACCCTGAGGGAAGCTTCCTATCCATCCAAAGTAGGCCAGGTGCAGTATAAGGTCCAAAGCAGACAAGGCCACAAATGTAAACTCAGATCCAGCCAGAAGAAATCCAAAGCAGCATCATAGAGTCAAAAATGTTATAATCCTTGGGATCAGCTATTTTAAGCGATTGGCTAAGCTGGTAATGTGGTCTAAGAGGTCCTTGGGAAACTCAGCTTTCAGTCTTCCTTGGAAACACATGATGACAAGATGGGACTCTGGACACTTGAGTCCTGATTCCCTACCAGGAGATTGAGATAGAATAGTACAGGTAGTCCTCGACTTACAACTTGTTTGTTTTAACAATCATTTGACGTTACAACGGCACTATTAAAAGTGACTTACAGAGAGTTCTTGCATTTATGACTATTGTGGTGTCCCCATGCTCATGTGTGCCCAAGATCATGTGATCCAATTTTGGGTGCTTGGCAACCCACATGCATTTATGACGGTTGCAGCATCCCAAGTTCATGTGATCGCCATTTCTGACCTTCCCAGCCAGCTTCTGACAAGCAAAGTCAAGGGGGAAGCCAGATTCACTTCATGATTCACTTAACAACAAAATGGTCATCAACCTAGTCACAACTGACTTAATGACTGTATCACTTAACGACAGAAGTTCCAGATCCAATTGTGGTTGTAAGTCGAGGACTTATCTGTAGCAGTGTTTTATTTTGCTCGGAGCAGAGAACAAGTTAAGGGATTAAAAGCATAACAACCGGAGGCTCTTTCACAATTGCTGGTCGAGAGAAACCACTTTTAAGTTCTACCACCAAGGATGTGGCTGTTTCCTATCGCATCACCTTTTCCTGTGCTTTGGTGTTTGATAGAGCATCAGTAGAATGTAGTGTTTGCTGTAGGTAAAGTATTATTGCAGGCCTTCTGCTGTCAAACTGACATAGCAGGACAGATGGACAGTAGAGAGGAGAGGAAGGATTGTGCGGCCCAAACATTGTATGTTCAAGGTGGAGGAAACGAGAAAAGAAGCAATATTTAGGCAACGGGGGGGGGGTGCGGGAATAGAAGCTAGCCTAGTCACTTTCCTCAGAGGAGTTAAATGGACAAAGCGAATTAATTTTGAAGAGCTGTGCTTGGAATCCAAATTCCTGGCTTGACCAAGACGCAACTTGCTAGACAGCCCTGGGTGACTTAGTACATCTGTCTATACAAATGAGCGATTAGCAAACTATGGTTGCAATCATTTTTTGCCTCCCTGTGGAGGCCGTTAATGTGGCAAAGCTGATTGCATTGTGGTTTGCAAATGTTGCCTAAACTTCTAGAAGAGGGGTGTCCATCCTTAGCAATCTTAAGACCTGTGTGCACTTCAGCTCCCAGAATTCGCCGGCCAGAGCTGAAGGGGGAGCTGAAAGTCCACAAGTCTTAAAAAGTTGCCAAGATTGGACTCTCCTGTTCTAGAGAGAGGGTTTCCTGTTGGAGAGGCCTTGTCATTTAGCAAAGTTGTGCCTGTCCCATTTATACCCATCCCCATAAAGTTTAAAACCTCCCTCCCTCGTGCCTGTCCCATTTCCCCATCCCATTGCTCCCAAATGCCTATGTCTGTGTTGGAGGATTTTTGATTTGACCATGTACTTCTACCTTATGTTGATGTAACTTGTTCTCCTTTCTCTCTCTCTCTTCCTCTCTTTTTCTCTTCCTCTCTCTCTCTCTCTTTCTCACCCCCATTCTCTCTATCCTGACTCCCCTGGTCCCTGCCTTCTCTCTCTTTTGCTCCCTTCTTTCCCCACCACTGCTACCCTGCCCCCCACTCTCCTCCACCATCCCACGGCGCGGACTACATTTGTTCTACTGTCTGAATACTGCCCCCAAACCAGGAGGTAGGTGAGAGGAGGGGGCCTTGAGAGCTGTTTTGCCTGATGCATTTTGGACTGGAAGCAGGTCTGCGGTTGGGCTCTGGGGCACGGAGGGGGTGGGACATGTTGTGATATCAGTTGTGACATGAACGTGGAGGAGATGCAAGGAACTGGCGTTCTCTTCACCCCTGGAATGGGACATGTCTTGACGCAGGGGCAAGCATCCATTTTGTGTTGAGAGTTCTATCATTCCCCTCAGTGATCATTCATCTGTTTGGGACCCTTTGCTAACTGGAGGGTGGGACTGTAGCCGAAAAGCAGTGGGTGGGGGCACCCGTTCTCTCTCTTTTGACATACCCGTCACCCTTCCCTTTCTGACACTTTCCCTTCTCTCTCAATCTGTTCTGTCCCTCCATCCCACCCCCCCACCCCCATTGCAGCAAGCTACCAGGTAATAGACACAGCTGTTGACACAGGTCTGAATTGATGATGCTTACAGCTTTAGGACAGGGCTGCATACAATGAGGCTGTGGTGCCACTGGAAGGGAAGGACAAAAAAAAATAACATTAATGGATCGAGAGGCTGAGCAAGTTTTGTGGGGCGGGTGAGAAAATGTCATCTCCCCAAGGCGATGTAGGTGTTTTCGTGAGGCATGCAGGTAGGCTGTGAATTGTCCACAATCTACATGTCATAAATAGTCCCATCTGTCTTAATGTGATGGGGAGAGAGAGAGAGAGAAGGTGGCTGCCACCAAGCACAGATTCTTGTATTTTATAATATTCGTGCAGACGTCGAGGATGCAACTTCTGTTGAGAGGCAACACGTTATGAATGTCAGCCTTCAAGTTGTCCTTATTTTCCCAGAAGTATCTGCCTGGCAATTGTCGGAAGCAGCAGTTACATGGATTTTTGGGGTGTTCTGAAGTTCCTCAAAAGAGCATTTTGACATCTCAGCTTTGTCCATTTCCGCACAAGAAACCATATGCTCTTTGAATTGAACTTAATTGGGGAATGCAAAAAAAAAAAAGAAAAAAAGTTAAAATCCTTATCCAGTGATAAGCCAGATTTGCACCCATGCATATGGACAGATTAGCTTTGCCTCAAGCTGGGAATGGCTGTTGGCTTTGCAACCAATCTGAACTTATTATATCTTGCTTCAAGCCTAGAGCAATTGCTTGCTTTGCATGCTCAAAACCCTGCTTTTTCTGAAAATGTAGGTTGAGTTCAGAAGAATCAAGTGCTTATGCAAAAGCTGTTTTCTCTCTGAAGTTGAGAACTTTGTTCAGAGAGGCTAGACGTTTCTCCCAGACTCCTCCACAGGGGCTTCGTTTAAAGCAGATTTGCTTGCAAGACACAGCTACGCTTTGCTGGACCAGCTTGTCTCAAAGTCAGCAGCAGTATATTTGCTTTTTAAAGTGTCAATTTATGCTCTGTTATAACCCTGATATTTAGTTGCTAAAACACTTGTCAAAACTGACAATAAATTAAATCTACTCCCACTATTATAAGCTTCAGGACAGCCTTACAAATCTCGGCATAAGAAGGATCTTGAATTTTATCCATTCTCACGTTTACATTTAAAAACAAAAAAGGAGACATTAAATTGGAAGCCCTCAATGCTCATATAATAAATCCATTGTTGGAAAAGGTACCTACTATTTTGAGAACTCCCAGAATCCTATCCAGCTGTGTTTCATTACTTTGACTCAGTTTTATGTTCTTTTTGTCTTGTTCTTCCTCCTTTTATTTTCCCCTCATGTGTCTTATGTTGTTTTATGAAATCTTTGTTGCATTGGCTTTGTTCATAAGCATGGCTTCCTGCCCCAAAATATGAAGGTAGAGAAAGTTTTGCGAGTGAAACAAACATAGATGTAAAATGTGAACGGATTCCCCTTCTTTTTTTTTCCAGGAGGACGGGTGAAGACCTGGAAGCGACGCTGGTTCATCTTGACTGACAACTGCCTCTATTACTTTGAATACACCACAGTTAGTACAGTTTCCCTCTCCCACCCATCCTGCACTCCCCCTATTAGCAAGTGGGAATCTTAAAAAGAGTCCTAGGGTTTGCAATTCAGGGAATCAAATGGCCCAGTTGGGCAGGAAGGATTGTGACCACAGGATGGTAGTCCAGAAACAGTGTCCCACTCGGAGCAGAGAAGCTGCTCAAGAAGTGTGTTCTGTTCCAGCCTACTACCGGCCCTGCAGAAAAGGCAGGGACAACCCCTTTACAAAAGGCAAAATGCTGGAAGTAAGCCCGCCAAATTTATTTACACAAAACAGATCCAAAACAGAGCAAACTGAGCAAAACAAAATACGAACCACTAAAACAGGAGCTATTCAAACGGTTGCCTTCAGCAAACCAGCCCTCCCACACATTCCCCTTTTAAACAGTTCAAGGCGTGGCTTCTCTCTGCCTCCTTCCGAGGAATTGATTGATTGAACTTTTTAGTCCCACCCAGTCTACCGTTACCACCACAGCCACGCCCACCCAATGGGTCACGCCCACCCGACACCCGACAATACATAAATGGGTTTTGGATTGCAGTTTGGGCACTTAGTCTCTGAAAGATTCGCCATCACTGGTCTAATCTGCTTTATGAAATCTGTATCATCTGAAGTCATTAGATAATTCTGGCGAGATCAAATCTGGGTCGGTCACCAGGACCAGCGATTTATTCTTCCGAGCTTTTGGACTCGCACTGGAGCCCATCTTCTGGAAGCTTCTCTCTTCTGAAATATGTGCTTTGGGCAGTTTTGTGAGTCGTATTTATGTGGTGCCTTCCTACTGGCTGATTGGTGTGTTGATGGCTGGCAATTGGCTGTCGTTTCCTTGTGCTGCAAAACCCTCGGCTCCTAAGTACTTGATAAGCTGGTGGTAAATCAGCACTCCTGTTAACTAACAAGGGGCCCGTTTCCCAGGCTTCAGTCACTTCCCTGGCTAACCTGCCAGTCATAGGAACACATCACATAAATATGATTTGCAAAATAGGCCAAAAGACATATTCCAGTAGACAGGAGTTCCCAGAGGATGGGCTCCAGCGTGAATCTGAAAGCTCAGAAAAGTAAATCTCTGGCTCCGGTGATCAACTCGGATTCGATCTTGCAACCTTATCTTGGGACACGTATATTTGCCTTCATTTGTGAGATAATGATTATTTCCCCCCTGGTTTTTTACTTTCGCAACTGCCTTGTGAGGGAGTTCCAGCTGAGAAATAATGAATCATCTAGTGAGTTTCATGGGGGAGCACGGCCTTCCTCAAATGTGTGTGTTCCAGACACACTGGGAATACAGCTCTGAGAATCTCCAGTTAGATATTAGCTGATGGTTAAAAATTCTTGGAGCTGTAATCCCAAATTGGGGAGGCTAATTAAGCTTTGCCCTCGAAAAGATTTTCTTGGAACAGGTGCTTTTGAGAGTCCTAAGTCTTACCTACCCAGATTATTGGGCCTATTCTGTTTCATTCATATTTTTAAAATCCATTTTTAGGATAAAGAGCCAAGAGGCATCATCCCATTGGAAAACCTAAGCATTCGGGAAGTTGAAGACCCACGGAAACCAGTAAGTGGTGCTGCGTTATGATTGCTTACAGCAGGGGTCCCCAACCTTGGCAACTTTAAGACTTGTGGACTTCAACTCCGGCTGGCTGAGGAATTCTGGGAGTTGAAGTTCACAAGCCTTAAAAGTTGTCAAGGTTGAGGACCTCTGGCTTACAGCATTGCTAAAGTGGCAGCTTGCTGAATGAGATTCTTGGCTGGCTAGACTTTACAGAAAAATTTGTATATTTCACTTTTCTGCTGTTTGCCGGCCTTGGACCAACACTCCACAAGTAAAGCTTGGGCAGGCAGGCAAATAAAGCAAACCTTGAAGACACTGGATGGGCAGAGAGTTAGCAAAACCTTTTTAAAAAAGTTCTAGGAGAGATTTCTTCATTTACCTCTGTTCCATGTGGTTCAGAGGGTTCACAACCAAGCTCAGAGAGCATCGAGGTCTCCGCAGTTCAGCCCTGAAATACTTGTTTTCCTGCTCAAGGCATTCTCTTTTGTTTCTTTTCTCTGTACCCCCAAATCAGCTAGAAGGCATTTTCACAAACCGTTTGCAAATGACTGGCCTTTTAAAGGCTTTCTTCTCTTCCTTTCATCACTCTTTTGTTCCATTTTTGTAGAATTGTTTTGAACTCTACATTCCCAATAACAAGGGCCAGCTCATCAAAGCCTGTAAGACTGAGGCAGATGGACGTGTGGTTGAGGGGAATCATATGGTCTACCGCATCTCGGCGCCTACACAGGAAGAAAAAGACGAGTGGATTAAATCCATCAAGTGAGAATTAAGACATTATTTCTTTTTCAGGATTCTTGATTCCCAGCTCTAGCTCCTGATATTCCACTTTGAATTTCAAGACTTTATTGAGCAGAAAGGAACTGATGGAATTTCTGTGGAGTTTAACCCAAACTTTAGCACAGAAACTTCACAAGATGATATGACCTCCCCATAAATCTTAAATTAGGGATCTCTTTTTTCCTGTTTTTTTTTTTACCCTTCAGTTAATATCTGTCATGCAGGTAAAAAGGTAAAGGTTCCCCCGCACATGCGTGCTAATTGTTTCCGACTCTAGGGGCCGGTGCTCATCTCCGTTTCAAAGCCGAAGAGCCAGCGCTTGTCCGAGGACGTCTTCGTGGTCATGTGGCCGGCATGACTAGACGCCAAAGGCACACGGAACGCTCTTACCTTCCCACCGTAGTGGTCCCTATTTTTCTACTTGCATTTTTTATGTGCTTTCGAACTGCTAGGTTGGCAGAAGCTGGGACGAGTAACAGGTGCTCACTCTGTTACACGGCACTCGGGATTCGACCCACCAAACTGTTGACCTTCTGATTGACAAGCTCAGCGTCCTAACCCACTGAGCCACTGCGTCATGCAAAGATACTATTAAATTAGCAAGATTTCTTCTTTCCGGGAAACCTTTGGTTACATAATTCAGAAATGAAGAAACTAATAGAATATTCTTAATATAGTCCTTAGAGATTTTGGAGCTAGAAAAAGAGGAAGAAAAACCTGATTTGGTAATGCTAGAAGTGGTTCAATTATGTAAAGTATTGTGGGGGAAGTTCTAATCTTTCCACAGGCATTAAGAATAGGAACAGTCCAAAGAGGCTTTTATGCATTTTAATAAAGGCAAAATGTTTCATTCAACATTCTGAATAGCACATAAATTCATAGTAGAATTCTTGGAAAAACTAGAGCTAATAAGGCAAAAATTTAATGTCGTAGAAGTACGGCTTCTCTGCTGTAGCATAGAGAGGTGGATAGGTGGGTAATGCAACATCTGCAATCAAAATATTATAGCCCATGAAGCTTAGATATGTCCGGTTTGCTTCCTTTAAAAATAACTTAGTAAGTTACCTATTGTAATCCTTAGTCAAAACTCTCTCACCTTAATCTGTTGATCTGAGGCTGCATTTCCTCATTGCAGTGCATATAGCAAGCTTCCCTAAAGAGCACACTGTTTGTTGTGACTTAACATGTCAACAAATATGTATAAATATATACTTTACTTCCTTTCCTTCCTCTCCCTTCTTCATTTCCTTGTTAAGAGCATGTTTAGGCCACTTATTTGGTCCAGTTTAGTTGAAGGGTTAGTCGGCGTAGGTGTATAACACAATGGGTGGAGCTCATAGAGTTAAATTGAGCTAAAAAAAATGCTATGGGAGCCCAACCACTATCTTAACCTGTTCTGCAAAGCAAAGGCATAATATGGCATAATTTCAGATCATAGCTTGCCCTGTGAACACAGAAGTTCTCTTGACATCAAACTAATCTTGGAATGTGGTGTGTTATATAAAAGCGACCATTATATTAATGGCTAAGCAGGATTTGGAGTTTGTACTTCCAGATCTACCCACCAGCTACGCTGCTCGAGGTTTAAGTGGGGATGGAGGGGAACACAGCCCCTTTCTCTCTTTTGTACCTGGCTCCTTAATGCTCCATATCACACTTTTTTTCCCCGCAGGGCTGCTGTAAGCGTGGATCCTTTTTACGAGATGTTGGCTGCCCGCAAGAAACGGATCTCAGTGAAGCAGAAACAGGAGCAGGCATGAGGTGGGGATTAACTAGTTCCCATCCTTTCCCCTCTCTGTATGTCCTCCTGTATCATCTCTCGGATCTTCTGACAAGCCCACCTGGGTTGAACTCCATGAAACCAACCATTCCTATCGTGGGTCCACCACGCTACTTGGCCACTCTTAATGGCATGCCAGCATCCCACTGCCTCCACTCACTCATCTCCCCAGAGCTTCCTCTAGCCCTGTGGGGGTTTGCCAGTGGGACTTGAGCTTGGGAACTGCCAAGGTGCGACAACTTCAGGGAATGGATGCATCCTTTTGTGTTTTGAGGCAGCTTCTCCTCCAGACTGAATTAACCTCCAGCCTTCGTCAGACAGAATCAGATGGCTTCGAAGCCTCTCGGTTAACCCCACCCCACCTTGACTAGGGGGCAACCAACTTTGGTCATGGTATAAAGGAGCATTTCCTACTTTGACTGGACTTCTTCGTTCTGCTTCCCAACATAACAGCTGGTCTGCATGTCTGAGAAGAAGAAGAAGAAATGGGGGAAAAAAACCCTTCAGACTATTGGCAATTTAGAACATGGGGAAGCCCTTGTTTTCCCTCATCGGCTACAGAAAAACCGCACCTAGGCCAAGCACGTCAGGGAATAAGCTAGCATGTCTTTTGAACTGCTAGTTTTCTGTGTTTCAGGATCACTCAAGTCATTTAATCTCCCCAAACTGCTTCCTGATGCCGATAAATCACAGGAGCATTTCTGACATGCTTTTCTCTATAGGATGTCCCTTCGAGTTTGTTGCCAAACCAGCCGCTGAAAGCATTATCCTGGGTCTGGCACACTTAAATGTTTATTATGTACTCTCCATTATCTGGGCTTCACGAATCGAAGTAAACACACCAACAGCCAGCTGGGGCCCCGAGAGCCAGACAACTAAAGTATACACACTGACATAATTTTGAACACTAATTGTTGCCTCCAGCAGGAATAACTGACACACGTTTGTAACTGACAGCTCATAATTCTTCATTGTTAGGCCCAGAAATCGTGGTTTACAAACTTCCTTGACTGCCAAGCAACAACTGATTCTTTCCCCTCAGCTACTTATGAAGTCATTAGATCATTGCCTGTACCACTAATTCTCCCTGCCCTTTCCTGCCTCAAGTGTAGCAGCAACATATGTGAGGCTTCCTTCTGTAGTTAATTCAATACATTTTTTAGTGGCTTACAAAGGAATTCAAATGAGAACACTGCCACTGTCATGTTATAACGTGATCATTAGGACACTCCCTAACTGGGCGATGACAGTTCTGTTTCCAGTAGAACTGCAACAAGAATTGCCTCTCCTTTCTGCATTGTCTTGTCCAGAATCAGTTTTTTTTTAAAAAAACAATTCTGGAAACCGTTTTCTTCAGATGCCAATAAGTCATTATGCTATCAGGATGGTTAAAAGACTCTCTCTTTTCCAGAACTCATTGATACTTGCACATTCAGGTTATAAGATCAGAGAACAGTAAAGAAGGAAGAGAAAATGACCTTATGAATTGGAAGAAGAATTAGCCTCTGTAACTCCCTTTTTGGGTTGGGTGTTAAGAAGCGCAAAGAAAAGGTAGTCCTCAATTTATGACCAGTCTTAGCAACCAAAATTCTGACAGATCCCTCCCCCAGATTCGAAGTTCCAACAACTGGGGAACCCCACCTCACCCTGCAGTCATGTGATTACATTTTGGGTGTTTGGCAGCCATCTTGCATTTATGGCCATTTTCAGCTTCTCGTGGTTACGTGACTGAAATTTATCAAGGTGGTTTCTCCCCTCCCTCCCCCCCCCCAAGAAACTGGCATTTCTGATTTCTGGCAAAAGAAAAAAATGCCCGTTGCAGAGGCCACCAAAAATGTCATGAATTCAGGTGGCAAAATGTATGACCTTAATTCCAGGCTCAGTTATGGTCAAGGCTACCTGTAGTTCTTGTGTTAACACCTTTCCCTTTTCCCACCCTCTTTTAAGTTTTTAAGAAGTTTGATCTTCCCAGTGATGGCCTCACCTCACTGGCCAAGCCTCCCGAGGCCGTCTCCTACTCCAGGCAGTGGGATATTGTACCTCCTCACCTTGCAGCTCAGAGCTACAAATCTAGTCTTCCACCACTGCTTTTCCTCAGGTCGTCCCTTGAGTGTATCACCCCTCGGGGTCTGAAGGCTTTTTCAAACCCCGAGTTGAGCTTTCTAAGTCGCCAAAGCACTTTGTGGCACCTCTCAGGCCTTTGCGAAGGAGTAGAGCAAAGTCCTCAGGAGCCACAAAAGTCTCTGGCTCAATATTGTAATACCTTCGTCCTCGTGCATTTCAGCCTGATCGGCATCCCCTGCCTCTCAAAAGAGCCAGACCAACTGCAGCCGGTTCAAATCCTCTTGGATTTAAACACAAAGCATCTTCCCTCAAGTTAGAAAGACTGTGATCAGAATAAGGCGTTGTGCTTTATTCCGTTTAGAAGAAAAGCATGAGGGGGAAAAAAAGTTAAAGGCAGCCAGTGAAAAGTAAGGGATTGATATTATTTTTCAATCTCTATATGGACAGGTGAAAATAAATACCAGAAAATCCAGGATACTCCTAACGCAGCATTTTCCATCACAACCCTTTAAGCAGTTCTCTCAAAGCTGACCCATCTGCTTTATGCCTGCTAAAACCTATCCTGGGAAACCCCTTAAATCCCTAATCCTAAAGGCTGGCTGGGGATTCTGGGAGTTGGAAGTCCACAGATGTTATAAAGTTGCCAAGGTTGGACAGCCCAGCCCTAACCCTTGCCTCCTTTTCAATCTTAAATTTAATTTGCCTTCCCAAAGTGGCTATCCTTTCCCCTTTTTAACTAAGGTTAAATTCTATTTCAGATCCAAATGTGTAACATACATATTTTTATACATGCGAGAGTTTCAGAAGAGGAAGGTTAAAATTGTTAATCTTGTAGCTGGCAAGGAGGGAAGAGATTGCCTTTTTTCCAGCTGTGTGTCATGACCAAAACTATTTCTCCTGAGCTATGATTTGTGTAGAAATGGGAGGCAGGGGAAATCTCCCTTTATTTGTTTGAAGGATCAGTTTTTACCAAGACACTGTTTACTTACTTAATAATGATCAATTCCCCCCTACCCCCCTTCCTGGACACACTTTCCACCCTCAATATTGCCCTTGGTTTTTTGACCTGCCTTCTGATTTTATATCTCTGGAAAAGCATCTTTGTACATTGGGACTGATTATTACTTGTTCTTCAGCAATACAAATAGTCCTCTTCTCCATTACTCTTCACCGCGGATTTAAATGTCTTGTAGGAAGGAGATATAACAATCCCCCCTCCCTCCTTGCTCCCGAAGACAAAAAGAGAAAGACGGGCATTTTTCGTTTCAAGAAACTATTATGATATTTCCTTTGATGGTGATGTTTTTGACTTATTTGTTTTTAAAGGAAATGTTAGCTGTTATTTAAAAAATTAATGTATACATCTCTGGATGATATGTAAACACCACAAACTTACCTATGTCTCGGCTGATTTGTTGTTCTGTTGTTATATTTTATTGATGACCTAAGATGGCCAAAGTGGAGAAACTGGAGTTTTGAGAACTCACGAACGTTTGCCTTCTCTTAGACATCCTTTTTTACTTAGGAAAGGGGAAAGAGCAACTCCGCTTAAGACCCAGCATCTGAAAAATGCCAGAGATGGATAGGAATGGATAAAATACAAACTTTCAGGCAAGCAGGGGGGTGTGGGTGAGGTGTTTCGTCTACCAGAGGCTTCCCAGAAGCCAGGTTAGATCTCAGCATTGGATTCGGGGTCACCAAGGAATCCTTCTCGAGGCTATTAATGCAGTGCTGATCTTGCACATCCGTCTCACTGCCAAGGGACCAGATGTAATACAGTAAATACCATTGCTAATAAGATTTAAACAGGCGAGTGACCTACCTGAGGAACAAACCCCCTTTTCCTCCCTAAATAAATGCTGACTTTTCTTCTTCTGACATTGAACATTTCCTGGCATTCGGCAAATGCGGCTATGAGGGCTGCTAATTTATTTTACTTTTATTTATACCCCACCTTTATTATTTTTATAAATAACTCCAGGTGGCGAATATACTCTTCCCTCCTCCAATTTTCCTATTAATAGCAGTTAATACTATTAATAGCCTATATCTTACTCTGCTCTATGCCCGGGAGACTTGATTACAGGAAATCTGAAGTTTTATGCGTTGTGTCAGCAAGTATTTCATTGGGTATATTCACCTTCGTTCAGTGGTCTCACCTGATGGGAGATAAAGCATGTTATTTAATATCAGTAGCTCTGATGAGATTACGGCTGTGGTTTTATTGATCTTGCATAGGGAAGAAACAGACTTTCTTAAGTAAAAACTATTTCTAGATGAGACACCCATGTGCTGTAAGAGACATCTGCGTAGCTGAGACAAAGCATGTTGGAACAAGTTCCTTTTAAAATGATACTTGGAGGGTTTTTTTTAAAAGGATTTAAAAACTTAAACCTATCTCCTACTTAGTTGAATGTAAATTAAACATATTTAATTGATTTATTTGTTAGCAGTCAATAGCATGAAGTTACATATAAAAGTTTACACAATCCAGCCATTGATTAAATCAGACTTCATTTCTGAAATCTAAAAGAATGGTCTCCAGATCAAGATTAAAAATGTGTATGGTAAAATGGTTAATTTTTTTATTACTGCTTTTGTTCTAAATTCACGATCATTAAGGAAAGGTGGCGTCTTAGGTTTCTCACTATCCAATCTCCAATTTGGTGCCCTCCAGAAAACCTGGGAATGGAACTACAACTCCCAGAATTCCAAGTAGGCAATGCTCTGAGGATCACAATCCTAAATCCACATCATCTTTAACTAGACCATGAGCTTATTCTCCTAAAAATAGGCTCTGTTTTGCGGGCATGTGGAATGTGCTTTTGAAGGAATACTAGGGTAGTTATAAATAGAACAAAGACACATGGAGGAGTATTGTAGTTTGTTTGGCAAGTTTATTGCATCTGGTTGCTATAAGAAAATTCAAGACAATTAAAATTATGCATCCCTGTCCTTGAATAAAATAACTACAGTCTCTCAAAGTGAGGCAGGGCACCTGTTATTTGTAAGCAAAATCTACACTATGGAGTTCTAGACTTAAAAAGATTGTTTGCTTCTGCACATCTGTATGCATACGCAATAGAAGAAAATTAGTGTTGTATTCAGAAAGCAGTGTCTAGTTTTTGTCTGCTCCTCCCTAAAACCAAGCTTTTTTAGGTCTCCTCCCTTTTGAGCCAAAACAGATGTAATATGGAGGATTGCTATGATCAGTTGCTCAGCAGTGCAATTAATTTAGACTTTGGATTTAATGGTTTACATTCTTCATTTCCCCTACCTTAAATGGTCATCTTTATTAAAATAACCTGCCTCAAGAGAAGCTAGTTCTGTAACATTTGGATGCTTTATTCCTTTTTTTTTTAAACTAAAATTGTGCTCCGGCATGTTTACTGTTGCTGCTGTAAAACTAACAGATAATCGTATAACAGTAAAATTTTAGAGCATTTTTCTAAGCAGGTTCAGGCATAGCAGTACTGATCAAAATTGCAATACAAGGAGAACTCAGACATCACTTATGACTATCCACACTGAACACTGGAATATTTGTTTTTCTTTTTGAGGGTTTAGATAGTCCTCAATGAACCTTTGTCTTTGTCCCCTCTCTGTAATGCTGAAAACAGAACACCACAGAAATTTCTCCTTGCATATCAAGCATGCTCTATGTATTTAGGACAGATTTCTACTGGGTGATGACTTTTCCAAAAATCTTGAGCCTTGCCATCAGTTTGCACGAATGATGTTACATTCATTCATGCAATATGAATTATGCTATATTGACCCCAACCCAACCTTTCCATTTTCATAGACCTCCAGTCACCTTTAAGATAAATTGGGTTAAACATCTAACAATGGTATACAACTGTTTTTGCTGTGATATAGCAGAATGCCGGTCATGGTTTTTGCAGTGAAGCATAACAGCACTTTATGATATTTGCAAAGTCTGACATAGGCCTTCTAGAGCTGGTTAACACGGCCTCTAATTTTGGTTCAGTCCATGTCCAGATCTACATCCAGGTTATATTAGTTCATTCACAGTTGGAACATTTTTTTTTCAAGCATAGCTTTATTCAAGTTTAGAAGAGATATGTACAGTACATAAATACTATTTAAATTAATGGAGGATGAGGGGAATGGAAAGAGAGGCAGAAAAATGGTGAATTCAGAAAAAGTTAAATACTAAGATTAATATAGAAATATGTCTTTCATACACTATACAACTCTTCCTCTAGACCTGACGGGTTTTGGCAATGATTTCCTGAGAAGGTAAAGCTCCACTAAGCTGGTAGAAAATGTCTGAACAGAAATGTTGAGATGTGTTTAGTCATATGTCTAATCTGTAAGAAAGCCATACGACATCCTTTGACATTTTTATTGTCTTCGTGAGCCATTTTGGTGTGTAGACCTTAATTCTAATTAATGAATGAGTCTTTGAGAATTTGATGGATTGATTGATAATAGCGCTCATCTCATCTACATCACTCTAGCCTACAAGAAATAAAATGCACAATATAAAAAATAAAACATAACAGTCGGGCATCATCCAACCAGTTTACCTGGTAAGATGTTCATCTGCTTCTCTAAAGATTCTGAAAAAAAACCCCCAGCAAATTCTTCTTCCCATTCCTCCCTTGCATATTTTCAAATGTTACTGTAGAAAACTACTAGTCAAAAATAGGATTTTGACCTATCATAAATATCTTCCTAATGGACCAATGTTACACATCAAGGCCTTGAGAATGAAGTGTCCTATTAGCCATATTGTCGTTTTGTTCCTGCTCCTACATTAAGAAGATCCCAATACGCAGTATAGGTTTATCATGGGTGGGAACGTTTCTTATTTTGAAAATTGCTCAAGTTCATAAAACACATTCCAAATTATACTTTACTGTATTTCTGGATCTTAAGGTTTTCCTGCCGTAAGATGCTGCATACATATCCGTTTTCTTTTTGTTGCATGCATCCCGAACATAAAGGCCCCCATTCTTTTGTCGAGGAACCCGGAAATTTTGACTTCCCAACCCTTTCCACCACTGTATGGAATAAATCTTGAGGTCCTCCCATGCTTTGCCTTTAACCATTTGGTATCTTTCTCTTCCAGAGAATATTATGTCCGTGTTTCTTTGGTTGATTTTTAGTGGCAGGCATTATACGGTAGTTTGATCACTCCTCTATGAAGTTCTATAGAGTTTTCAGTCCAGTTGATAAGATCACCACCAATGGAGCTACTGCAAGTTGCCATCTTGTAAATTTCAGCAGGTGTCACAACATAGCTCCACATGTTGAAATCTGACATTTCCCCAATGAAAGCTTGAGTGGCATCAAAGCGCCCACCAAGAGTGTCCTGTGGAAGAAGAGTGCAATAAATATGTGTTCAGAAGAACCACCCACGATAGTGACGGAACGTGCGAAGGCTATTTACCTGCTCCTGGCCTAGTATGAAAACACCTCCAGGTTTCACAGGATGCCAAGGAGCCAGGTTCTCCCCGCTCCCTCTTTGGACACCATCCTGGTAAGTTTTCCAGATGCCATGCCGAGTTGACCACGTCACACAGATATGGTGCCATTTGGCATCATTAACGGCCAATGGCAAAGCGGCCACCTGCAAAGCAAAGGACAGAAAAATTCAATTAAAAATGGGAATGAGCAAACCTGGGAGTTATGAACATGGCAAGGTACCAAACCTAACACCTTCTTCAAATACGCTGCATAAATGAACAACTAGAGATATTTCTCCTACCTTATCATTGATGAGCAACTCCATGGGGTTATTTCCCCATTGAATAAGCACCACTTCATTGGCTTGGTTGGGCACTGAGTAGGAGAAAGGTGTGCCTATCCCTGGCGATGACGTTGACTTGAGCCAGAGACAGATGGAAAAGGCAAAGATTTCACGTTGCAGAGTGCGCTTGATCTTGATATACATGTAATTGGTGCGAAGGGGGAAATCCACATGAAAATGTTCGGAATGCTTATCGTTCCCTGGAGGACAGAAGAAAGCAGAAACATGGCAGTGTGCTGCAACACAGGGAAATGGAGGGGAAGAGGATTAGCCATATACTGCCAACTGCTGACCTATTAACAATTGATTCTCCAGGATTGCCACGCTCTTTCCATTAATGGAATCCTGTGACCACTGCCAACCAGGCCAAAGTTCATGAACTTTACCAAATTTTCTTACTTTGGTTACCTTGCCTCCTTTTCATTTTCTCTGACACCTTTCTTGACTTAGATTTGGTGGTGTAAGGAACTTAAAGGAGCGGTCTCCTCTCTTATTCTCTATAAAACACTATTGACACTACATAAAAAATGGTAACATTCACTCATCTCATTTTGAGCTGACAAAACACTGTCATACAATTTCTATCACTATTCAAGATCATCTCTGCTCCACATCAATCACACATAGCTGGTTTTATGAGCTATATTTTCAGACAATGTTCATTCCCCCCCTTTTTTTTCATTCTGTCTATTCGTCTCTTTCTCTCCTGTAGAATAATGAGATATTTGAAATATTTCTCAAACTACAATTCTCTTTTATACATCTTGGGGTCCATCTCTATTCCTGCTGATTATATGAATGTATGCTAGTCAGATTCTCCAGAGATGCAGAAGTAAATAAAATAAATAAAATAATCCACCAAGTATTTAAACCCATGTTTCTCATCCCCTGAAATGTTCATTAACATAGTTACCTAAACTTCTTATTTAATAGGGCTTTTAAAAAAAAAATAATCAGGGTTAAATGAATATAACCATCATACCTCTTGAAGTTCTGGGCTTAACATTTATCGTAATCCTTTGTCACTGGTTAATGATAATTGGGTCTGAGGAGAATTAAAATCTAAAATGGGTTAGAGTGGGACTATTCATATTCAAATTTCAGCATGACTAGGAAAATGCTTTGAGCCAGTCACTATCTCTCAGCTTTAGCTATCTCATAAAACCAGTTGTGAAGACAAGGAGAGCTTTTTGAGAGAAAATGAGATAGAAAAAGCAGTATGCAAATGTTAAATCACTGAACTTCTCCATTTGTCTCAGATCTAATTATACCCTCCTGTCAGCCTTCTCCAACCCAGCACTCTATCCTACTAATCAGGCAGTGTGATCCAAAATCTAATGTTTGGGAATTTGGGAATTATAGTCTCTGATATCAGGAGGGCATCACTAGGAAAAAAAATATTTCTCATTTCTCCATTTCTCTACAAACGTGGCAACAGCCACCTAAACATTTGGCTTCTTAATTGTCCATTTACTTGTCATTAAACCCACCTTTTATTATTAATTCTTTTTACGTAGCAGCTTATCCATCCATTTTTACCCCATGAATGTGGACCAAACTCTCCTTTCTCCTTTTGGCAACACCACAATTTCTTTTTTTTTGATATCTTAAAAATTAATTTTATTGCTACAGAGCTTTGGAAATTAACCCAAGACTGTTTTGACTCACAAGAGAGTTGCAACACTACCCACCTGAAAACTCACGTTTAGTCACTCACCTTTCTCCACCGTGCGTCCATGTGGAGCATGCCTTTGTCTCATCCCCGTTGCTTTTGGTACACTGTGCGTCTGATGTTCTGAAGTGTTGGATTTCTCATGGATCTGATGCTCCAACATGCTGATCTTTTCCTGAAGAGTATCCCACATGGAGGTGGGGAAGGTTGAGCTATTCCAATTGTGCTGGAGAAGTCAGGGCAAGTGCTCATGTTAACAATATTCTGCCATTTCTCTGGACCTTTCTCCTAGACCACCTCTATTGTGCTGCCTCTCTCCCTTCCTTAAAAGTCCACCTGAAAGCCATTATCGGTATTAAGCATTTGGTCCAATTCCCGAGTTCCTGCCTATATGTTGGCCAAGCCGAATTTTAGATTGCATTTGCAAATAATGGCATGTTTTCTTCTTGCCTGAAATGAGATTCCCACTAATGGTACCATATACATCATCTCTTCCTGTTCTGTGCCTCGCTATTACCCCCCATTTAATCCACTTGCAATGCAACCCTATGCGGGTCTGTTTAGTCTTCTTCAGCCCAATGGGTCTTCCTTCCATTGCATGTATACAGAGGATGCTAAATTGAGCCGCCTGCCTGCACTAACCCTGTCACACAGCAAAGAAACTCCTGGAGCTCCAGAAACAAGCTCTGCTAAAAGGAAGGGCTTTTGCTAGTTTTGCAATAACCACTCCACGCGCAAAAAGATCGCCTTGAATAACTTTGCTCCATCTGAAGCTTCAACGGAATCAGAATTGAACCCGGGCTCCTTATACTTTCTCTGTGTGTGTGCATACAGTAGGTATGTGTGAGAGAGAAAGAACATGTGTGTCCTTGTGTGTGTGTGTGTGTGTCCATCAATCATGTTCCTTCATTTTTGGCTAAGCAAAGTTATGCCAATTGCAAAGCAAAGAATTAAAATAATAATAATTAAAAAAAACTAGATGACTTAAGGAAAAGAAAGGAAATATAGTAAAGCCTAGTTTATACAAACACCATTCACTATACTTCTCGGTACCTTTTCTTCTTGAAAGCTATCCCTCCTTCCACCCCACCCCACATCTGTATTTTATTTTTGTTTAATTAATTTTAATTTTATTTCATTTTATTCCTCTGCTGCCCATCTCCCTCTGCAAAGCAACTCCCGCTTTTCTTCGTCGCTGCCTTTCATTCTTTGGATGGTGATTTTCTTGTCCAAATGTTGCTATCAGTTGTGCAAGAGAGCTTAAGTAATTATGTTTAAAATATCCCCTTCACCCCATACATTTTCCAGACTAACACTGTGGTAGGTAGACACATTGAAAAGATTAGAAGAAGCAGGATGATTGGTTGTGAGGAGTTAACTATGGTAGAAATCTGAGTGTGGGGGGAGGTATTTAGCTTTTAAAGGGAAGGTAACAGCATTCCTTAAGAGTTATTTGCTTTGATCATATAAAGCAGAACAAGGGAGAAGAGACAATGAAATGAAGGATCATAGATGAAAATTGATGGAGCAAGAATAAAAATGCTTACAATAATTGCTGGCTGATCAGCACTTTGGACAAATTTTGAAATAAAGAGGGGATAAGGGTTGTAAACATGAAGATGAGTATTAGGATTGACGGATAATGAACAAGTAATTAAAGAATAGATAGATTTGAGAAGATAGACGCATTGAGAAGGATAAGTTAAAAGCTAATACCTGTAAGTGCTCCAGTCTCTCCCTCAGGGATTTCAACATTCTCTCCATCTGATGTATGGCAGCAGATGCCTCATTGGGTGGATCTTCCATAGCATTAACCTGAATAGATGTAGATCCCTTGTGAGAAGAATCATGAGTGTTGTGCTCGATCTGTGGCTCATGGTTCCCTGGTTCTGCAGTCTGATGATGCTCATTCTCTTGGGCATGGTGGCCTTCATGGAGAGCTCGATGGCCAGCGTCACGGTGTCCCCTATGGCCATCTTCATGGTGAGACTGGTGGGCATCCTCATGATGTCCCCTTTGGCCATTATCATGATGGCCCCGATGTCCACCTTCATGATGGCTGTGCTTATGGTTATGATTCTCTTCCTGATGATTTCCATGATGTTCACTATGCCTCCGGGAATGAGTTTCACAGCGGCTCAGCTTGGCTGTCAGTTCTCTCATGGTCTCTCTCTGGTCAAGGATCATTTCCTTTTGATGCACCACTGTCTCCCTCAGATGCAGGATGGTTTCCTTAGCTTCTTCTAGAGTCCCCACCCAATGGCCGTTGCCTGCACCATTAGCTGCGCCTCCATGTCGTTGATGGCCATTTGACTGGCAACCACTATCCATATCCAATGGCATAGGACTGCAGATAAATTTAGGTAAGCCATGTTCAGAGGCTATCAGTAGTGGGGGAAAGACGAGACACAGCCAGGTCCAGTGCATTGCGATCACCAAAGGTGGGATGTTTAGTGGATGGGAAAAGGGTAGGAGTGGAGATGGAAATGGGCTGGGCAATTCAGGATCGATTAGATAGCCACAGAAGCAGATGATAACTTCCAGAAAGGCAAAGTCTTGAGAGCTTGAAGAATCCTATTGTACAACAGATTTCAATCCTGCATCCATCATCCAGATCTTCTCTTAGTTAGCCAATAAAATTCCACCAGAAGAAATCCAACCCTCTATCACAAAGGAGATACAAAGGTCTTTGACAGGAGAGATGATACTCTAGATGACGCTCTTCAAGTCATGTTTGGTTCACCAGGTCACCAAGCCTTCAATACCCCAGAATGGCTGGTTCCATTGTCTCAGAAACTGAAGCTTTTCCTCCTTCCCAAATATCAATTTCTTCCTTCTCAGTAGAGCCAAACTGCCAGCAGACATCCAGGCACTATGATCAGGTGGGTTTTGTACTTTTCCTGCCTTTCCTTCCTGTCTAATATGCCAAATCCACTGGTGATGAGGAGCAAAGCGTCGTTTCCCTTGGCGACTGAGAAATTAATGGGCTTAAAGTGTTACAGCAAAGCTTTTGCCTTCACCACTGCCTCCGTCTCCTCTCTGTTGCTAAGGCTTCTAGCCTGGCAGCCTATATATAACCCCTCCTGAGAAGCTAAAGCTTCACTCAAAAGAATTAAGGTATCAGCCAAGAAGAAATAAGCTAAATCCAAGCTATGAAGTTATTCCTATTTTTCTCTTCTTATGGCAATTATTTATCCAGAGGGTATCATTTCCAGCTGGATTTAGAGTACGTGGAACTTCAACAATAATAGGAAGGACAATTGTGCCAAGTAGGTAAAACACACACACACACACACACACACACTTGTAATGCATAGCTAGATGATCTACAGATAGACCATGCCTTTCCATCAGATAATTTTAACTATATGAAAAACGCAAAGCAATCTGAGCCAAAATATAAACATTACATTCCCAATATTAAATTAGTGGTACATTTATCACAATGTATTCCAGTGTCCCAAGCCTTGGGAAGTTCAGGACACCTCCAACATGGTATTTCCTTTGAAAGCAAGAGTTTTTATAGTGTTTTTGTTAAAAAGGAGGGGGGGGAAATCTATATTTCAGCAGTCTGAGAATAGGGAACCTGGCCCACAGGTGAGTCTGTGCTTGACAATAGTCCTGATGACCATTTCAATGTAGGCTTAGAAACTGTAGGTCTTAGAACAGGGGTGTCAAAGTGCCGGCCCGTGGGCCGGTTGCATCATACACAGACTGCACCTGCCCCAGTTACGACAATGCAAAAAAAGTCACACTATGTCACAACACGTATTGACCCCCATGTCTTAGAAGCTCTTCTACCAAGTTTTGATTTCTCCTATAAGAGACAATTTATTCACCCATATTGATAGTTTGCATTTTCCCATGGCTTTTTTTCTCATAGAACGCTCAGAACGGAGTTCCGGCACCTTTTTTGGATGGAACCTTGTAGTGTAGGCAAGGCGGGTTGTATGACATGTGTGAGTTCTGGCACCTTTTTCTTTTACAAAAAAAGCACTGCATTTTCCCCTCTACATTTCCTAACTGGTAGATTAAACCATTGAACGCTAGAATTAATTTAAGGTTGAAAGACTATTAAACCCCGAGTTTCATCCATTCTAAATCTAGATGTAAGCTAGGCCATATGCTGGCTTGTTTGCAATGTTACTTATCTGATTGTAGAGCAAAGTAATCCAATGTGGAATCCCCATCCATGAGCAATGGGGAAAATATAGTCCTTCAACCAGCCTCCCAATTTAAAATGAAAAGACTCCCAATCTAGATTAGGCCATTGGGAATTTATAATAAAGAAAATGAAAAATACAGATTGGAATGGGAGAACACTTAATGTGTGTTTCTTTAGTTTAATCTTTGTTTTGACTGCATGACTGAAGAGTATAATGGTATGAAGGAATATCTAGGAATCTTAATTGTCTCTTTCTGGGACCTGCGCCCAGCAGAGCAGCGTAAATTAAATCATAGTAATTTGTTTTCATTGAATGTAATGTGATTCAATTGTCACTAACTTAATCCGGGTTTAATCATAATCCACTTTTAACATACAAGTACCCTCTTAGGATCAATTTAACATCTAAGATTAAATATAGTCCAGAAACAGGAATCATGAAGTGCAGAGATATTTCTCTTTTAAAATGCATGCTACCAGGCCATTTAAAGTGGAATCTTTTAGTGAAATCCAACAACTATTCAGAATTTTGAACTTGTGACAAGCCATCACCTTATTGTATTACTATGAATACAAATTTACTTTTGAGGAACTTTTAAAAAGAAACCTAATGCTTTTTCATGAAAAGTGTAATCCAGACATGTGAAACACAAGGCCCGGGGGCCAGATCCGGCCAGCAAAGTGGTTTCATGTGGCCCGCGAAGCCATCCTGGAAACAGTGAGGGAACGGCCCCCACTACCTTGGCCCTGGCCCAGAGACCCTCCTTCTGCCAGAGACCCTCAGATCTCTCCCACTCCTGCCCAGGCACCCTTGGTGCGAACGATGTAGAGTTGGCCATGCCCACCTAGTAGGCCATACGCACTCTAGCCACGGCCACCCAGTAGGCCATACCCACCTGGCCCCCTGAGGGCAACCACAATGCTGATGCGGCCCTCAATGAAATTGAGTTTGACACCCCTGGTGTAATCTTTTATATTTTGTTCCCTCAATGTATTTTTGCCTCCAGTTGAGACAATTAATATGCATCTCACAAATCACCATATATGTATATGGTGATATATATATATTTAATCTAGACATCCAGGCTTGGAAAATACAGCATCCAACCTCAGCAGTTACCTATCAACTTATTGTCTTCAAATTATTCTAGGTAAAAAAAATAATGCTAAAAATAATTATAGTCATGTTCTTCTTGGTTTTGCCTACTCAATTACAGCGAATGGTTTGACATTTTCTTGTCTCTCAGATCCTAAGGCTCCACATAGTTTGGTCCAAAACATATCTTCAGCCTCAGGATCTTCGGGCCAAGTAAGGTAGCTCTCTTGTTTAATTAGTTTCCTTAGGCGATGATATGGAGACAACCTAGAAAATAACCAAAGGATTGGGATTTCTTTTATTTTCCCCATCTCAGTCACAAGAACAGACACAAAGAAGTGTGTAAGGAAAAGACATCCTGGTCCACACCCAAGCCAACTGTGGGGGAGACTTCTAAACTTAACAGGAAAGCAACTGCTCTCTTCTGCTGTTCTGGTAATGAGTGGGATGCCATCTTGAATAGATATTGTAAACCAGTATTTCTCAAACTGCAACTTTAAGAAATGTGGACTTCAACTCCCAGAATACCCCAGCCAGCATGCTGGCTAGGGCAGGAGTAGGCAACCTTGGCTCTTTTGTGACTCATGGACTTCAACTCCCAGAATTCCAGAGCCAGCCATGGCAGTTGAAGTCCACGAGTCATAAAAGAGCCGAGGTTGCCTACCCCTAGGCTAGAGTATTCTGGGAATTGAAGTCCACTTTTCTTAAAGTTGTAGAGTTTGAAAAACATCACATAGATTTTTCCTCCACCACAAATAGGCACATTTCTCTCTCTTCTAAAACCATATCTAAGCTGGTTATTATAATCCCCACATCAGGTGGCAGGGGAAAAAATTCCATAAATTAATGATCACTTGGGTAAAGATTTTTATTGTTGTCATCATTCATGTCCAGTCACTGGGTGACCTCAAGTTGTAGCCTAGTCTCTCAAGTAAACACTTTCCCGAGGAACTTGGGCTGTAATTCCCAGAATTCTTGTCCCAAAGATGCTTTTTCAAAAAGCAACTGACTTTATTTTTCCTTGAAGACGTTTCATCTGATCGTTAGCACTGAATGGATTGTCCTTTCAGTGCTTGCAAGAAAGCTCCACACCCCTTTGTACTATTCAGGGGACCCTGAGGGCACAGGTAAACCTCCAAGTAGCCTCAGAGAGAAAGAGTGCTAATGACCAGATGACTGCAAGGAATATAAATCCTTTCATCCTCCACCATTCAGTCAGAACTGAAGAAGCTTCTTGGATGAGAAGTGAAACATCTTCAAGGAAAAACGAAGTCTAGTTACCTTTTGAAAAAAGACCTTTGGGACAGCCATAACCTGGACGACTGACAAACTCCTTAGACACTATGTACCTGGAGAGTACCAGGTGAAAAATCTGACCTAGCATGGGGTAAGAGGAAATCTCTATCTAGTTTCTCTGCTATATCCTCTTTCCATCTTTAGGCAAAACAATGAGGGCTACACCAGATGCCCTCCAGATGGCCCAGCAGGACAGGTGGTTGGGGAAAGCTTTATCATAGAGGCATAAGGCTAGAACGGTGGAGGTTTTCTAGTCCAACTTCCTGCCCGAGGCAGGAGCCATGTGGCTCTCTTTTTTATCATTATGGAAAGAGTTAAGATATTTCCTGTTCATTCTTCCTTATTCCAACCTTCTGCATCCTAACTGCACTCCTCCTATCACAAATCTTTTCTTCCCACTAAAATATAAGCAAATGAAACTCATGCTTTATATGACAATCTTTTTAAGACTGCCTTCATGTGGATCAACTGTCCCTACTCACCTGTAGTTCGGGATTTCTTCCTTAAAGACCACCACCAAAGGGTCACGTCCATGATAGTAGATATTGGAACAGGCAAGTTGAATTTCTAAAGCACACCATTCACTCTCCAAGTAATTTCTGCTCACCACACACAAGGTCTTACGGCTTTGGCTTATTCCATTCTGCACGTTATCTATATAGTATTGTCCAGGGGCAAAATCTCTAGGCCCAAAACAAAACCGGAAGCACGGTTCATGTTGTTTTTCCAGCTTTTCCAGAATATTATCAATCACCCATTTGTAGTCATGACTACAGCAGGAGATGTAAGCATCATATTGGTAGTCCCGTCCTTTGGGGCGCAGCTGGTTGTAGCCCCAACCTCTGAGGAGATAAAAAGCATATTGGAAAGTCCAGCCTAACTTGGCATAAACCAAAGATGGAAGCAGGATCAAGAGGGTGGTAACTGTGGTGGCAATAAATAAATACATCTCCCAGTTCTCAAAGCAGAAGGATAAGTCTTCGTCAGCAAAAAGACGATTCGCCAATCCAGGACTAAAGCAATAATAGCTATTCAGCAAGGCCACTTGAACGTTTGGCACAGATATGGACCAGTTTTGGAACCATGCATTCTCACAAGAGCATATCAGTGGATTTTCAGAGACATCCAAATAGTTCAAGGAGGAAAGTCCACTAAGCAGTTCTTTACTGATGTTCTTCAAATCATTGTTGCTTAGGTCCAGCTGTTCCAAAGAGGTGAAACCAGAAAAGATTTCTTTGGGTAGATCTGGAATGGCACTACCTTCTAAAGAGAGATTATGTAGGTTACTTAGTCCTTGAAAAAAACCCGGATGGAGTTCCCAAGAGCCACGTTTCCCTGGCTCAATTTCAGAGAGGTCTAAGGATTCAAGAGCGGTGAGATTGATAAAGGAAAGGCGGGAAAACAGACTGCTTGGGTTTCCTTTCAAAGACAGGAACTTTAGATTCTCCAGCCCTTGGAAAAGCTTGTCTGGAGGTTGGATTGGTAATTTAGGTGTCTGAAAGCTAATATCCAGTTTCACAAGGGAGTGGAGACCCTGAAAAGGGCTTGGAGTATCATATTTGTTGTAAGTAAAGAGACGGTTGTAACTGAGATCTAATGTTTGCAGCTGCTTCAGGGGTTTAAAGACTGACTCAGTAAACTTATATATGAAATTTTGATCCAAGGCAAGGTATTTTAAAGAATTGAGGTTCCGAAAAGCAGATCTCTGAACCGTCAAAATTCTGTTTCCTGAAAGCAGGAGAGTCTTCAGACGCAGGCGTGTAAAGGCATAATCCTTGATTCGTGTAATGCTGTTAAAACTCAAATCCAAAAAGTCCATTTTACGAGCAAAGGTGAAAGTGTCACGGGTGACAGCTGTGATCTGGCAGTTCTGAAGAATAAGTGTCTTTAACGCTGCCATGCCAAAAAAAGATTTTTTTTGTAGATTGGTCAGGCGGTTCCTTGATAAGTCCAAATAGCTTAGATTCTTCAAAGCAGAGAAAACAGCATCATATAATACATCGATGTCATTTCTACTCAGGATCAGGGTTTGCAATGGTAACCCTTTCCCCCAAATATTAGAACGGAGTTTCAATATCTTGCATTTATCCATAGAGAGATACTTCAAGTTCTGAAATGTTTCGAATGTCTTATTTTCCAGATACCTAAACCGTGAGGTATCCAGAGTCAACCAGGTGAGGTTAGTGCAAGAACCCAACTGTCTCAACTGAGCATTAGTAAACTTGGAACGTTTGACGTCCAAAGAAATTAAGGATGGCAGATTTTGGAAGACAGAGCAAGCTACTGATAAATTTGTGCTTAATGATGGATGCATACTGGATAAATGCAACATAGTCAGGTTCGGAAGGGATATGTTGATAAGCTCAGAGACCTTTAGAAGATTTGAGTCTAACGAGAGCTCCATCAAAGCAGGAGTGGCTTGAAAGACTCCAGCTTCCAGTTCTGACATGTTGTTAATACTTAAGTCCAGTTGTCGCAAGTTAGGGAAGGAACAATTGGACAGGTCCAGTCTGTGAATGACATTTCTATTCAAACTGAGATTCCTCAGGGAAGGGAAACTGTGCAAGGAAGGACAAACGCATGGGGCAGAGATGCTGTTGTTGCTCAGATCCAGAATGGTAAGTTGGGACAAGTGTTTTACAGCTATAGCCATCTCTTGAAAACTAGAGAGTTTATTCGAGGAAAGAATAAGTTCCTGAAGAGCCAACTGGAACATGAAGGAACTCGGGTGCACGGTGGCAATTTTGTTATTCTCCAAGTGCAACACACGGAGACGTGTCAAGTTGGCTAGCCAAGCGGGACCTAGAGCAGTCAGTTGGTTCCAACTCAAATCTAGAACTTCAAGGTCTTCCAGACTTTGAAAGGTGTTGGGTTCAACGTGTGATATGTTGTTATGGTCCAGGTAAAGTCCCAATAAACCAGGGAGGTGGGAAAAGGTGTTAGAATTCAGCATTTCCACTAAGTTGTGGGAGGCATTGAGCCAGTACGTCACATTTGGCAGAGGAGCTATGGCAGAGTTCAGATTAACGATGGCATGGCCCGTACAAACAGCGAGGCCAGGTCTGTTAGGGGAAAGGACACAACTCCTGAAACCAAAGCAATCCGCGCCCCAGTGTGTCCATGGGAAGAGGAATAGCAGCGTGCAAAGTTTCAAGGGAATCTGGTTCAAAGCAGGCATAATGGTAAAAGCATTTGGCTTATGTGGTGCCTCTAGGTTTACTGTGGGCTTCATCTCTTGATCACAAAACAACTTCATAGGTCCTAAAATTAGAACATAAAATACTTCTGGTTAGCTAAAAAGAAAGTGGAGCATGGACATGCTGGTGCTTAATGGGTGATCCGAATTCAACCACTTTAGGTATAACTTTTATTAGATACAGTTTAACTCCCACTTTCTTCCAGATGATTGTTCCAGCAGAGTAACAGAATAACAGAGTTGGAAGGGACCTTGGAGGCCTTCTAGTCCAGCCCCCTGCTCAAGCAGGGAATCCTACGCCATTTGAGACCAATGGCTGTCTAATCTCTTCTTTAAAACCAGCTAGATCCCTATTGCCCCACTGAAGTCAATGGGACTTAAAACTAAGTCAAGGTTGATTTAACTCTCATTGATTTCAATGGCTGCCTAAGTATGACTGAATCTGAGTGCAACAGTGTCATAAAAAGTCATGTGCCATTCATACCGACGTCGCAGTCACTGGGAAATCTTTTTTTTTTGCTGCATTTCCAAAATAAGTCACTTTCTGGCCAAATATTATTTGCTTAAGTTAATAGTTCCTGATGTTTGGCTGATTGATGTCTTGTGATTAGGGACTGCAGGGATTAGAGACTTAACCAACTAAAGAAGGTGACCTGATGGAAACTTGCATTGTGGAAAATACCCGATTGCATATTGGAAGTGGAAAAGAGTTAGATAGACAGGAAATATTATAGTCATTCTAGCCTAAGTGTCTGATAGGAGATTGTAGAACAGATAACTTCTTAGAATCCTAGCTCTTTCTAAGTTGCCCTTGACTTAATAACAGTTCGTTGAGTGACCATTCAAAGTTACAACAGCACTGAAAATGCTGACCTATGACTGTTTTTCATACTTACATCCATTGCAGCATCTCCATGGTCACGTGATCAGAATTCAGACGCTTGGCAACTGGCTCATATTTATGACAGTTGCAGTGTCCCGGGTTCAACTGATCAGCTTCTGCGACTTTCTGATAAGCAAAGTCAATGGGGAATCCAGATTCACTTAACCACCATTTTACTAACTTAACAAATGCGTCAATTCGCTTAGCAACTGTGGCAAGGTAAGTCGTAAAATGGGGCAAACTCACCTAACAGTCTCACTTAGCAACAGAAATTTGGGGTTCAGTTGTGGCTGTAAGTCAAGGACAGTAGTAGTACATTTCTAAAGGACGTTCAAATTGGGGGGAAAAATGATAATCTGATAATCTTTTACATTAAGGGCTAAGCCTGGGAAATGTCACTCCAGATACTTCTTACCAGCTAGGCACAAGAAGTTTAGCCTTCTTCAGAAACTTCCCTGCAGAAGAACAGATTTTGACTTTGTTAACAATTAAATGGAATCACAATTTTAGGATTAGAATTAATCAGTAATAATAATTGCACCCACAAATATATATATATAGTTTAGGAAGGAGTGGGGACTATGTAGAATGCTTCTCCCAGGCAGTATTGTTTCTGGGGCAGACAGATTGATGTAAGTTGCTTAATTTGAAAGAAAATAATTTTGTGGCTTTATTTCTTCTCTGTTTGGAAAGAGACCAATATGGAAGTAAAGACTTAAGGAAGTAAAGAAATCCTTACTAAAATGAGCTTAAATTTCAGTTTCATTCTTGGCCTCTGCTTAAGTGATGTATTTTTCTAGTATGTCTAATTGTACAGCCATCTGATCATCACAGCTATTATGGCAGTACAGATAGTCCTTGACTTACGAACACAATTGAGCCCCAAATGTTTGTTGCTAAACAAGGCAGTTGTTAAGTGAATTAGTTTCATTTTACGATCTTTTTCACCACAATTGTTAAACAGATTACTGCAGTTGTTAAGTGAACCATGTGGTCGTTAAGAAAATCCACCCCCACCCCCCACTGATTTTAATTGTCGGAAGCTGGCTGGAAAGGTTACAAATGGTGATCATATGATCCCCGCGACACTGCAAGTGTCGTAAATACACACCAGTTTGCCAAGTGTCTGAATTTTGACCATAGGGCCATGGAGATGTAATGGTCATAAGGGTAAAAAATGGTCATAAGTTGTCACTTCGAACACTCACTAAACGAATGGTTAGTCAAGGATTACCTGTATACAAATCACTGAAAATTTATGTTTTAAATTTAAAATAATAATACCTACAATTGGAGGTTAGAATGACTGTGGCAAAAGAAAGCAAAGGTACCATCAATAATAATAGGCACCTTGGGTGCAATCCCAAAACATCTGAAACATCACTTGAACATCACTGGCATTGACAAAATCATTAACAGTCAATTGCAAAAAGGCAGCTTTCCTTGGAACAGCTTACATCCTGTGACCTTTAACCCCATCAAACAACATCTGCTTATCCCAGGTCCTTGGGAAAGACTCACTACTAGGTGGATAAAAATGCCAAATCCAGTCTAAATCTCTAAGCGACTAAGCAACCAACCTTAATAATAGAAACCAAGGTTGGGGGAGGGGGGAAAGACCCCACAACATCAGCCAAAAGCAAAAACCAGAATCAGAAAAATTCCGTTCGATTTAAAAAACCCAGAATAAAAGTGAAGTTCTAAAAACACTAAAATTGTTTTCAAAACAGCTGGATGCATAATCAGGGTTACTGCTTGTGCTGAAAGGACTCACTATAGAGTAATGTAGATGGCATGTAAGTCTCTCTGGAGACAGCAGCCCTGGTACAGTCCCTCCCCTCCCCTTTCTTTCAACTTAAAAGAAAGGTAGAAGCAATGCATAACTAAATAACCATCCCTTTTAAGGGCATTCGCTTCTCTGCTCTACAAGGCATTGCTTTGGAGAACTGTAGAACCTCACCTTAGCAGGGCAATCGCCCCATTGATTGATAAGCAGGACTAGAAGAGGACTTCCAGGCACTGTGGTTGGGTGAATTCAGAAGAGGCACACACCAGCGACCGACATAAGGCCTGCAGTTGGTGCCTTCAGCCAACTCAGAACGAACGGTCTGCAGATTGTTGATTTATCCCATAGATTCCCGAAATAACAGCCTGGTAAGGATTCTCTGATAGCAGCCCTGTCTTTGTTGGGCTTTTCCAGTAGTGGCTGTACAAACTTGCAGGCAGGGTGAAAACAAAAAGCAACCCCAAAAAAATATTTGATTTTGTCTCCCCACTTCCTCCTAGCCAACTGAGCCTGTGTAACACCAAACCTTGGGTGTTAGTCAGGCTCTGCAGAATGATTGGCAAACCGGATCTGTCGATCCTTAGACCCAGATCTTCTTTGATCTTTTTTTGCAGTGGTAGTAAAACATTTTCTCCTCTCCTCTTCTGTATGTCTCCTGTCATTCAGGGTGAAGGTCTTTCAGCCTCAGAAATAGTTTCGGTTGAGTGCCCTTGGAAAGTGAAAGCACAATCACGCACAAAAAAGTACCGTTCTGTTGTTGACCGGGGTAGAAGGAAATGACACATACATTTTTTCTTATTGTCGGGAATACTCCCTGAGTTGCTTTCTTTTCTTTCTTTTTTCTCCTTCTCTAGTTCCTCCCAGATAACCCAAGTTACTGATTATTTGGTGACTTACAGCCAAGCTGCGTATCTTGCTAGAATGCCCGAATAATAAAGCTGATCTTGAAAATCATACTTATTTGCATGTTGGCCCTGCAGGAGAGTGAGGTGCTTGTGTTATTAAAGAGGCAAGAAATATTCACGGAGGAAACAGCAATCTGTTAAGCCTGGGATTTCAGATAGAAGAAAGAGAGACAGAAAGACAGACGGACAGAGGCAGAGACAAAGGCAGAGATAGAGAGATAAGGAGGTTTTCAACAGAACAAAAGCAGTCCAAATGTTAAGTTGACGCTAAGAAGAATAAATAAAAAGAATAACTAAGCGAACAAGACAGAAAAAGAAAGATGTAGAAAAGAAAGCAAAAAAATGTATAAAGGGGTGGCTTTTGATCATTTTAAGAGCAGTTATAAATGCATTTGTACTTTACTCTCTCTCTCTCTCTCTCTCTGAAATTGCATCATAACTTCCTTCTTTCCCTAATCTACCCTGATAATCAAATCCATAAATCACAAGTTTGGCTTGTTCTTTCTTTATTTTAATAAAAAATTCCAGGAGGAGTTTCCAGTCACTAATAAATTCAGGAACTGACCCTTCTCTAATTTTGCCATCTCTGCTAGTTCCGTCATCTTCACCAACCATTTCTATACTGTGGTTATTTCAAAATCTTCCCATTTTGGTGCACACAGCAATTTCACGGCAGAGATCATTTATAAAAAATAATCTTCCATGTCTCTTTTCTAAACTGTCTGTCCATTAATCCCAACAAGAAAAGTTCTGGTTTCAGCTGAATATCAGCCTTTAAATTTCTTTATTTTTGTATGTATTTGAACCCAAAATTTCCTGGCTTGTTTAGAGATCCTGTTAAGCATGGGGCTTGTCTCTACATTGCCACTCAAACTGTTATGTACTGGGATTGTGGTATCTCCAGCAACCCAGACAGGACGTCTCCGGTCCTGCAATTGGTCAACTTTGGGCGGCAAGCATGGGTTTAATCTGATTGGTTGCTACCAGAGGGTCTGGCTATATATTGTGGCGGGGTGCACCCAAGTTCTCAGTACAGTTCCAGCTTAATAAAAGAATGAGTTTCTCAGCTGCGCGTCTTCATTCCTGCTCATCAGAGCCCACAACATAATACAAACTCTTAAGAATATACTACAAATTATTTCTTTGCATGTCAAACACTCCAATTTCCCCAACTTATGTTGCTTTTTACCGTAAAATGTTTTTACAGTTTGTTGTTTAAAAAAAAAACTTCAACCAGGGACAATCTTATTTTTTTTAGATCCCCAGTCTCCAATGGTACTTTGTTCATATTTTTGATCTTTTAAGAATTCTTTTCTTACTGTAAACCACTGAATTTGCTGCTATTCTTTAGGATTAAAAGTTGATCTCACCAGAGTTTCTAAAAGTCAACTTTCTGAGCAGAAAATATATGTTCATTAATGCAAATTTTGTGCTTTTATAAATAAACTAAAAAAATAGAATGGCATGCTCTATATGCAGAAAGCCAGGCTGATCATAATGTAAGTCACTATCAGTGAGATGGCCAGCTGTACAAATATGATGAATAAATAAACAAATAAACTTTATTACATTAATGTTGTATCTGTTCTACATCAGAGCCCCACCCACTTTATTTCTTTATGCTGTTGGAAGATAAGAACCCCAATGACACTCCTCCCCAGCAATGTCACACATCAGCCCCAGTCATCTGATTCACTGACAAACTACAAATAAAAGATACGAGAAACCTTTAAGCTCTTTCTGCCTCCATTTGACCCTCGGGGTGCAATTGATCAAATGCATCTCTCTAGGAATCAGCCAACCCCAGCAAACATAATTAAAAGAGAATTCCACTCAAGATAAGAGAACTTAAGACTGCACCCTGAATTTTAAGATCCCTCTTAAGATTCCACACCAAGGAAGGGATTTATATATCTAAGGTCAAACACCCAGGACAAGGAACGGATCTTACTCCATGATCAAAGCCCATTGTTCCTATAAGTACAGGCAGTCTTCGACTTACGACCACAATTGAGCCCAAACTTTCTGCTGCTAAGTAAGACATTTGTTAAGTGAGTTTTGCCCCATTTTACGACCTTTCTGGACACTTTCTTATTAAGTGAATCACTGCAGTTGTTGGCAACACGAATGTTAAGTGAATGTGGTTTCCCCTTTGGGTTTGCTTGTCAGAAGGTAGAAAAAGGTGATCACATGACCCTGGGAGCCTGCAACTGTCATAAATATGAGTTAGTTGTCAAGCATCTGAATTTTGATCATATGACCACCCGGATGCTGCAATGGTTGTAAGTGTGAAAAACGGTCATAAGTCACTTTTTCCAATGCCGTTGCAACTTTGAATGGTCACTAAATAAATTGTTGCAAGTCAAGGATTACCTTTAGTAGCCTCCTTCGCTTCCTAACCTTCTAGCCTACCTTTCACAGCTGAATTGTGTTTTCATTTGTGCTGTCAAATAAATTTGCCTCCACTTCAAGCAGGCATCCTCTGCTCATTTACCTGGCCATGGAACAGACCAGAATTTTCTTCTAACAATGCTTTTATTTCTAGCATTGATAAGTACTCTTTGGGGGGAAAATTGATGGCAATCTGTTGGTTTTTTAGAATGCGTTTAGTGCATATGTGGGAGAGACAAAAGGGGAAAGGGTTTGGGTGAGAAATCCAAATGTAGTTTAGTGGCAGAAGAGAGCTCTCTGCACAGATAGTCCTCAAATTCAAGCATTTGTTTAGTGACCATTTTAAATTCTAACAGCACTGAGAAAAGTGACCTATTGCCGCTCCTTGCCCTTACAACCATTGCAGCATCTTCACCATCAAGTATGGTAACTATCTCCCAGCTATCCAAACATCTCAGAAGTTGCAAGGCCACTGGACTTTCGAAGCGAGGTCTTGCAAAAGATCGCGGAAAGTGAGGTCTTGCGAAAACATGACAAACTCCCTCAGTTCCTCTATTGAGAGGAAGGGCGACGGTGTGGGAAAGTCACAGTTTCTCAGATTGAATGAGGAATACAAGCAACCTTCTTTGGCTCTTAAATCAATGCTGGAGGCAGGGAAGGGAAATGTGGGAAAGCAACAGACAGCTCACAGAAGTGGAAAGCGATTCCCTTCAGCAGGTTTGAGGAAACTGGCGTGTTCCATTCACACATCATGTTCAGCCTGGCTAAAAAAGATTGGGCATTTGGGATTCAGCATACAGTGAGAATCCAGGCCAGCAGGTTCAGATGTAGCTCGATGTCTATGGAGATTCTCAATCATTCAGGTCATGGTTGTCCCAGAGATGCTTGTTCACGAGGCAACTGTACTTTCTTGTTTTTCTTTGAAGACATTTCGGTTCTCATCCAAAAAGCTTCTTCAGTTCTGACTGGATGGTGGGGGAATGGAAGGATTTATAATCCTGGCAGACAGCTGGTCATTTGCATTCTTTTAGAGCAGGATTGTCAAACTGGTGGCGCACGGGCCGGATGCGTCACTTTCAGGCCACGCCCACCCCAGCTTTGCAAAGACAAAAAAAAAAGTCACAATGCGTCATGACAAGTCACGTGACACAATCAGGTTTGACACCTGTGTTTTAGAGAGTCAACAGAGGGGGAGGGATACAACATCATCTATCTCCAGTCTACAACACAGTCCTTTCAGCAGCTTCAAGAAGGCTCCACACCCATTTGCATCACTCAGGTGACATTTAGAGAGTCGTTGAGGCCACTTGGAAGGTTTAGCTGTGTCCTCAAAGTATGCAAATGACCAGCTGTCTGTCTACAAGGAGTATAAATCTTTCCATTCCCCACCATCCAGTCAGAGCTGAATGGATGAGAAGTGAAACATCTTCAAAGGAAAATAAACGTCCAGTTGCCTTGTAAACAAGCATCTTTGGGACGTGAATGTAGCTTGTTGTCGGAATATAACCATTGAGTGGTGTTGGTTTTTTTTAATCTGGAAGCAGTGTAAGTAATCCTCAACTTTACAACCATTCATTTAGTAACCATTTGAAGTTACAATGGCACTGAAAAAAATGACTTTTAAGTGAAAGATCCTTTCACTTAAGACTGTCATAGCATTCCCACGGACATATGGTTAAAATCCAGGTGTTTGGCAACTGGCACGGGTCTGCAATGGTTGCAGTGTCTCTGTCACGTTTGCAACCTTCCTTGCTGGCTTCTGACAAGGAAAGCCTGGGGGGAGAGGGGGAGGGAAGCTGAATTTGCTTAACATTCATGTGATTCATTTAACAACTGCAGGGATTAGTTTAACAACCAGGGCAAAAACGGTTGTAAAATCGGGTTGTAACAACCGCCTTGCTTAGCAACAGAAGTTTTGCTCCCAATTTTGGTTGGCTGCCTGTATTGTGGGGCCAAGGTTTTGGTCATGATCTTTTAAGTCCTTACATGGCATGGGTCCGGGATACCTCGAGGACCACCTGCTGCCGGCGTCAACTCCCCTCCGCCCTGTGCGTTCCCACAGAGAGGGCCTCCTCAAGGTGCCTCCGGTCAGGGAATGTCGACTGGTGGCCCCCAGGGGGAGGGCCTTCTCTGTGGGCGCCCCGGCTCTGTGGAACCAACTGCCGGTTGAGCTCCGGATGGCATCGGACCTTCGCTCCTTCCGGCGCGGGCTGAAGACCCACTTATTTGAACTAGCTGGTCTGGCCTGATGGGGAACATTAGGGTTTTTTAATGGGTTTTTTTACTGTTTTTATTGTTATTGTATTTTAATCGGGCATTTGTTTAATTTCTTTTTAATTTTTGTATTGTTATTTATATATGCCCTGTTAACCGCCCTGAGTCCTTCGGGAGAAGGGCGGTATAGAAATTAAATAAATAATAAATAATAATAATTTGCCTCTCTGCCTGTTCTTCTGACAACATGCTTAGTTGTTTGTTTGCAGACATTTAATTACCCCACTAAGTAACCTCATCAGTGTGAGGGAGTGTGGGATTTGCTGCTGGTTTTATATACAGTAGTTTGCTCAGTTGTTTTCGTGGAGGTATGGTTTCCTTCGGGATTAGAGTACAGGTAGTCTTTGAGTTATGACCACAACTGAGCCCAAAATGTATGTTGCTACGTGAAACATTTGTTAAGTGAGTTTTGCCCCATTTTACGACCTTTCTTGCAACAGCTGTTAAGTGAATCATTGCAGTTGTTAAGTTAGCAACACGGTTGTAAAGTGAATCTGGTTTCCCCATCGACTTTGCTTGTCAGAAGGTTGCAAACGGTGATCACATGATCCCGGGACACTGCAACCGTCATAAATATGAACCAATTGTCAAGCATTTCAATTTTGATCAAGTGATCGTGGGGATGCTGCAACGGTCGTAAGTGTGAAAAACGGTCATAAGTCACTTTTTTCAGTGCCGTCGTAACTTTGAAGAGTCACTAAAGGAACCATTGTAAACTGAGGACTACCTGTACTGTATTATTTGCTGCCTGACTGTCTGCTCTTAACCCCTGCTTCTCTGAATGTGGATTGCTGGAGGAGATGCGTCTAGTGTCTTTTTATTTTCTTCCTGACCTAAGGTATTTATTACCTCTTTTGAATGGTGTTTAGTTTAGCTCTTATGTATCTATTGAGGGTTGATTTATTTGAACACCAAGCTTCCTGAAGTTCATTGGCATTTCTGATTTGGCTTCGTCTAAAAGGCTCGCCGTTTCGTAGTTGAAACTGTGGCTAAGCCTGTCCACGTGTTGTGAGATAATGCCATTTTTCCCATGTCTTCAGCAGGGGGGGGGGGTTATTCACCTTTCCTAGAAATGCAATTGTTTGTTGTAGCCAGCAGGGGGCAGGGCATTCCCCCAGCCACAAAATGGCCTCTTACTACATAGGGTACATACAGCTCTACTGCTACAGGTTTCAAGATCAGCAGTTGAAAAGTCTGAGGCCCTGGACTGGCACGCTACAGGGGTCCTGGACCAAAGCCCGTGGGAAAAAATGAGTCGCCCAGAGCTGGCACTTCATGGCTGGGAATCCCGCCAGCCCCACAAAGCAACAAAGGGAGACACGGCCCAGCCAAACCCCCTGCCAAGCAGAGCCAATTTTGTTAGTGCCCAGCATGCCCAGTAGTATGGTTAACTGTAGTAAGCCACTTTGGGAATCTGTCTCCGTATTAATCTCATCCCTAACTGAGCTTTGCTGACCAACAGCATCTGTTCCTTAGGTCTCTCTTTCCCAACCTCCTCAACTTTGAGATGTATGGATTTCAACTCCCAGAATCCCCCAGACTGGCTGGAAAAGTTTGGGAATTGAAGTCCACACATCTCAAAATTGCTGAGGTTGAGAAACATGGTGTTGGGTCCTCCAACAACTGCATTCAAAGACTACCTCTGCTGCAATGCCCAGGTATGGGTATGTGGGTTAACAAAATCAAGACAGCAGTTGTGATCACACATTGAAAGCCTCACACACACACACCCATTTCTATATCAATGCATTAAGAGCCAGGGGCTTTGATCCTGTGGTCACGGCTATGTACATTTTTTTTTTGTGGATGCTCAGAGTAACAGTTCTGGAAGTGGATTTTCACAATAGGAAACTCAGATTTGCTGCCTGCATGCTACACAAAAAGGAAATTTGCACCTAGAACGAAGTAGGACTTAGGCAGCTTGATTTTGGAGGCAGGAATTACATATGTATTTGTACATTTCTCATTGTACAAATTTTAAGTGGTTTACAATGATGGTGAAAACAGTGTATATCTTCCTGGAGGAAAGGTGTACTCTCAAAGCAGTAAATAACGAATAAAAAGTATTGAAAAAGGACAATTTCTTTCACTAGGAACTTACTGTTGAGCATCTTCATAACAGCATCCTTCAGCCATCACTGAAGTAATATTTACACACACACACACACACACACACACGTGCATTAGATTTTTTTTTAATCCTACCTTTATAAGTATCTCAAGGTAGATAACACAGATATTTCTCCTTCCTCTTTTTGCAGCATTTTCCTTACAACAACACTCTGTGAGGTGAATTGGGCTGAGAGAGCAAGAGTGTAACCATTTGTTTGCTTCTTTGTTTACCCGCCTTTATTTTTATAAGTAACCCTTCCTGTTCTTATTTTCCTCACAACAACACCCACCCACAGCCACCCATGAGATGAGTTGGGCTGAGAGAGAGTGATTGGCCCAGCTCACCCAAATGATTTTTCATGCTTAAGGCAGAACTAGAACTCACAGTCCCCTGGTAATTGGTTCAAAGTCCCTCAGCTTGCTTTCATGCCTAAAGTAGGATTACAAGTCACAATCCCCTGGTGACTGGTTCAAAGTCTCCCAGCAAGCTTTCGTGCCTAAAGCAGGATTAGAACTCATAGTATCTCTGGTGATTGTTTCAAAGTCTCCCAGCCGGCTTTCATGCCTAAGGCAGGAGTAGAAATCAGAGTCTCCTGCTAATTGGCCCATAGTCCCCCAGTTGGCTTTCATCTCTAAGTTGGTACTAGAACTCACAGTCTCTTGGGTTCTAGCCTGGTGCCTTAACCACTAGACCAGGGGTAGGCAACCTCGGCTCTTTTATGACTCATGGGCTGACTCAGGAATTCTGGGAGTTGAAGTCCATGAGTCATAAACGAGCCGAGGTTGCCTACCCCTGCACTAGACCAAATTATATAATTATAAATATATAACTATACAAAGTTGATTCTTATTACTGTTCCTTTGATCCAATGATGGTTAGATGGCTTTAGAACAGGGTCTTGGACAATTACAGACTGTAAGAGCTGCTAGTTCAAACCAAACCTCAGAATATCTATTTAAAAGGCAAAGCGACAATAAAAGAAAAAAAGTTGCCTCAATCTGTCATACAACCCCATCAAATTCTCAAGTTTCTTACATCACAGTTTGAAAAAAAATTGCTCCAGAAGTCACTTTAAGTCAGTAGAACAGGGGTCCCCAACCCGCAGTCCGTGTACCAGCACCGGTCCATGGCATGCCAGAAACCGGTTCGTGCAAACAAGCGAAGCCCCATCCACAGGATTCAGGCAGTATGTGAAACCTCCAGTCTGCTGAAAAACGGCTCTCCATGGCGCCAGTCCCTGGTGCCCAAAAGGCTGGGGGCCACTTCAGTAGAAGATTAAAAAGCCTTGGTTAATAATTGTTAATTATTTATGGTGCAATGCCTGTCAAGTAGGCAAGCAGATTTTCTCTCTGCTGTCTTATCATTCCTCATTGCTTGGAAATGGAGGTGAAGCTGGAGAATTTGGAGAGCTGACAAGATACCTCCAAATGCCAGCCATTAATACCCCACCCTGATTTATGAAGCTAATTTCAAACATCTCAATATGCCTTGCCACCAACCACCTCTGACGTTATTATCTAGGCATGAAAAATAAGAGGGGAAGTTGTGACTTTGTGGCTTATCTGCAACCACTTGAGCAAGTCAGAGCTGAAGGAAAAGCTGAGCTGAGCTGCCTTCAAAGATGTTTCAGACAGAGAGTGGAGGGGTGGGGGTCATTTTAAACTTCCCAAGGGTTCCCTACTGCAGGAAGTCCTTGACTTATAACCGCAGTTGGGACTGGAAAATATATTCCTAAGTGGTGCGGTCATTAAGTGAGGCATCGCACGATCGCACCGTTTTACAATCTTTTTTGCCATGGTCATTAATCAAGATGTGACAATGTGACAATGACTTGCAACCTCCTTCTGGCTCCTGCATTGACTTCACTTATTGGAGGCCAGCTGGGGAGGTTGCAAATGGCAATAATCAAACCCTGGGATACTGCAATCATCATATAAATACAGTAGATACCACTTGCCAAGCACCCAAATTGCAATCAGGTGACTTCAGGGATGCTACAATGTTCATAAGTGCAAGAAGTGGTCATAAGCCATTTTTTTCCAGCATTCATTATAACTTGGAATTGTTGCTAAATAAATGGTTATAAGTCGAAGACTACATGCATGATATTATGACAGCCTGCCGTCAACCCACTGATCCAGAATCCTTTTGTCTAACCACACAGACGTTTCTACCTTTGGAAAGCCAAAACTACTTCTTCAGCCCAGTTCTAGAAAAACAGGAAGAAAAAAAATACTTTGGATCTTCCTGACCAACACAACCAAGATGTGCAGAATTTTACAAACCTTGTGCTAATCCGGAATTACAAGGTATAACTGGGTGACCATGCTGCTTTGCACATGGGGATACGAGAAAATCCTTCTTAAGCCAAGAAAGCCAAATCTGAAAACAGATGAAAAACATTTGCAGGCCAAGAATTCCACGTAAAACCACGAGAATCAGCCCTGTCAAATTAGTTATTTATTACTGCCTTGAAGGAAAACTTGGGATTTAGGCACAGCAGAGAAGATGGCGGAGAGAAATACTTTACACTTTGTGCTTGGAAGTTCTTGTTCCTTCTTTGCCTTGTTGTGTTGTAGCCTCTGAGCATTTATTATGCATTTTACAGAAAGTGTATCAGAATTAAGAGATAGCTGGTGCTTTGCTCCATCAAGAAAATCAGAAATATCTAGCAGCTAAACCCACCTTCTTAACTATAGCAGAATCATAAAGTAGCAGTCTGCTTTTCAATCACTAAATGTAACTTTGTGGTGGAAATTTGGGACTGGAGGATTATTTGATGGGAGAAAGAGGTTGGGAATTGGAGGCATTTGATCCACACCACTGCCTCAATTCCCTTGCAGAGGCAATATACAAGTGGCTATTTACAAAAATAGCACAAGTCGCTGCAGTCTTAGCAACACCATTCTTTGGACCAGCCCAAATTGTCTTCTGCCTGCGACAAAATAAAGAATAGTGACCTCTCAAAGTCATTGAGTGTGGTGCATGAACCAGCTAAATTTCTTTGGTACATAAAACTGATGCTGAAAATTAAATATTTCTGCCTGGTAATCAAAATGGAAAATTCATAACTGACACTTGTTAATGATTTACCCTTTCTTTTTCCCCCAAGACGTTTATTAAGATTATCGTGATATAAAATACAAATTAAAATAAAGATAATAGGAGAATGAGGAAGGTAAAGAAAGGAGAAAGAAAAGTGTAGGACAAAGGTGGAAAGAACAAAAAAGCACTGACTTCCAACATTTTTTAGCAAAATGCAAAATGCAATTTACAGCCTCAACTTTTTACTTTACCGACTTAACAGGAACTAGTCAATTCTGTATCAACAAACCAGTGGTAGCCCTTGACTTATAATCATTTGTTTGGTGATTGTTCGAAGTTACAACAGCATTGAAAAAGGTGACTTATGACTGGTGTTCACACTTATGACCATTGCAGCATCCCCAAAGTCACGTAATCAAATTTCTGGCGCTTAGCAACTGGCATCTATTCACATGTCCTGGGGTCCCGTGATCACCATCTATAACCTTCCCAGCTGGCTTCCAAAAAAGTCAATGGGGGAAGCCAGATTCACTTAATGTCCACACAACTCACTTAACAACTGCAATGATTGGCTTAATAACTGTGACAAATAAGGTGGTAAAATGGGGCAAGACTGACTTAACAATTGCCTTGCTTGGCAACAGAAATTCTGGGCTTAGTTGTGGCTGTAAATTGAGGGTTATCTCTAGATTAATCAGCAAAACCCAAAATCAACACACGTGGTTTTTTTCCTACCTCAAGCACAAAGCCCAGAAACGACTTCCAAGTAGAAACAAAACTGGATATTTTCTTTTCTCTAGTTAAAACAGTCAATGTTGCCATCTCTACTAGCTCCGTCACTTTTCCCCTCCATTCCTCTGTTGTGGAGGTTTTATTTTTATTTTTATTTTTATTCCATTTATATCCCGCCCTTCTCCGAAGACTCAGGGCGGCTTACAAGCTTAGCAGTAGCCTTCATTCTACGTATATGCCTGCTTATTAGGGCTTTCACACACACCCCAAGCGGCATTATTACAAAGTCAGCTTAATTGCCCCCAACAATCTGGGTCCTCATTTTACCTACCTCGGAAGGATGGAAGGCTGAGTCAACCTTGAGCCTGGTGGGATGCGAACCTGCACTAATTGCAGGCAGCTGGTGTTACTTAAGGAGGCATTAGCCCACTGCTCCACCAAGGCTCTTGGTTGACTATCTTTCCATTTCTGGGCCTGCAGAATTCTTCCTGCAGTCATCCTGTACAATAACGGAAATTCAAAATCTTTTTTCAAACTCCTGATCCAATAATCCTAAAAGAGAAATTTCAGGTTTCGAGGTTATGTTAACTTTAAGAACTTGCTGCATTATAACACGGGCCCAATATTTCTTTACTTAATCCCAAGAATGATTTACCCTTTCTTAAAGGGACCCCAATGGTCTTCCTACTGGAAGGACCACCCCCATCAGTTCAACTGAGGTGGTAATGTAAGTAGGAGGGCCTTTGCCTTCATTTCTTTCTCCAGCAGTGCACCCACCACTGGGGGGGGGAAGGAAGTGGCAACAAAGTAGGAGTTCATGAATTCCATTGTGGGCCCCTCCCCAAGGCTATTTGCCAGCAGAGAAAACACTGTAGGTGATAAGTAACTGCTAGCCTAGAGTCTATTTTCCCAAGGCTATCCAACTGGGCAAAGGGACTGGGGAAAGAAGCAGGCAGGGACGCCAATTACTTTTGTATGTTTTAGTCAACAAATTTAGTGATTTATGCTCATTGGCGCTTTTCAACGGTGATGTCTATTTACAGTGACCATATGTTCTGGGAAAAAGTAAAGGACAAACCTTAAAAATGGGTTCTTGTGGATAAATTAAAATGGTGGGTGTTTATTACTTTGTTTTACAAAGGAACATTTTAGAGCAAAACTTTATGAAAATGCCTAGTCTGATAATACTTCTTTCTCTTCTGTTGATTGATAGTTGTTGGTGAAAATAGGAAGACAAAGGAATATTTGAAGTATTTCTAGCAGAACGACCCGATTGTGTAATAGCTTTGTTCCCTATGCCATCCGTCTGGTAAACTCGCAAGAGTCGTTTTTCTCGCCGTGCACATGTATACATAACCTGAACTAGACTGTTGTTTCTCTGTGTCATGTAATATGTGTGAGTATATGCATAATTCTGTATTTATTTATGTCATATTTATGTTGTGGATATCGAAGGTGGTGACTCTTTGAGAGCTGTATGCAACAAAATTTCATTTTAATGTATGCCGATTAGTGTACATTCAAAGTGACAATAAAGTTATTCTATTCTATTCTATTCTATTCTATTCTATTCTATTCTATTCTATTCTATTCTATTCTATTCTATTCTAATATTAGATATGTTTGCCACCTTGAGTTATTTGTAAAGATAATAAAGGTGGGATACAAATAAATAAAATCTAAAATCAAATGAGTACGGGTAAAATTATTTTAAACACACAATTCAGTGTCCAGATTGTGAAAGGCTATGCATAACCTGGCACCATTCATATGGAAAGCTTAAAGGACCAAAAGAAATCCAAAAAACAGCTTTGTGAAATAAAGGGCTGTCCTTTATAATACACCACAGGGATGTATTTTATTTCTTTAACTCGGTAATCTGATATTGTTCATGCAAAACTACAAGTCAAGTCCTATATCATATATATATCATATGTGTAATTTTTTTTGGCTTGCTAACAAAGAATAAAGGGAGACCGATATGATCATTTCAAACTTATTTGTTCTCATCAGTCAGCCATACCCTTCTGAGATTCGAACCTGGACCGACTGCGTCTTAAGCAGTTGTTTTAACCCCTAGGCCACAGACTCTCTCCCTCTCTCTGTTAGCTGAGAAGCAAGGAAGATATGTGTTAAATGTTTGTTAAGCATTCAGAATACACTTGCTTAATCCCAGACACAGGACAAATCTTATTTCCTGTTTCAGCCTAGCCCAAGGCCATCTACAGGCAGTAGCCACAGCAGTGGCAGCTCATATTATTATCAAGTATGACATCAATAACATCAATATCTGGGAATGACCAATACCTAAAATCAGTGCCTGGGAAGATACTGGAAAAAATAATAATAAAAAACAGATCTATGGACATCTAGCAAGAAATAAAGTTATAACTAAGAACCAGCACAGGTTTCTTAAAAACAGATCATGACAAACAAATCTTATTTCATTCTTTGACAAAAAACCACAAGGTTTTGTCTTAGGCCCAGTAATCTTCAATATCTTCATAAATGACATAGATGAGGGCATAGAAGGGGAACTCATCAAATATGTAGATGACACTAAACTGGCAGGAATAGCCAACATCCCAGAAGACAAGTTCAGAATCCAAAAAGATCTTGACAGACTTGATCAGTGGCCCCTATCCAACAACATGAATTTTAATGTGGAGAAAAGCAAGGTTTTACACCTAAGCAGGAAAAACCAAAGGTATAAGTACAGATTAGGCAAAACCTGGCTCAACAAACGCTAACTGTGAGTGGGACCTTGGATGATCATTTAAACATGAGCCAGCAGTGTGTGACAGCAGCCAAAAAAGCTAATACAGTCCTTGGTTGAATGAATACAGGCATAGAATCAAAATCACACAAAATATTAGTACTGCTTTAGTAAGACCACACCTGGAATATTGCATCCAGTTTTTGTCACCACATTACAAAAAAGGTTTTGAGACTTTGGGAAAAGTGCAAAGAAGAGCAACTAAGATGTTTAAAGGCCTGGAGACAAAAGCATATGAAAAACAGTTAAAGGAATTGGGTATGGCCAGTCTAGAGAAACATGAGACCAATATTCCAATATTTGAGGGGCTGCCACAAAGAAGAGGGGGTCAACTTATTTTCCAAAGCACCAGAAGTCAAGACAAGAAACAATGGATGGAAACTAACCAAGGAGAGAAGCAACCTGGAATTAAGGAAAAACTTCCTAATAGTGAGAACAATAGTGAGAACTTCCTAATAGTGGAACAGCTTACCTTCAAAAGTTGTGGGTACTTCATCACTGGAGGTTTTTAAGAAAAGACTGGACAACCACCTGTGAAATGGTATAGGGTCTCCCACTTGAGTAGGGGGTTGGGCTTGAAGACCTCCAAGGTCCCTTCCAGATCTATTCTGATTTATGTATGGACTCGCACACACATATTGGCCCGCTTCACAGATTCGGGGAGTGGTTGATCCACTTCCTTCCACTTCATTTAAACAGGATGTCTGGGTTAAGATTCTCAGATCTGGGCTGCAAACATCTGGAGTGCCACTAGCGTTCATCCGTATGTTCACAGGCCAAGTAGAATTATAGAATCACAGAGTTGGAAGGTACCTGGGAGGTCTTCTAGTCCAACCCCCTGCTCAAGCAGGAGACGCTTACAGAATAACAGAATAAAAAAAATTGGAAGGGACCCTGCAGGTTATTTAGTCCAATTCCTTGCTCAAGCAGGAGATCCTTACAGAATCACAGAATAACAGAGCTGGAAGGGATCTTGGAAGTCTTGTAGTCCAGAGGTCCCCAACCTTTTGGACACCAGGGACCCGTTCTGTAGGAGAGAGGTTTTTCCACGTGGTTTTGTGTGCTCCCCGTATCTCCTGGATGGGGCTTTGCTTGTTTATGCGGCCCGATTGCTGGCGTTGCGGTCCGGTACTGGTCCACGAACCGGGCTGTTGGGGACCCTGTTCTAGTCCAACTCTCTGCTCAGGCAGGAACTCCTATATCGTTTCAGGCCAATTGAGCGTCCAATCTCTTCTTAAAAACTTCCAGTGTTGGAGCATCTACAACAGGGGTCTTCAAACTTGGCCCTTTGATGACTTGTGGACTTCAACTCCCAGAATTCCTCAGCCAGGCACGCTGGCTGAGGAATTCTGGGAGTTGAAGTCCACAAGTCATCAAAGGGCCAAGTTTGAAGACCCCTGATCCTACAACTTCTGGAGGCAAGTTGTTTACTTCTGGAGACGAGCTTGTTCACCCCAAAGGGCAAAGCGACCAGACCAAGTCTTCAGGCCTTAAACCTCTGGTGTGGTCGGCGTGCCGAGCACACAGCTGACTTGAGATCGGCGCCGCTTTTGACTTTCCGCTCCCTGGTGGATCCGGCTGCTTCTCCCCCTCCTTTACGTCCCCCACTTTAAGACCCTCCCCTTGCTCTCTCTTCCCCCCCCCCGCCCCACCCCCTTTCCAGCCCGTCCGTCCAAGGCCCCTGGCGCTTCCCCGACCGCCCAGGCATCATGTCCCGCTCGGAGGAGGTGAACCGGCTGACCGAAAACGTCTACCGGGTGAGCCGCACTCCTTCTACTTTTACTACAGGTTCTTCTCCAAAACTTCTTTCTCTCTTGCTTTCCCTCCCGTCTCTCCTTCTCCTTCTCCTCCCACCCCCTTATTTCCCTGGATTTCTTTCTACGACCCCCTCCGGTCTTTCTCTTTTGCTCTTTTAATTCCACCTCGGCAATTTGGCTGGTCCATCGATCGATCCCTCCCTGCCTGCCTCGCCCCCTCCCCCTTCTCTTACCTCCTTCCCGCCTCCCGGCATACCGTCTACTACACACCCTTCCTGCTCCCCCAGCCTCAATTCGTTCTCCGAGTTTCTCTTTTTTTTTTCCCCCTCCCTTCCGCCTTGGCTCTGCGCTGGATCGTCCGTTTTGGCTTTTCTGGACGGTCTTAAGCAGCCTTTTGTTCGCCTCCTAAAAACCGGTGGGTGGGTGGGTGGGGGTAGAAGCAGCATGAGGTGCGTGGAAAGAGAGGAGTAAGGAATTGGGACATAATGTTCCAAGGAAGCCCCTTAGCTCCGCTGAGCGCCCCCTCCTCCTCCTCCTCCTCCTCCCCCCCCCCCCCCGTTACCATCTTTTGGATGCAGAGAAAATGCCAGGCTTCGAGGCAAAATTAATACCAGGAGCTAGTAAGTTTTCCTTTTTCTTCCTGTGAACGACCCACTGCCTAATTACTAAAACCGAACAGAGAACTTGCAGAGACGGGAGGCGAAAAAAAAACACAAAAACCCCACCGTTTGATTCCGCTATTAACGGATAGATTTAATGGTTTGTAGCGGTTTAGGACGCCCGTTGCGGCGAATGGCGATTGGGAAGCCTACTTAACTGCCTTTGCTTCGGCTTCATGATTTTTGAGCCCGAACCGCGGCGAATTGTGGCGTGCGGCTGGAAAAATGCGGGGAAACTTTTGTCAAAGATTTTTTTTTTTGGTTCTATCTTTGAAACTATCGGCGGAATCTCTAGGAAAGTTTCCTGGATCTCGCACGTGAAAAAAGCAGAATAATAATAATAATAATAATAATAATAATAATAATAATAATAATAATAATAATAATAACAACAACAACAACAACAGCAACAGCAACAACAACAGTAGTAATAGTAATAATAATAATAATAATAATAATAATAATAATAATAATAATAATAATAATAATAATAATAATAATAATAGCAGCAGCAGAGACAACAAGAAGAATGAAATAAATCAATACAAGGAGACAGGGAACTTGACAAGTTAGGTCAGGGGTCTTCCAACTTGGCCCTTTTATGACTTGTGGACTTCAACTCCCAGAATTCCTCAGCCAGGCACACTGGCTGAGGAATTCTGGGAGTTGAAGTCCACGTGTCCTAAGAACGCCAAGTTGGAAGACCCCTGCGGAGTTGGGTGATGGTGCTCCCCTCCCATTTCCCCCAGTGGAAATGATGGAAATTTCATGCCTAATCCCTTCCCCCTCCCCCCCCCCCAACTTGGCTGGAGATGAAAAAGAAAACTTAACCCATTTGCTGCTTACCCTCCTTCGAAACATTTGGTTCCCCTTCCGTAATTATCCTGATGGCAACTGTGTGGGTTATTTGCTTATCAGTAAAGGAAACACGCGTCAGCCGGAGTTCCCGTGCTCCCTGCTTGTTGCTGCCATAACGCAGGAAAGCCACATTTGGCCTGACATCCCTTTTGTGAGGGTGGGTGGAGAAAAGCTCCTTTAAGGTCTGCAGAATTGGGATCATGAGGATAGTAATGCCTCTGGGAAGCTGAAGTATCTTGATACCACTATTTCTTAAATTATGGAGGTATTTTATGCCGGTCTCTGCACTAAGGTCAAGACTTGAAAGGCTAGGTGGATACTCAGCAATAGAGCCTTGGTGGAGCAGTGGGCTAATGCCTCCTTAAGTAACACCAGCTGCCTGCAATTAGTGCAGGTTCGAGTCCCACCAGGCTCAAGGTTGACTCAGCCTTCCATCCTTCCGAGGTAGGTAAAATGAGGACCTAAATTGTTGGGGGCAATTGTAATAATGCCGCTTGGGGGGGGGTGTGAAAGCCCTAATAAGCAGGCATATACATAGAATGAAGGCTACTGCTAAGCTTGTAAGCCGCCCTGAGTCTTCGGAGAAGGGCGGGATATAAATGGAATTAAAATAAATAAATATTTCTTACATTATGGGAATATTTTATGCCAGTGTTTGCAGTAAGGTGAAGGATATGGGAACTACAACAAACCTATAGAATAGAACAGGGTAGAACAGATGGAGACTTTATTAGACCCATTGGTTGAATGACATAGATGTTCATCCTGATTTTTCTGGACCAAAACTGCACTCAAACCCTTTTCCACAATGAGCTGTGGATTCAGATAGTCCTCGATTTACAGCAGTTCATTTAGTGACCGTTCAAAGTTGCAATGGCTCTGAAAAAAGTGACTTATGACTGCTTTTCACACTTGTGACCGTCGCAGCAACCCCATGGTCACATGATCAAAGTTCAGGCGCTTTGCAGCTGACTCATATTTATCACGGTTGCAGTGTCCTGTGGTCATGTGATCGCCTTTTGCGACTTTCTGACAAGCAAAGTCAATGAGGAAGCTAAATTCACTTAATAATTGCGTTATTGACTTAACAACTGCAATCATTCACTTAACAAGAAAGGTCATAAAATGAGGCAAAACTCACAACTATCTTGCTTTAGCAACAGAAATTTTGGGCTCAATTTTGATTGTATGTCGAGGACTACTGTACATGCTTCTAAAAATAATAATTACTAATAATTATCAATTATTAATAAGTAATAAATAATTATTAAGTCATTAATCATTGCAGGATCTAATCTGGGCTGGTCACTGGGACTACAGGTTTAGTTTTCCAAGATTTCGGACTTGAGCATATTCTGATAGAAGTTCTCCATGGATGGGCTCCGTCCAGCACGAGTCCAAAAACTCGGAAGACTAAACTTCTAGTCCTGGTGACCAACCCAGATTGCACCCTGCAACGTTATGCTGGGACAGGTATATTTGCCTTCATTCATAATAATTACTGTTTATGGTTTGGCTGTTGACTTTGACAAGGGGAAGGAGATGCCTTGAATGGAAGCCAGCAGAGACTTATCTTTGACCCGATGCCTGTTTTTAGTGCCAGGCAAGAACATGCCCCATAGGTGATGACACAGGCCAGATTATACATGCAGCCACATGTGGCAGGAATGAACTGACTGACTTTTGCATTATTTCTGAGTTCAAGAGGGGATGTCATTTCCCTGCATTAATTTTAAGAAAAGTATCTCTGCAAGGAAAGATCGGCATCTCTGAAAAAACCTACAGGGTCTCTGCAGGGCTGGATTTTTGCATGTAGGAAATGTTCTTCCTGAATAGCATTCCAGTGGCATCCAGGCATGTATGCCAGGGATTTGAACAGATGTGCTCTTATCTCATAAAGAATCCTGTGACTCATCGACCAACCATTCATGCAATTCCAAGTTTATAAGTGGGCAGGTCTGTTCAAGAGGAGATAAAAAGAGTTTGGAAGAGTCAAAATAACAGCTGGGTCCTTGTGAGGGACAGGTATAAAAAGAGGCTAGGCTGAGACCTCAAGAAGAGGTGGTATGTTCGTCACATGACCACGGTCAACATCTGGAATTTTTCACCCTCCCTGTTGGCCCCCTACAGATGGGAGATTGCTTTGTGGCACTACAGTAGAAGACTTGACCAAACTCTACCACAAATGGTAGAGATATGCAGATATGCAGACAATTCATAAAACAAATTCTTCCCTTTGCCATTTTTCAGTCATGCTTCCTCTTTCTCCCCATCTACCCATTCCTCTCCCCATTGCCGCCACTCCATTTCGGCTGTTCTAGTGATCTGCCCTTCATTCATCCTTGTTCCTGCTGTTCTTCATCTATCCACATGTACTTCGTTGCAATGCTCCCTTTTCTCTCTAGGCATTAGGGATGTCCGAAGGGAAGGGGTCAAACACGCATAAAAAGGGCAAGGGTTTGATTGACAATTGTGGGTACCATCTTCATTTTTTGATTCCTGCTAAGCATCAACCCAAGGGACGCGGTGGCTCAGTGGGTTAGGATGCTGAGCTTGTCGATCAGAAGGTCGGCAGTTTGGCAGGTCGAATCCCGAGTGCCGCGTAGCAGAGTGAGCGCCTGTTACTCGTCCCAGCTTCTAGCAGTTCGAAAGCACGTAAAAATGCAAGTAGAAAAATAGGGACCACTACGGTGGGAAGGTAACAGCGCTTCGTGTGCCTTTGGCGTCTAGTCATGCCGGCCACATGATCACGGAGACGTCCTTGGACAAGCGCTGGCTCTTCGGCTTTGAAACGGAGATGAGCACCGGCCCCTAGAGTTGGAAACGACTAGCACGCATGGGCGGGGGAACCTTTACCTTTACCTTTAAGCATCAACCCACCACTTGCATTATCTGAGGTAATGAGAGAGAGGTGAATAATCTATGGCTATGCATGGACTCCAGCACACCTTTTTGCAACTGTTAGACACTCTTTCCCCTTCTTAAAATGCCAGTGTTTTTCACCTTTTATGGGACTTGAAGGGATGGTATGTTCCTATAAGACCTAAGGCTCCAATTTTAACCCTTGATTGCCCTCCCTGCAGGCCAAATATATAAGCTTTGCTTTCAGGAATGTGGTCCACTTCTGAAGTAGAATAAAAGAGGAGTTGAGAAGATTCTCACCCTTATCCTCAGTTTTACAATACTCTAGTATAGTATTATAATACTATAAAACATAACCCAATATATCATTAATGTATTATTAGCTCTGATACAGATCTGCTTAGGACCCAAATAGAAAGCTGAAACACACGTTGCTGTGTCTTAATATACCTGGAAACTCACTGTAGTAAAAAGAACAAATATACCAACTGAGAACTGCTAAGTAGAATATGTGCTTTTTATAATGTTTTTCTTAAATTTTAATTTGTAAAGCAAAGTTATAAACATAAACAATTACATTTTTGTCATTATGAACCTCTTAGATATGCCACTTTTTCAGGTTTATCCTTTATTTTTCAAAGAAAATATGGTTGTCGTACATATATTGGACCTTTTTCCCCAAAAAGCTGCATACACCTTCAAGCTCAGAGATTGATAAAGGCAGTCTTGTCAGAGTTTAAATTCCTGTTAGATTCTAGTGGAAAAGTAAAAAAAACACATTTCAGGTCTACGGAGATTCTCAATCATCCAAATCATGGTTTTCCCAAATGTGCTTTTTCAAAAGGCAATTGGACTTCCTTTGTTTTTTCTTGAAGATGTTTTGCTTCTCATTCAAAAAGCTTCTTCAGTTCTAACTGAATGGTAGAGAATGGAAGGATTTATATTTATATTTATATTTATATTTATATTTATATTTATATTATTTATATTTATATTTATATTTATATTTATATTTATATTTATATTTATATTTATATTTATTTATATTTATATTTATATTCCTTGCAGTCACGACCGCAAGGAATGTAAATGCTTCCATTCTCTACCATTCGGTCAGAACTGAAGAAGCTCCTTGGGTGAGAAGCAAAATGTCTTCAAGGAAAAACAAAAAAAAAGTCCAGTTGTCTTTTTAAAAAGCACCTTTAGGACAACACATTTCAGGCTTTCTCAGGAGATTGTGGAGGTGCTTAATTTTGTATCAGGCCAGAATATCTTATGTTTTATTTTCTTCCCTATTCTGACAAGGTGATTCTGGACCAGTTCAACCCAAGTTTAAGGAATTTTGTTACCATGGGGAAAAGTTATCAAAAAGCCCTCTCAGGTAAGGGAATACCCCATTCCAACTCCCTGACTTTGAATTAGATCAGCACTGGTCCTTTGCAGGAGAAACTTTTTGTGTTCAAAGTTCAAAGTGTTCAAAGTCCTGTTCACCGCCCTGAGTCCCTCGGGAGAAGGGCGGTATAAAAATTTAATAAACTATAACTAAACTAAACTATAACTATTATTTGATGTCTGTTCTCTCCCACTCCCTGTTCACCTTTACAGGGGTTACTGTTGCTGCCAAAGGCTACTTTGATGCCTTGGTGAAACTTGGTGAGTTGGCCAGTGACAGCCAAGGATCCAAAGAGCTGGGTAGGTTTCTTGATTGATCTGTTTTGTCTCTTCCAAAACAACAATTCAAATATCTGAACAACCGATTCTCTTATTGGATGCAGGCCTGGGTCTCCGAGGCCTAGAACAGACTTCCGGAAGTGGCATCCACGCACTTCCGGCGGGCCATTCTAGGCCTCCGAGGCTTCCTCCAGGCCTCCGAGGCCTAGAACAGACTTCTTGAAGTGGCATCCATGCACTTCCAGCAGGCGTTCAGCCGGTTCTCCGAACTCAGCAAAATTTAGCTACTGGTTCTTCTGAACCGGTTTGAAGCAATTGAATCCCACCACTGGTCCGGCCACTGTGTTCTTTGATAGCCTGGTTTCCTTTTACCACTAATTATTTTTATTTTTCAATAGAATTTTCTATAGAATGTCACAAAGTACAACACAAATAACCTTCCCTAACCTGAAGTCCCATGTCTTTCAGAAGTGTTGGGACTTCAGCCCCCAGAATTCTTATCCAGTATTGATAAAGGAAATATACTGGCAGTGTATTTGTGGGGTGCGTGTGTCAGGTTGGGGAAGGTTAAAACAGCTTTGGACAGAATTAGTCAATCAGGCTACATATCTAGGGTACAAAATTCCAAGCAGGCACTAGGTGGGAAGAAATACAGGTAGTCCTCTACTTACAACCATTAATTTAGTGACCATTTGAAGTTACAATGTCACTGAAAAGTGACTTAGGACCATCTTTCACACTTAACGACCGTTGCAGCATCCCCGTGGTCACGTGATCAGAATTCAGGCTCTTGGCAACTGGCATGTATTTATGACAGTTGCACTTTCCTGAGGTCATTTGACCACCATTTGTGACCTTCCCAGCCATCTTCCAAGAAGCAGTCAATGGGGGATGCCAGATTTGCTTAATGACCACATGATTCACTTAACAACTGCCTTGGTTAACAATGAAACTTTGGGGCTCAATTGTAGTCGTAAGTTGACGATTATTTGTAGTGTTTTCTGCATGTCTATGTGGCCATCTTAACTGCTGTCTGGATTTTTGCAGCCCACATATAGTAGCCTGAGTATTGTTGGCTGGGGAATTCTGGGAGTTGAAGTTCACATGTCTTAAAGTTGCCCAAAGTTGAGACAGACTGGTTTACCTTATGAAGATTGGCTTTATGACCTGTTTACTTTCCCTCTTTCTGGCTTGCATATGTATATTATCTGATTGGATACCTTTATAATTTGGCAACCAAATTATACTAGTGGCATCATGGAAACCACCCCCAGAGAGAAGTAATTCCATGCATTTAAGGTAAACTGAAATGAAGAACTTAGTTATGTGTTCAGCAGAATCAGCTGGGAAATTTTGCTTCTGCTGTACAGGTTTGTAGTGAGGAAGGGTGCCTGCTTGGAATTTTGTACCCTAGATATGTAGCCTGATTGACATGCCGTTTGCAGCTGAGAGAAAAATAGGGATTTTTCCCCCCATGTTTAATTATTGTCAGAACCCACCCACCCTCAAATATCAACAAGCATGGTAGAGTCAAAGGACAGGGTTATTGTTGATGCAGTTAATTGTATAACTATCCTTAATCTACTTTAAGTTATTTGGGGGGTTTGGGGATTTTTAGCATTTTATTTTCTATGAATGCCTCTAGCGTTTTGTTGAGGACCACAGGAGTTGTTGGAGTGCAGATTATGTTTATTGCAAACATTTTGCTATAATGCAGATGATTTGGGTTTAATTAAAACATATTTTATAAATAAAGTTAAGTGTAGGCAGATTAGTGGACCTACATCAGTAAATGGCAAGCACAACATTAGGCCTGGTAATCTAGCTGTGGATGATGGGACTTGTAAATATCAAACACATTTGGCAGGGACTAGTTGCAAAAGGCTGTTCTAAATCATTAGTTATTAGTAAGTTATTCCTACGTACCTGCATTTTTTTATGTGGCGATACGCCTGCCTATGTTCATGATATACAGATAGTCCTCAACTTACAACAGTTCACTAAGTGATGTTTGAAGTTACAACTGTACTGAAAAAAGTGAGTTATGATCATTTTTCATACTTATGACCAGTGTTAGCATCCCTATAGTCACGTGATGAAAATTCAGCTGCTTTGCAACTGACTCTTATTTATGACGGTTGCAGTGTCCAGGGATGGTGGGATCACCTTTTGTGACCTTCTGACAAGCAGGGTCAATGGGGAAACCAGATTCACTTAACAATTGTGTTAATAACTTAACAACTGCAGTAATTGTGGCAAGAAAGGTCATAAAATGGGGCAAAACTCACTTAACAAATATTCCACTTAGCAACAGAAATTTTGGGTTATATTGTGGTCATAAGTAGAAGACTACATGTGCAGTTGATCCTTGATTTACAGCCACAGTTGGGACTGGAACATTTGATGTTAAGCGGTATGATTGTTAAGTGAGGTATCATGTGACTGTCATCTGATTTTATGATCTTTTTGTCACAGTTATTAAGCGAGGCAACGCATGACAACGATTTGCAACCTTCCCTGCCATTCTCCCCCTTGACTTTGCTTGTTGGCAAGGAAGCTCGCAAATAGTAATCACGTGACTCTAGGATTCTTCAAATATAAATGCGAGATGGTTGCCAAGTGCCCCAATTGCAATCAAGTGATCACAGGAAAGCTGCGATGATCATAGTGTGAAAACTGGTCATAAGTCACTTTTTTTCAGCACCATCATAACTTTGAACAATTATTAAACAAATGGTCGTAAGTTGAGGATTATCTGTATATTACCTCAGTGGTCCCCAGTCTTTCTAGCTTGCCAGCCTGGCCTGGCATGACGGGGGTGAGTGGCACACACACACAGCTTCATTTGTGCAAGCGTTGTGTGCACACGCCCTCCTCTCACCTGAATGGAGCTTCGTGTGCAAGCAAAGGGTGCCTGCACTCGCGCACGAAGCTCCATTCGCACAAGCGGAGGGCTGTTGTGCTTGTGTGTGAAGCTCCACTTGCATGAGTGGAGGGCGCTCACGCACCAAGCATCATTCCCGCAATTGGAGCTTTGCACACAAGCGCAAGTGCCTTCTGCTTGCGAGTGAGTTTCACATGCGCAAGCTTGCCCATTTCTCCCATGGCCTTAGTAGTGGGCCGTGGCCTGGGGGTTGGGGACCCCTGTGTTAAATTTAATCTCTATGTACCATAAGTAAAGTATGTAGATTACGGGTTGCTGACTCAAGGCAAAATGTACACAGCTTTCTCCAAAGTTCTCTGGAGCAGGATTTCTCAGCCGTGGCAACTTTAAGCTGTGTGGACTTCAACTCCCAGAATTCCTCAGCCAGCATTAAAGTTGCTGAGGCTGAGAAACCCTGCTCTTCAGCATGAAAGGCTTGCTAGTTCCAATTGAAAGCTGTTTCTTCAGGGAATGGAATTAACTCCAAAGGAGATTACCCTGGGGCAGGGTACAAAAAGATATTTAAATGTGGAGGGACTTCTTTGGGTGCATTAACCCTTCAATTGTCTTGGCCTTCAGGTGATACCTTGTTCCAAATGGCTGAAGTCCACAGGCAGATGCAAGTACAGTTAGAGGAGACGGTGAGTATCCATATGTGATATTAGCCCAGCACCAGATCTGCCCATATTAGATTAATAGCCTGCTTTTTTCTGGCTTCACATTCTTCTTATGTCCTAGATTAGACCTGCAGGCCTATTTTCCCCAGTACCTTCTGAATGTCTTAACAGCCATTTCTGGAACCCATAAGAGAGGGGGTGGGGGGAGGGAGAAATACAGATCTCCCTTTGTTTGATTGTCATCTGCCCTTTTCTGCTTTCCCATCCCTTGTTCTTAGCTGAAATTTTTCCACTCTGAGATGCTGTCCCAACTGGAACACAAACTGGAGCTGGATATCAAGTATCTGATGGTAAGTAAAAAGATTTCTCTGCATCTCCTCACTGCAATTTCAAATTTGTCTCTCTTCCTCATTATTCTATATTTTACCCAGTTCATAATGGCTGAATTCACATAGCCTGCTGTCATAAAGCATGTTGACACAATGTGGTAAGCCAAAACTAAACATGGCTTAAAGAGAGCCCAGCTTTAAATTTGGGGTTTCTTAGTGTAGGAGAAGAGCAGACAGAGCTGGGGTGGGGGTGGGAGGGTGGAGTTAAGCATGTCATCAGCTTGCATTCCCATAAAGTACTACCAAGTCCAACCCCTCTTGACTTCCGTTGACCTTTATCTGGCACCAATTTTTTCTTCAACCTGTGTTGACCAGATTCTTGTGGATAGGCTTGACTAAATGTCCTATGCTGTAACCTTACAAACGGTCCTGATTCTTTGCACCTGACACTTAAGTCAGCCAGCATGCCTCAGGGAACTCAGTTTTCCGAATCTAACAACCAACACATGTACTGGATTTCGATTGTTAGAATCTCCCTGTCAATTAAAAGTCTGATCTGTCTGGAGGACACCAAGTTGTGAAATCTAGCATCTTGATTTGGCATGGATTTTGATTCCCCACCATATTAGATACAACTTTCTTTCTTGTCAACATTCAGGTAGTCCTCGCTTAGTGAATTGGCAAAGCATCACTTAGGATTGGAATTGGAATTGGAATTGGCAAAGTATCACTTAGGACAGACATGTCAAACACAAGGCCCGGGGCCCAGATCCGGCCCACGAAGTGGTTTCATGTGGCCCGCGAAGCCATCCTGGAAACAGTGAGGGAACAGCCCCCACTGCCTTGGCCCTGGCCCAGAGACCCTCCTTCTACCAGAGACCCTCAGATCTGTCCCACTCCTGCCCAGGCCCCCATAGTCACCCTTGATGCGAACAATGTAGAGTTGGCCATGCCCACCCAGTAGGCCATACGCACTCTAGCCACGGCCACCCAGTAGGCCACGCCCACCCAGGCCATACTCACCCGGCCCCCTGAGGGCAACCGCAGTGCTGATGCGGCCCTCAATGAAATTGAGTTTGACACCCCTGATTTAGGATTTTACTTTCTCATTCTCTATGAACTCTCCTTGTCACAAATGACAATCATGTCACCCAAGGATGTTGTGTATCATAAGTGTGAGGATTGGTCACAAAGCCTTTTTTTCACCGTTGTAACTCTGAACAGTCTCTAGACCAGGCATGTCAAACTGTTGGCCTGCAGGCCGGATGCATCATGATGAAACTGCGCCCTCCCCATTGCCAGCAATGGGGAAAAAGTCATGATACGTCGCGAGTTTGATATGCCTGCTCTAGACATAGCAGTCAGAATTATCTGCTTCTGGTTAAACAGGATTCAAATCTCAACAGTAATTTTGGAAACACCTGTGCTTTGATGGGTAAACCATGGGGTACCCTACAACTTCAAAGCTTGTTCACCCCATTTCCCCAACTTCTAGGCTACTCTGAAGAAATACCAAGCAGAGCATCGTGCCAAAGCCGAATCAATCGAAAAGTGTCAGACTGAGCTGAAGAAACTGCGCAAGAAATGCCAGAACAGTAAAAACCCAATGAAATATGGGGATCGTGAAGTGCAGGTAGGTTTGAAGGAGAAGGGAAGGGAGAATGACATTGCAAGAGGAAATTGCTCCATTCCAAGCATCCCCTAGGCCAGGGGTAGGCAACCTCGGCTCTTTTATGACTCATGGACTTGAAACTCCCAGAATTTCTGAGCCATCCATGAGTCATAAAAGAGTCGAGGTTGCCTATCCCTGCTCTAGGCGCTCAAACACTTTTCACCCAGAGATCTGACAGAGACATGACAGACTGGAAGCTCCGTTTGCATGCAACGGAAGCATGCAATGGAAATGGAAGCTCCGTTTCCAAGCATCCCATTTGCATGTAGACAAAGCTTCCAGTCTCCGTCAGGTCTCTGTCTGGATGAAAAGTGTTCCAGTGGTGGCGGAAAGGAGCTGGTGGGAGGAGCAGGAGACAGGTACCGCAAACTTTTTCGTGCCGAGAATGAAAGTTTCTGGGGTCTGTGATCTCGTGAGAGTTCAGACACCCATTCTCTGCCTGAACTCGCGCCATATTATGGCACCCAGGAGCTTCCGTCAACTCTCCCTCAAAGGCAAACAAACCGCAGCAGAGAGGAAACAGATATTTTCAAGGAAAGTGAGTCCAGAAGGGCAGGATGGGAGGGGGGAGCAGTTGTGAGGAACAGGTGCGGGGGAATAGGGCGAATGTTGCAGAGCCTCTGCAGTCGTTCGTAAGGGAGAACGACTGCCATGGTGCTGCATTTGTAATTTGGGGACTTGCTCAGGGATGTTTATTGCATAACTTCGAACGGGTGCTAAGTGAACGCTCGTAACTCAGGGATTATCTGTACTGTTATTTTAACCACCAAATTGAGAATCAGAAGCTGTGCCCTGTAAATGTCAACACAGGTACTTACGACCAGTTGCTTAGCAACCATTCGAAATTACAGCCTACCTGAAAAAGGAGACTTATGACCCGGATCTGAAGTTCTGGCAGTTGACCCCCCCTCTCCAGTGATGTGGCCGCATTTCTGGGATTCAGCTACGTGGCTGCACTTACAGTCATTTGCAACATTCTGTGGTCACGTGACCGCATCTTATGCAGTGATGGGATTCAAATACGTTGACCAACTGGTTGAACACCCGGTTTTTTGCATGGACGTCGCTTCCGGAAGTCCATTCTGGGGCTGGGCCTTGCGAAAAAGGGCTAGGGCAGGGGTAGGCAACCTTGGCTCTTTTATGACTCATGAACTTCAACTCCCAGAATTCCTGACTGGGAGTTGAAGTCCATGAGTCATAAAAGAGCTGAGGTTGCCTACCCCTGGCTAGGGCTTCAGCCAGTTCGCCGAAGTCAACAAATAATTAGCTACTGGTTCTGCTGAATCGGTGCAAACTGACTGAATCCCACCACTGATCTTATGACAATTTCGCTGAAGTGTTAAAAACTTTTGGTTTGGGGGCAAAACTCTGCTATAGCAAACAATGGGTTCCCTTAATGACTGACAACCCCTCCCCCCCAAAGCCGTAAAATTGCTTCAGGCATGTGAACAATCTGCTTTACAACCCTAATAATCATAATGGGTAGGTTCAATTGTGGTGGTAACTTGAGGGCTACCTGTAGAGCATTACATCCAGCTGTGTTTTCCTGTGCCTTGCTACCAAAGAAAGTTATGGTTGAACTCATGACTTTATGGCCATGACATGATTCTAGCTGTGAGCAGCATAGCTCTTCCTTACACCATTCCATGCTATGGCAAGAAAAAAGTCGACAGGTTCATCAGCTTAGAGGTTAATTCAATCTCTGGCATCTCCAAAGGCTGGAATGGCTCCTGTTTAAATCAATATAGGCCACCTTTTTCTAACTGATGCTATGTCAGTTCATAAACTGATTTACAGCAGTGCTTCTCAACCTCAGCCACTTTAAGATTTGTGGACTTCAATTCCCAGAACTCCCCAGCTAGTCATGACTAGCTGGAGAGTTCTGGGAATTGAAGTCCACACGTCTTAAAGTGGCCGAGGTTGAGAAACACCAGATTTACAGTAACAAAATGGCTACCTTCATAGAATGCAGTGGACCAAATCCAAACCAAACACATTTATGGTTCAGTGGGGTTCATGTGAACCAGGCCAACTGAAAGCACCATTTCTGATTAATAATTGTTAGTGTTACAGACTATAGCTTGGTTTTATTTATTCCACACCATTTTCCTTTGTATCGGTAGGCTCACTTTTATTTTTATTTTTTTATTTTAATTCCATTTATATCCCGCCCTTCTCCGAAGACTCAGGGCGGCTTACAAGCTTAGCAGTAGCCTTCATTCTATGTATATGCCTGCTTATTAGGGTTTTCACACACACACCCCAAGCGGCATTATTACAAAGTCAGCTTATTGCCCCCAACAATCTGGGTCCTCATTTTACCTACCTCGGAAGGATGGAAGGCTGAGTCAACCTTGAGCCTGGTGGGACTCGAACCTGCACTAATTGCAGGCAGCTGGTGTTACTTAAGGAGGCATCAGCCCACTGCTCCACCAAGGCTCATGCATCGTGCTCACACCACATATTTCCCTGCACAACACAAGAGCAGCCATTAATATGGATCAGCAGTGAGGACACGCATGACACAGTAGCATAAAAGTACGCCTTCTTCAACCTGTCAATCACCAGATGTGTTGCTTTCAGTACTTATAACCATCAGCCAAAAAGGCCATGCTGCTTAACAACTATAGGATGATTCCAGCACATCTGGAGAGCACCAGATAGGGATATGCTAAGCAATTCTACAAATGGCATGTGCAGAGGACTGTGGTTTACAGTAGCCATTGCAGTACTACCTATATGAGTAGTTTCGGTGTACATGATAACCACTAACTTACAAGAGGAAGTGGGTTGACCCTGAAAATAAATCGGCAGAGAGAGTTGAATAGCCACAGATGCTAAATAAATGCTATTAGATGCTAAAACCCAGACAGCGCATAAGCACATTTTCCCCCAAATATACTCTTATAGGCATGTACAAAGAATATCGGTTTGTCGTATCCTGTATCTAGTTAAGACATCTTAAAAGGATATGCTGCATTTTTAAATTCTGACAAAATTTGAGGCCTGCGTTGTCCTGGCACTAAACGTGCAAACTGATGCAATCTGGATGCAAAAAAATGGTATGGGGGGAAATGCTTGAACAACTGGGTTTCTGCAAACTTTCAGAGCGGCCTCTTCCTCTCAGCTGTGCATTAGGAATTGCTGTCTTCTTCGGTGTAAAAATGAAACCTGGCAGCTGTTGCTCCCTCCCCTTCTTATGTGCGTCTGGGTCACTGCCTTCTCCTTGGGTTGCTGTCTGGTCCTGAAATTGGGGTCACTAAGAACAGTGAGGTCTTGAAAGGGTTTAATATTCTGTGGCCATTTGGAGCTTAAAGAGATAAGCTCTGCGGAGGGGCTACCTGTGAAAAAGGAAAAAAAATGACCCTGATGCACAGATTGTTTTACACACCTGCCCACAAATGCACACACAGTTTTGCATACAATGTCCATTGAACAGGCACTTGTTCTCGTGCAAGCCATTTACAAGCTCTGTTCTTGTGCAGAACATTTTCAAGCCCTGTTCTTATGCAGAACACTTATAGGCCCTGTTCTTGTGCTAAAGATTTATAGAGTATTTGCTTTGCTGGAGCCCTGCAAGTGTCCGTAGTGTTCCTTTTTGCACCACCATTTTATCACAGACAGTAACTCCTCAACTGTTCGGCTCCAAACTTTAAAGGGGATGGATGCAGTCCTAGAAAACACACACACACACACACACACACACACACAAAACCACCCAACAACCCAAAAAGCAGGCCAGAAATTTGGTCTACTCCACGGTATTGCAAATGCCGTACACCAGGAAGTAGGCCACTCACCAGTGTGGGCTTGTATGTGCCGGGTGTGCCCAGGCTGGCAAGCTGACAGCGTTCATCCTCCATTCACACTGTTTCCTCCTGGCTCCCTGACTCACTCTGGGCCCTGCATCCTCTATTTATCTTCCCTCCCCCCCTCCTCCCTTCCCCATCCTGGGAATCCCCACAGCAAGCTTTGGGCTCCTTTTGTCAACCTTGTTGCCACAGTAACCATTACTTCAGGATCAAGGCCTGCTTCAACTGGGGGGGGCGAGGAGAGCAGTAAGAAAGGGGCACAGGATAACCCTTTATTGCCCGTATCTTCCGAGATTGCCCACTGCCTGCCAGCCTAAGGTGCTGATAATGGAGAATCTAGCACTTAACACAAATCTGAGCCTTTTCTTCCTTTTTATTTTATTTTTTTATTTTTTGTGATTGGGATGATACATGCAGGACATGCGGAGGCTCCGCGAAACCTTTTAGGGTGCGTCTTCCGAGAATGCTTTTTTAAATTATTTAATTTTAAGGATGGTACCAATAAAGGAGAATATTTGTAGCTCAGGGTTGAAATGGAGGGTCCTTGGTGCTCTCTGAGCTTGGTTATTATTTTATTTTTTTTGCAGACGTTTCATTACCCAAACTAGATAATGTCATCGGTGCTTCTGATGCTCCAGAGTGAACTGGTGATGTTACCTAATTTGGGTAAAAAAAACGTCTGCAAGAAAACAAGCTTAGAGAGTTAGAGGATCCCTCATTTAAGGATGGTGTCAGAAACCAGGGGGTTTTGCAGCCTTCTGGGGTTTTGGACCACAGCTTCCACTCATCATCTGTGCACAAAGCAGCCATAGATTGTGGGGAAATCTAATGCATCTGGAAAACGACAGACTACTTTTCCTAAACGGTGATAGCTGGTCTACAATAATAATCTGGAATACTGCATCTAAAAGTTGTAGAAAATCCTACTTAGGGCTCTGAGGAGCTTTTCAGAATCTCTTTGCCAGGGAAGGAGTTGTGCTTTTGTAAATAAAACTTGAAAGTCTGCCACTTTGACCCTGAATGTCGGAGAATGTAAGGACTCTTTTTTTTTTGTTGTTAAACCATATGCTGGTGATAATGATATGTGTGAGTCATGCAATGTGCTAAGGATCCAGTATAGGCTTGAACAGAAAAATAGGGAGAAATTATGTCTGGTAAACATAAAAATCTGAATATAAGATAGAATGTTTTGGTTTTGGCCTTTAGGACAAATTGCAGGAGTTGACCAATAAAATATTGCAGATAAGGGGGTGGGGTGTGGGAAAGGCTGTAATAGGAATTCAGAATTGTGTATGAAACAGTAATAATATCATAACAGCAATAATAATAGGTATATTCTACTTATATAAAGCACATTTTAACCTGCTGTCAGGGGGCTTGACATTGATAATAGCAAAAATTCTTATTAAGATTGCTGAGTAAAATACACAAATTATTTAGACATACCAGTGTAAAGATGCCTTTGAGTCAGACTCAGCTCATGGTGGCTTCTTAAAACTATGCAGACGTTTTTGAGAACAGTTTGAAAAAGTCCCATTTAATTTCCAGCCAAAGTTGAGCTTCCCTTTGCTGAAACAAGTTATTTAGAGCTCCACACCTATATATCTGCACATTAGTAGGGCTTACCTCTTAGTAAAAGTGTAGAGAAAGAGGCTGATACCACCCAAACCATTTAATTCTGCTGCAGATATTGTGAATTTAAACCCAATGCACCGGAAGAGCAGCACAATAGGCAAGATTGGTCCAGTATATGTTTGTATCATTTTGTCTCTGAGAGGTAGGCATTATTGAGCCTGCTGCCTCCAAAGATGTGGGGCATGCTGGCTGGGATTCTGGGAGTTGTAGTCTCCACACAGGTGGAAGTTTCCTGATTGAAGAAGATTGATGTTTGGGGTACCCAGATTCTATACAATGGGGGTATCTTCAGGGTGTGGTCAAGAAAGTTGTGATATTGGACCAACATTGTTAATCTAAGGTCCAATCTTCTTAAAAACAGGGGGAGTTTTGATTGCACCATTGTGGACAACATCTAGACCAGTGTTTCCCAACCATAACCATTTTAAGAATACCAGCGCTGTTCTTCTGTCATTGCTGGCTAGGGTATTCTGGGAGTTGAAGTCCACACATCTTAAAATGGCTATGGTTGAGAAACACTGATCTAGACTTGCATGACCAACCCTGAGGACACTACCTGCCATGAAGCATTGCTCTTGATTAAACAAGATGGCCATTGTCTTGTCTCTGAATCATTTGGGAGGTGTTTTCTCTTTTTCTCTCTCTTTCTCTCTCTCCCTTAGTATGTGGAAATCATGAGCACCAAGCAGAGCGAGCTGGATCGGTTTGTGGCAGAAGGCTACAAAGCAGCTCTGACGGAGGAACGGCGCCGGTACTCGTTTCTGGTGGACCGCCAGTGTGCTGTTTCCAAGCACTTCAGCAATTATCACAGCAAGGTGAGCTGCCTCTCTTTTCCCTCTTCCCCTCCCTCCTCCCAACATATGCTTTGGGCTCAAATTCACCCTAGACCAGGAGTCTCCGTGGACTGGTACTGGGCCATGGCATGCCAGCAAAGCCCCATCTATGGGATGCAGGCAGCACACAAAACCACACACTCTCCGGTCCATGGAAAAAACCTTTCTCCACAGAACCGGTCCCTGGTGCCCAAAAGGTTGGGGACCTCTGCCCTAGACATCCTCCAGCAAAACTTGGAAACAAGGACTCCTGTGTGTGTTGTGGTTCCATATTTGCAAGAGAGGTATCAGAAAAACTTTAGTTGTCACCACTATCCGGCCTTTTATGATAATATCCCCGTGGATACCTCTTCTTGCAATGTGGAAGTATAAAATTCCCCATTGCTCTTCAACCAGTGCTCTTCAACTTACAACCATTCATTTAGTGACTGTTCAAAAATTACAGCAGGACTGAAAAAATGACTTATGACTGGTTCTCATTGCAGCTTCTCTATGGTTACAGTGATAAAATTGCATCCGGCATATATTCTTAATGGCTGCAGCATCCCAGGGTCATGTGATCACCATTTGCAACCTTTCCAGCCAGCTTCTGGCAAGTGAAGTTAATAGGAGGAGCTGGATTCACTTAATGACTGCCTGATTCACTTAACAACTGCAGTGATTCACTTAACAACCATGGCAAAATAGGTTCTAAAATGGTTTATAACTCACTTAATAACTGCCTTGTTTAACAACAGAATTTTTTGTTGCAATTGCGGTCATAGGTCAAGGACTATTTGTGGAATCAAATAAGAGGGAAGGCAACATGAGAATCCCAAGATGTGTTCTTGATTCCCAGAGGGAAAACCAAAAATACATATTGCTGCTTGAACTTCTAGAGCAGAAATGTCAAACACAAGGCCCGGGGGCCAGATCCGGCCCACAAAGTGGTTTCATGTGGCCCCCTAAGCCATCCTGGAAACAGTGAAGGAACGGTCCCCGCTGCCTTGGCCCTGGCCCAGAGACCCTCCTTCTGCCAGAGACTCCCAGATCTGTCCCACTCCTGCCCAGGCCCCCATAGGCACCCTTGATGCCAATGATGTAGAGCTGGCCATGCCCACCCAAGTAGGCCATACGCAATCCAGCTGTGCCCACCCAGTAGGCCACGTCCACCCAGGCCATACCCACCCGGCCCCCCGAGGGCAACCACAATACTGATGTGGCTCTCAATGAAATTGAGTTTGACACCCCTGTTCTAGAGGGAACGGTGGGAAATAAATACAGACTTTCTCTAAAGTAAAGAAAAAATTAGATGTGTCAAGGACATTTGTTCATTCAATGTGAATGGCACAGATACTTTCTGCTAGGGGTGGTGATAATTACTGAGACTACATCAGGTTTAATTTTTCCTGCTTTCTGAAATGCTGAAGTAAAATCCTCCCTTGTAGCTCCTGTTGCATGGAATGAGATTGTCTATTAGCACAAATGGATCCCTTCCCAAAACTTATTCTAGCTTCAGTGGAAAGTTTTCCTCAGGAGCCCAGCAAACCTGTTTAACTAATACATTAAAATTCCCTTCCCATAGTTGTCTCAGTTACACACACAAGCATATCTTTCAGCTGAGTGTTAAATGAAGGGATACATTAACTCCTTGCTCTAAGTTTCCAGGCCATATGACTGTGCAGCTAAACTTCCTGTCAACACTTGGAATCAAAGGCAAGCAGAACCCAACACAACATCTTCATTCCTCAAACTAGGAAGCAATTGTTCATTAACAGAGCTCAATGGATTTTCTGCTGTTGGCAAGTTTTAGAGAGAAAGGCTGGGCTTTTCAACCAGTGGTACGGGTACCACCTGTGGTACATTGGCCCCTGGCAGGTGGTACACGACCATCCTAGAAAAGTGGTAGCGGGGAAGGGGAATGAGCTGAACCGGTGGCAGCACCACACAAGCCTGAGCGGGAGATGGCTGGAGCTGCAGGGCTGTCAGGGCTCAGCGGAAGCCCCAGAATCAGCACCAGGCTCCAGCTGGAGCTCGGCACTGATCCTGGCGCTTCTGCTAAGCCCAGAAGAAGCGCCGATCAGCTGGAATGTTGCAGCATCTCCAGGGTCTTGTGATTTACATTCAGATGCTTGGCAACTGATTCATATTTATGACGGTCACAGCGTCCCAGGGTCATGTGAAGTGACCAAAACCTGCTGCAACCACCCAGCAGATGGGGGGGAATAAAAACCAAACACCCCCACCCCACCCCACCCCCGCTGCCAATCCTCAACAGAAATGCTCACAACAATGAAAACCTCGGACAGGAGGAAGAGCACCGCCAAGCAGGCAGGCAGGTGTCTTGGTCGGCTGTGGCTTGGGGGGCACTTTTTTCAGTGCCATTGTAACTTCGAACAGTCACTAAGCAAACGGTTGTAAGTCAAGGACTACCTCTACATCACTTTTTTCCTTTTTTTTTTTTTGGTCATCACGTTTTTGACACCTTGCAAGGCGACTGGTGGTCCTCAGATGTTGCCATATCCTAAAAGTGGTACAATGGATGAAAAGGAAAAGCCTTGGTATAGATAAAGGAGAATGTAGCTCAGGGTTGAAATGGGGGGTCCTTGGTGCTCTCTGAGCTTGGTTGTTTTCTTGCAGACATTTCATTACCCAAACTAGGTAACATCAGTGGTAGTAGGGAGTTGGTTTTGTTCTCTTTTTATATATCTCTCTACATGGGGCTGCCCTTGAGATCCACTCGGAAGCTTCAACTGGTGCAAAGTGCAGCGGCACGGACACTCTTGGGAGCCTCCCGATACTCCCATATCACACCTCTCCTCCGTGCGCTGCACTGGCTTCCAGTTGCCTTCCGTGTGAAGTTCAAGGTGCTAACAATGACATACAAAGCCCTACATGGCATGGGTCCGGACTACCTACGGGAGCACCTTCTGCCAATGTCAGCACCCCACCATCCTGTGTGCTCCCACAGAGAGGGCCTCCTCAGGGTGCCACCGCTCAAGGAATGTCGGCTGGTGGCCCCCAGGGGGAGGGCATTCTCAGTGGGTGCGCCAGCCCTCTGGAACAGCTTACCAACCGAAATCCGGATGGCCCCCGACCTCCGCACCTTCCGGTGCGACTTAAAAACTTACCTGTTCCAGCAGTCCGGCCTGGCCTGATAGCTCTAATTGGGGTCCCAGTTTGTTTTTTACTATTGTTTTTTTCACTATTGTTCATTCTGTATACCTACCTTATTCTGTACACCGCCCCGAGTCCCTCGGGAGAAGGGCGGTTTATAAAAACAAATAAATAAATAAATAAATAAATAAATAAATAAATAAATAAATAAATATCAGTGGCTTTGTAGGTATTAGTGGAAGTGGTCTTGGTGGGTTTTTGGTTGGGTTGTTTACTGTTGGCTTATATGGCAGTTCTTTGATTGGGTTATTGTTCACTTCTTGATTGTTGTCTGCAAGAAAACAATCAAACTTAGAGAGCACCAGAAACCCCTCAGAAAGGGTATAACTTGACTTCCAGTTTGACATCATGGCATAACGAGCGCAGAAAGATGGGGCTCTGTCTTCTGTGTTCAATTTCACCCTGCTGGGGACCCTATAAAGCAGGAGTGTCAAACTGCCGGCCCATGGGCCAGACACGTCACTGGGAAACCACGCCCACCCCAATGCCGGCAATTACGAAAAAGCTCCGATACGTTGCGCGATGTCACGTGACATCACGAGTTTGACATGTCTGCTATAAAGGGTCGAAAGTCACCCCGAAGAGGCGACGGAGAAGGAGGGGACCCTCGTTGATTGCGGGAGGGCAGCAGTCTTTCTGTTTGATCAAGAAAGCCAATTGGCGGGGAAAGATTGGCTACATTCGTGTGGCCAGTCAGAAGCTTCTGACAACCGAAGAAAAGAAGCATTAACCAGCAACTTTTGAGCAACATGGATGGAACTGGGTGAGACCCTATCCTATCTTTATGACTTTAAGACTTTTTCCTGGCAAAAAATTGCCCCAAAAGCAGCTAATTAATTGCTTGGGGGGAAATAGAGAAAATTACAAGATTAATTTGAAAGCAACACACATATATAACTTTGAAATTTGATTGATGAACAATTTTTAATTGCTCTTCACCCCTCTGGACAGAAAGGATGTCTTTTACATTGGACAGAAAAAATTTGAAAAATTCAAATTTTTCTTATATTTCCTGAGGGGACAGTTAAGGATGGACTGATAGGCCAGCAGGATAATTGGGAGTTCAAATGACAACTGACTGAAACTTTTTAAATCCCTAAATAGATTGGACTATAAAGATTACATACAAAAATAAAATGGATGTTCCATATTTAGCTTCAAATGGTAAAAACCATCCCTAACATCTGTCCCCAAAGTCCCCAGCTTAATATACCAACAAGAAAATGTTGATGAATTTCAGAAAGAAATTCTTTCTACGTTAAAATCAATACAAGAGACAATTACCTTAGCTCATGATGAGACTAAAAATAATACACAGGAGATAAAAGAACAGTTCTTTAATCTAAATCTGCAAACTCAGAAAATGACTACAAAGAAGGAACTAGCAACCCAGAAAATAGAAGGAAAATCAGAGGAAACAGATCCAAAGATGGAGGACCTAAAGAAAGAATCTAACAGACAGACTCAGACAAATGAAGAATTAGAAGATGTAGTGATAATATCAGAAATGGAAAAGATATCTTACCTGTCAAGATCTCAGAACACACTTGAGGATAAGAAAGAAGAGCTGATTGGAAGATAGAGCTGTTAGGACAATTGTGGGAAATTGGAGAAGGAGGGAGGCTGTTTAATGAATATCAATGGGCCGAGTGTCCTTCCAAAAATACTTTAATCAAATTGTCTTTCTTATTCTAAACAATATACACAAAAATAGAGGAAGAATTACTTGATGATTCAAATGCAATTACTTGGAAAGTTAGTTGGCAAAGGAAGAAAGCTAGAGTAAGACTGAAGAAAAAATAGAGGTTTTCACCCATTAGATGGGATATTATACTATTAATCAGATGTTTGAACTGGGATGAGAATAGATAATTGTTAGAAATAGAAGTATTATAACTAGAAAGATAGGATTTATAACTAGAATATTTTTTGGTATGAGAAGGGAAATATGAAAATGCTAAGAGGGTTTGAATAAGGGAAGCTTTTAGTTACCCAAATATAACTTATTATGAGAAATTATAAACGAAAGAGATATTTTGAACACTGATGGGAAATTAATTTCTTTTTAAAAAGCAAGAAAAACAGGATATTAATTGAACAAATGGATATTAAGTGCAAATGCAATTAAGATATATTTTGGTTAGAAAAGATATTTTAAACCAACATTATTATTATTAGGAAAATGTAACAAAGATGTTGATACTCAATTGTATATGTATTAACAACAATAAGAATTGTTTTTGCCTAATGTGGAAAAATGTGTAGTACTGGAAGAAGAGAGGAAGCATTGGATGGTGTAATATTGGGCCTAGATTGAAAAAGTTAATATGTACCACTGAATTACTAATGGACCTAGGACAACATGATGTTTATTAAGTTCTTATGATTGTAAAAGTAGAAAATTAATAAAATATTTATATATAAAAGTGTATAACTTGGCTAGCTGAAAAGATGATCAGACCACCATCATCTCATTTGTAACAGGTGCGGGAGCTGTTGGCAGCCAGACTGCCCATCTGGCAAACGTCGTGCACCCAACCTACTCGTTTACCTGAACGGGCATTGGCTTTGGTCAAGCTCACAGCCAACAACACCACAGCTGGCATTTCTGCTCCAGCCATGGATCCCCTCGTGTCCAAGACCCTGGAAGAGCCTTTAGAATTGGGACAAAATCATGTGAGTGTTTGTGGGTCAGGGCTGATAAACAAGATGTTAGCTTTTCCGTTTGCTTTTAGTGTTTGGGTTCGAGTTTCTAAAAACCATTGAGGTTTCCAAATGGCAGCTTCTGATATGGCCTGGAGCAGGAATGAGGAGGGACTTCCTGGCCTTTAGGTCATGGAAGACACATTTCTTCTACAGGGGAAAAACAAAGGAAGAAGGGATGCTTTTGAAAACCTGTATGAGATGTCATCAGTGCCCTGCGTTTATTCATTCCTAACTTATCTCCTATAGCGGACTTCAATCCAGGAAGGAACATTGCTGCTAAATGGTGATTTGCACCGAGGGCGGGGATCCCGTGACTTCAATCACCTGCCAGTCAGTGAGTCCCTCACCACCACCACCTCAGGTCTGACCCCCACCCAGCCCACTTCACAAATCAAGATTGCTGACAGCTACTCTTGCACTCTGCCAATGCCACGCAAGATGTCGATGGAAACTCGCCTGGCAACTGTAGGTGGGTATTCTGCATTGATTCTGATTTGCATCCCGTTCTGACTCCATCTTCAAGTTGTGAAGGTTGAGAAACATTGCTTGAATGTTTACTTCGCTTAAGCAGAAAACAGCAGGGGAGAAACATACCCAACCTCTCAGGAATGCCATTAATTTCCGCCTATTCTCCCCACCCTTTCTCGCAGTCGAGAACAAGACCCTGCCCCGCATTAATCCTCTTTCAATCCTGCCTCCACGTTCCGAGCGTCCGAGAGTCCAGGCAATCTTCTCACATTCGGCCGGAGAGAACAGCACCCTTCTCAACTTCCAAGAAGGAGACGTCATCCTTTTATTGGTGACTGAGGCGAGGGATGGCTGGCATTATGGGGAAAACGAGGCAACCAGGATGTGAGTGTAAACCTCTCTACCCCTTTGGCCCTAGAAAAGCTAGATTACTGCAGCTAGTCCTCAGTTTACAACCAGTCACTTAGCAACTGACTAAAATTATGACAGACTCAAAAAAAAAAAGTGGCGGGGACTTACGACCGAGATCTGAAATTCCAAGGGTCAGGTGGTCACGTGACTGCATTTTGGGTGCTCAGCAGCACAGCTTCATTTATGACCATTTGCACTGTCCCGCGGTCACTTGATCGCATTTTACAATAGTTTTGCTTAAATCTGCTAGTTACTTCCAGTTTTTGGCACTTTACGACCAGGGCGGTTTGCTTAAACAACCACTGCCAAAAAGTCATACAGTTGTTTTTTGCAACTGTTATGACTTATGACCTTCATGGTCAGGCGCCATTACGATTGTAACTTGAGGACTATTTGTATTCTCTTTCCCATTCGTAGGATGGATCTCTCCAATCAGTGTGTCTCTAGTTACAGGGATGCGGTGGGCAACTCAATTATGTGGGTCATGGCATTTAGATAAAAGGGTTCCAATATTAAGGGAGAGGGTCCCATCAGATTGGAGAAGAGGCACAGCTCTCCAGCTAAGGGATTCCAGATAGCTGCCGGGGATAAGAAAGAGCACCAATCACAGTGGGCAGTCCTGGCTAAAATAAATGAAAAAGTCAACGTGATTGTTATTTACTTATTTAGAGAAGTTATATGGCCGCCCATTTTCTTTCAGTGACTCTAGGCGGCTTACCAAAAATGAAAATCCAATCTAAAAAGAGTAAAAACAATACCTCCCACCCACCCCACCCCCGGTGACAACAAGCAATCAAACATGCCACTGGATGGGCTCCATCCCACTCTGGGTTCTCCAGGCCCACTGGCAAAACCAGGTCTTCAGGGTCTTGTGAAAGAGTCTCAAAGTGGGGGCCAGTCTAATTTCCATGGAGATGAGTTTCCAAAGGGAAGGGGCCACCACAGAGAAGGCCCTTCTTCTGGATCCAGCCTGAGGAGGGGTCCTGCAACATCCCTTCTCTCCCCGCTCTGGTGGGTCACGTGGATGTGATTGCAAACTTGACTGAGTTCGCACATTACTCTTAAAGCCAGAATGTGCTTTGGTTTTGGCTGAGCAAGCTCTGGCAACCAGCCTACCGTAGTTTCTAAATCAAGATTGTGACTTGATATTAACCTATCCCTACATCCAATCATCCCAAACCCATTTATTTATGATAACTTCCTCTGAGATAGTTTGAGCTGAAAAATTAGCAACTGGTCCCGAAGTTCTTTGTGAAATCTGTGGTGGAGCAGGAATTTGAATCTAGTTCTCTTTGCTCTTAGTCCAAGATTCAAACCACTATCCTTGATTCTCCTCTGTAAAAATTCAGGCAGAGTGGGAGTAAGAGTTCTGGGTTTACAAAGACTGCCTAAATTCTAGCTTTCCGCCTTTCATTACTTTATTCCTTTTTTTTTAACTTTAACACTGGGTCCAATTTGACGCTTCCCCTCCTTCAGATGAAGGGAGAACACAAAAAAGTGGTTTTGTGCTATTCTTTCTGTCTTAAATATAGAGCCTTGGTGGAGCAGTGGGCTAATGCCTCCTTAAGTAACACCAGCTGCCTGCAATTAGTGCAGGTTCGCGTCCCACCAGGCTCAAGGTTGACTCAGCCTTCCATCCTTCCCAGGTAGGTAAAATGAGGACCCAGATTGTTGGGGGCAATTAAGCTGACTTTGTAATAATGCCGCTTGGGGTGTGTGTGAAAGCCCTAACAAGCAGGCATATACATAGAATGAAGGCTACTGCTAAGCTTGTAAGCCGCCCTGAGTCTTCGGAGAAGGGCGGGATATAAATGGAATTAAAATAAATAAAATAAAAATAAATATCTGTTTTTCACATTTTCAGGAAAGGTTGGTTTCCATTTTCCTACACCCGACCCTTTCCCTCAGCTGAAGGAGCTAACAAACTACTCAGCAGGTAAGTCCTGGCACCTCAGTCTTGCAATTTGTTGTCCTCGACTTACGACTGATTACTTATCAATTGGTCAAAGTTCCAACAGGCCTACCTGGGGTTACTTACCTTGTACCACACTGGGTACAGCCATTTGCAGTGTCTCACAGTCACATCAGTGCTTTTTGCTTCCTGTTTTTGACAAAGCCTCACCCATGGTGAACCATGGGTTCGCTTAATGACCACGGATTTGCTTGACAACCACAGTAATTCGCTTAGCAACTGCCACAGAAAAGGTCATAAAACCAGGTCAGCCACATGATCGACCTTTTTTAGGACTGTGATGAGTCAACAACTGTGATGGGGAGGCTGCATAATGGTCATAACTCAAGGACTGCAGAGGCAATATATATCACATGGGCATAGGATACCTCCATCCTTTGCTATCGCAGTCCACATGGCCCTCCCACTGGCTGCAGGATCAATCAGTGCCTGCTGTATGGGTTGATCCAGAAGATGGAAAAGCTCCTTTTCCTTTCCATGTTAACAGAATAACAGAGTTGGAAGAGACCCTGGAGGTCATCTAGTCCAACCCCCTGCTCAGGCAGGAAACCCTATACCATTTCAGACAAATGGTTCTCCAGTCTCTTCTTAAAAACTTCCAGTGTTGGAGCATTCACAGCTTCTGGAGGCAGGTCGTTCCACTGGTTAATTGTTCTAACAGTCAGGAAGTTTCTCCTTAGTTCCAGGTTGCTTCTCTCCTCGATTAGTTTCCATCCATTGCTTCTTGTCCTGCTTTCAGGTGCTTTGGAGAATAGGCTGACCTCCCCCCTCTTCTTTGTGGCAGCCCCCCCCTTAAATTAAAAGTGGCGCATGCCTTGACATTCAGTTTCCCCTGACAAAAAGAGTTGGATTAATGGAATATATCTGGAAGGTTTGGAGCTAGTCTTTAGACTCCCTCAGGAAGCAGTGTGTTGTCTCAAACAGGCAGGCATTGGGGGAGAAACCCTTAGCAGAAATCCTCACCTGTCCTTTGTCTCTCATTAGTGGCTTCCTTCTTAGCAAGTTGAACAGTAGCAGCACCGGAAATTTGGATCGAGCTGGATCTCCAACTGCTGGACCCGATGGGGAAGATGATTTACAGTTTGGCCCTTCAGCCCGTATCAGTGCGCCTCGACAACGACCTTACAGCATGCTAAATCCTGACCTGTCACAAGTGAGTTTCAAGAAAGGAAGGAAAGAAGGAAGGGAGGGAGGGAGGGGAGGGGAGGGAAGGGAAGGGAAGGAAGAGAGTGGAAGGAAGGGAAGGGAGGGTGAGATTCAAGGTGCTGGTGATGACCTATAAAGCCCTAAATGGCGAGGGTCCGGGATATTTGAGGGAACACCTGCTCCCTTCGTCCAGTGCGCTCCCACAGGGAGGGTCTCCTCAGGGTGCCGCCGGTTAAAGACTGCCGGTAGGTAACACCCAGGGGTAGGGCCTTCTCAGTGAGTGCGCCTGCCCTGTGGAACCAGCTGCCTGCGGAGCTTAGGACTGCCCCCAACCTCCGTTCATTCCGCCGGGACCTGAAGACCTGGCTCTTCGAGCTCTCTGGCCCAGGCTGAGAATATTTTTAATTTTAATTTTAACTGGGTTTTAATTTTCTCAGGGTTCTATTTAATCTCTTTTAATTTGTTTTAACGTTTGTATTGACTGTTTTTTAAATGCCCTGTAAACCGCCCTGAGTCCTTCGGGAAAGGGCTGTATATAAATCTAAATAAATAAATAAAAAGGAAGAAATGGAGAAATATGAGAAAAGGAAGGAGGGAGGGAGGGAAGAAAGAAAGGAAGGATCCGTATTTGTCCATTGCCATCTGTAGGTAGTGTCCGCTGTACAAGAACCTAGATTTTGTGCACGAACAGAGAGGATCCCTGTTGAAAATGAATGCGCGTTTTTTTTCTTTTTTTCCAGTTGGCAAATGAGTTTGGAAGTCCATCTGCCTCTCCTTCAAGGTAAGAAACCACCCGTTATCTCTCACTTCCATACTTGTGGAATCTCTTGTGGGCCCTGGTCTGGCATTATCTTGTGGATCTGTGCTTTAGAACACAGAATTCACCTTTACGTGATTGGGTCCTAGTTCCGTAATTCTGGTTTTATGACTCACCACTGAAAGTGCAAAAATGTATTTCCTAGGCGAAAAATTGAACGTGAAAGTAATACGCCAGCACTACAGATCTAAGGCCAGCTTAAAACCCTTTGTCCTGAATGTGCCGATTTTATACTGTAGCTGTAGGTTGGTTTTTAGTAGTTTTTATTACAAGCAGTTAAGTAACACAAGCATTTGAGAGGCTTTATAATGAGAGAAAATTATGCTTGTGCAAAAGTACCCAAAATACATAACCCACTTTTTTTTGTAACAGAGGTAGTCCTTGTCATATGACCACAAGTGGGACCTGAATTTCTAACGTTAAGCAAGGCAGTTGTTGAGTTGCTCCCAGCTTTACAACCTCTTTTGCCACGGTTTTTAAGCAAATCACTACAACGATTACATGAATCAAGCGATCATTCACGTGAGGGTCGTTCAGGCGGTCATTAAGCGAGTTTGGCTTCCCCCGTTGATTTTGCTTGTTGGAAGTTGGCCAGGAAGATCACAAATGGCAGTCACACAGTCTTAGAATGCTGTTCCATCGTAAATGCATACCGGTTGCAAAGTGCCCAAATTCAGACCATGTGATTGTAGAGATACAGCAGTGGTCATAACTGCAAGTACTGGCTTCAGTACTTTTGTAACTTTGAACAGTTGTTAAACAAACTGAACAAATAAACAAATAGAAATAGCACTTATATACTTCTTCACAGTGCTTTGCAGCACTCTGAGCAGTATATTTACAGAGTATATTGCCCTCCCCCCACCATCTGGGTCCTCATTTTACTGACCGGAGAAGGATGGAAGGCTGAGTCAAATTTGAGCTGGTCAGGATTGAACTGCTAGCAGTTGGCAGTCAGAAGAATTAGCCTGCAATACTGCATTTTAACCACTGTGCTACCATGCAGTGGTTACTCTATAAAGCAAAGGATTTTTCAGGAAAGTGGGGTCAGCCAGGGAACTGCTTGCTGACAGAGTTTCTCCTGGAATCATTTTTCTTCACTGTTCCAGTGGTGGGGAATGATGACCCTTTAATGACTTGTGGACTTCAATTCCCAGAATTCCTGAGCCAGCTACGTTGGGTCAGGAATTCGGGGAGTTGAAGTCTATAAGTCATAAAGGAGGCATTATTCCCCGCCTCTGGAACTTTAGACATTAACCAGTGGCCTTATGATTCCTCAAGGCCAGTGGTTCTCAACTTTTTCTTCACACGGATCCCCTTTAGATACCTTTTGTGGCCACGGACCCCCAAGATTTAACTCACGATTTAAATCATAACATTTCTTCAAGCTTCCACGGGCCCCCTGTGACAACATTGCAGCCCCCCAGGGGTCTGTGGGCCACAAGTTGAGAACCACTGATCTAGGCCAGTTTTACTGGTCTTTTGGCCATCAAGCTGTTTAGTGCTTTATGTTTGAAACATTTATTTATTTATTAAAAAAAACTATGCTGTGCAACAATTCTAACGCTGGTGAATTGAAGAGAAAGCCAAATAAACAAATAAAATGTGGGGAGCTTTACAGAAATCCCTTCGTCTGATAGGATACAGGCTATTCTGCCCCATTCTGGCTTTTTGTTAATGATTTTGTTGCATTAGTCTGTGTCTGCGGCAGCCTCTCCAAGACACATTGTCAGCTCCCAACACCTGCTGATTAGGAATGATAGGGGGTGGGGGTGGAATTTAATCAATCTGGAAGCCACTAGGTTGGGGAAGGTTGACCTTAAGGCTAGCAGTATTATCTTTTCAGCTTCAGAAAGCTCTCTGAAACCTGGGCCTACCCATCTCACTCTGCCTCTCTCCTCTCCCCTTGCAGGATCAATCCCTTTGCTCACGTGAAGCTGAAACGTACGGTGACCAATGACCGCTCAGCCCCACTCATCCAGTGAAACGTGCAATGTTAAGTGGAGAAGAGCCCGCTGCCCTGCATTTCTTCCTTCTTTCCCTCATCACGTGGCCTTTCCCACCTAATACGCTGCTTCTGGCTCGTAGTAAGGTTTCGCATGCCAGGCTGGCCCAGGCGTGCCACTCTCCCTAATGGCATAGGAAAGGTCCACGGTCTCGACGCACAGCAAAAAAAAAAAAAAAAAAGGCTTCAGGTTTTTGTTGGTATTAGCAGTTCCAGGATGGGAAGGCAAGCTAGCGGCAGAAGGAAAGTAACAGCCGGAGAGGAGACATGGTTTGGGTGCAAGTGACGGAGGCAGATGTGTAACAGTTGGATAAACAGGCAGGAGAAGGTTGAAGGATGTGGGACAGGTGGAAAGAGGTTAGATGAAAGGAAAAGGAGAGAGAGAGAAGAGAGCTGTGGATGGCATGTTACAGAACATTCGGATGAGGAGAAATTCAGCGAATGTGGGCCTCTGAATGTGATTCGTGTTTCCTACAACTCAAAAGTTTCCACTGATCAGACTCTTGTTTTTGTTCTGTTACCCACTTTGACTAAAGTGCCACTGATTTGGTGGTAATGTGCTCAGGAAGAAGGTAAGGGTAGTCCTCGACTTACAGTGATAATTGAGCCCAACATTTTGGTTGCTAAGTGACCCATTGCTTAAATGAATTTTGCCCCATTTTACGCCTTTTCACGCCATACTTCCGAAGTGAATCGCTGCAGTTCTTAAGTTAGTAACCCGGTTGTTAAATGAGTCTGGTTTTCCCATTGACTTTGCTTGACTAAGGGGATGCTACAACGGTCGTAGGTGTGAAAAATGGCCCTAAGTCATTGTTTTCAGTACCACTGTAACTTCGAATGGTCACTAAACAAACTGTGGTAAGTCGAGGACTGCCTGTATTTTGAAACCTGAATGAAGCTGTGTTTAAATGGACAAGCTAAGGTGTTGTGTTTTTTTTAATTCAGCGGGTCTTAAGTGTATCTCTCTTTAGAGTCATTTCTGCTCAGCCAGCTGAGTAACTGACTGACTGCAGTTATCATCTTATCACCTGGGTCAGGGGTAGGCACCCTCGGCTCTTCTATGACTCATGGACTTCAACTCCCAGAATTCCTGAGCCAGCATGGCTCAGCTTGGAAACCTATCTTTCCCCTCAGCATGGCTGGTTCAGGAATTCTGGGAGTTGAAGTCCATGAGTCATAAAAGAGCCAAGGTTGCCTACCCCTGACCTGGGTCATATGAATTTTCCATTCCTCAACAAACTTCTACACTTATCATTACATAAGTCATAAATAAACATGTGGCATGTGGATTTCCAATAGTAAGTCCACGCTAATCTTTTCAGTGGTGTAGCACTAAGAGATGTTGATTTGAGACTACAAAGGACAGGGAAAACTGGTTTAGGAGCGTAAGAGAGAAGTGTAAGAAGAATTGTTAAACCTAGGAAGATCAAATTCAAATTTGATTCAAATTCACACTTCTAATATACACTGTCTGATATTTCATCACTGAGTTATATTCAGCTACAGGTTCAGCTTACTTAGAAAATTACTTGGAAGTGATTATGAACTGGTTGTATCGAAAAGCATCAGATCTGAATAAGTATGAAAGGTCTTACTGTGGTGTTAGTTTTGTACCGGCCTCTTAACGCATGAAAATCACCCATTTCTATTATACAGTTATCATATGTTAAACATATAAATGTGAAACAGCTCTGGGGAGATGAGTGAACAGTTCCATTGAAGAAGTAAAATAGCGTTACTCGACCTTAGCAACTCTTAAGACGTGTGGACGTCAACTCCTAGAATTCTCTGGCCAGGAAGTCTGGCTGGGGAATTCTGGGAGTTGAAGTCCACATGTCTTAAAAAGTTGCTAAGGTTGAGAAACACTGAAGTAGAAGATTGTAAGTTTTACAAAAACACTATTGATAGTTGATATGCTGTCTCTACATTCCTTGCACAATTGTAGGCATAGCTCAAGTGTCTTAACAAGGCATGGATTGTGGATTGAAAAGGAGCCAGGATTTATGATTAACTGGGTTCTCTGAATCTGAAGTGGGTCTGTGGTCCACGAAGTAATCCATGCTGCTAGTAGGTTTTGATTCCTCTTCAAACAATTGTTGAGATATTTTCATGGGGGGGAAAGCATATCTATATTATGAAAATGTTACCATTAAACATAGGCCACATATTTTGTAATTTATATTGTTTTCTGTAGTAACCAGAGGTTACTATGATATGCAATGGTTTAAAAATGTAGAGATTTCCCCCTGCTCTCCAGGAAACATGGGATAGGAAGAGAAATGCCAGAAGTCAGGACTTCTGTGCATGGAAGAAAGAAGTAGATTAAAGCAAGGCAGTTACTGATTTTGTTTAAAAAATGTGTTTATTTAATTTCAATTGCCAGAATGTATAATAAAGACAGTTATTCAGTAGTATTCTTGTCCTGGCAGACCAAACTGCAGGCATTTTGGTCAAAGCCAAAATAGAGTAATTCAGCTATATTGTCTGAAGAAAGAAATATTTTTCTCAGTGAGGAAAGGAAATGCCATCTCACTTTTCTTTTGCCCCTCACATTCCTGTCCGACTGACAAAGAACCCAGTCATTTAAAAATCCAAGTATGCCCCCTTGCAGGCTCAGCTATGCTATTACAGAATCCTGGACAGATTCGAGTAACGTGCTTACTGATCCTGTTTTAATCTTGAATGCGGTTGCATAAATAAGCCACAGCGGCCTTCTAAATAAATGCACAAGCTGTCCACCTTTGGTGAAACTCACAACTGTATAGTAAAACTGTGGCTTTGGAGCAACTGCCATTTGTTAAAAAAACAAAAACCAAGAGCTGAAAAATATCAGAACATCTTAGTTATCGGAAAGAAAACAAGATTGATATTTTACCAATGAATGAATACTCAAAGGTACTTTTTTTTCTTTTCAAAAGGCCACTGGATTGTTTTTTCCTTGAAGAAAAATAAAGACTTTTTCTTGAGGAAGAAACAAAACGTTTTCTTCTTTTTCCTCAAGGAAAAGACAATCCAGTTGCCTTTTGAAAAAGCACCTTTGAGGAAAACTGTGACCTGGATGACTGAGAATCTCCACAGACGTAATGAAAGAATAATTTCAGGTTTGGGAGGTATAAGGTTCACAGAGTTTTACAAAGCCATCTTCCACTTGTAGTTCACTTGCGTTTCATTATTTTTTTCTCATGTGTAAAAAAAATAAAATAAAACGAAGATGGCAAGGCAAGACTAACTAGATGGCTCGTTTTGAATTGCTAATTGCTAAATCCCTATAAGTTCAAAATTGAACCATTCGGTTTTCTTCCGTGATCCTGTTTACGAACATTTGCTTTGCTTTGCGGTACAGGTAGTCCTCAATTTATGACCACAGTTGAGCCCAAAGTTTCTGTTGTTAAGTGAGATGTTTGTTAAGCGAGTTTTGCCCCATTTTGCAACCTTTCTTGCCACAGTTGTTAAAGTGTATCACTGCAGGTGTTAAATTGGTAACACAGTTGTTAAAGGAATCTGGCTTCCTCGTTGACTTTGCTTGTCAGAAGGTCACAAAAAGGGGATCACACCACCCTGGGATGCAGCAACTGTCATAAGTGTGAACCAGTTGCCAAGCATCTGAATTTTGATCCCATGATCCTGGGAATGCTACAAAGGTTGTAACTGTGAAAAATGGTCATAAATCACTTTTTTTAATGCCATTGTAACTTTCAATGGTCACTAAATGAGCTGTTGTAAGTCGAGGATTACCTGTATTTAGGCCTCTTTCGCATCAGCACTGTTGTTCTCCCTTTTTCAGCTAGCAGTACTTGACAGTGTTCAAACTTAGCTATAATAGAAATGAGAGATATATTGAAAGAACAGATCAGCACATATGTTAGTTAGGCCCATAGAAAGAAATGGTTGGTGACTTGAATCCCTACTCTGTATTTCCAAAATCCAACATTTACTGTAAGTTGCAAAAGGTGTGGACATTGCATAGATTTGTTCACAGTTCAATACAAAGAAAAGGGTTTTTTTTTAAATTAGAGCCTCCATTTATATTTACTGTATAATGTCTGTAACTGGAAACTCCTTATTTCCTCTGCTCAAAATGTATGTGCTCAAGAGGCAAAAACAGGCACATATTTCTGGGCAGGATATATGCACTGGTTCCCATTTGGCATGTTGTTTCAAAAGCATGAAATACGAATCTATTTTGCCTATTTTTATTACCCATCAGATCAAACTATTTTCTGAAATAGTTTTACTATTGAATTCTGGAGAGCCAAATACTGTAATGTCAAGAGGGGGAAATGTTGAAAATGGAAGATCAGTTTAGAAATAGATTTGCAGATTAAGCACAGCAGCACAGAATTCTCTGCATAACAATATGGTCACCAAATGTGTGTGTGTGTGTGTGTGTGTGTGATTCTGTACACACGTATCCTGGATCTCTGAAGCTGGAAACTTGTGTCTTATTAGCAGCTCATTTTATCTTACCTAGGGCTAAAAAGTATACATTTATCTTTGCATTTCCTTCCTGTTCTTAGAAATAACTCCAGTCATCTCATGATTGTTGCCCTGTGTGTGCATATTTGTGTGTGCATACTATGTGTGTTTCAGCTGAAATACATCTGGAAAATTTTGAATCTCCTTCACTTGAAAGCCTGAAGAGTGAATTCAAGTTACAGAATGTTCATATCTAAGGTCAGAGTTTAGAGATCCTGCAACTGATGTGTGAAAATTGGAATGATGGAAAAGTTTGACACTGAGGCACTCTGCTTTGAGGGTACAGAGGAGAGTATGAACATACCAAAACAAAATCAAAATGGCTTTCACATTTTTCGTAAAAAGAGGCAGCTTGGGATTCATTCAAAATAACAAAAAAGAGTGAATGCAGGATAGCACTTATCATATGTGAAGTTGCCATACTGTATTTTTGACAGCATTGTAAGCTGACTGTAAAGAAATTTTATCATCCTGCACCATATTAGAAAGTTGGAAAATAATGGAATAACTATATTTTTTATCTTCTCCGTTGGGCCATGTAAGATAACTGGTTTATCAAGTGATTACATGTATGCCATGGTTTCTTACCCATTGGTAAATAATTTTTATGTTTTACTAAAAAAAAAGCCTGTGCAACTCTACACTTTAGATGTTTGGTTTAGCTTGGACATAATATATAAAGAACAATGAGATTCCATTTGATGTCAGTCTCTCTGTGTGCATAAATGAAAGAGAGGGGATGGGGAATGTATTGTTGCATTGGGACATGCATTACCAGCTGTGCAGATATTGAGGTCTCATTAGCTATGTCCTAATTTTAAAATTAATAAAGTTTAATATAAATATGTGCCTTTCTATGTTTTCTTGGTACCTTGAAGCAAATTTATTCCAGAGCTTTAGTTTTGGAATGAAAGTACTCTTTGTTGGAAAAATCTTTACAGACCTCACCAGTTTTCCTGCCTCATAAAGTTTTCCTTACAAATTACAAAGCTTTCCTTACAAAGCTTTACCAACTCCTTGTCTGATGTTTTCAAATTGGTTTAAAAAATCCCTTCGCCTCTCAACAACTAGACCAGGGGTAGGCAACCTCGGCTCTTTTATGACTCATGGACTTCAATTCCCAGAATTCCTGAGTCAGCTATGCTGACTCAGGAATTCTGGGAATTGAAGTCCATGAGTCATAAAAGAGCCGAGGTTGCCAACCCCTGAACTAGACTGTATCCACATTTGCATTCCCATTTATACAATCTGCAGGCTTTTATGCGTAACAAAATATGCTATTAAAATTCTGCTATTTAAATATTTCTCTATCCCCATATATTCTTTCAATGAATGTTCCTACTAATGGAATATCACCCTGTAAAACATTTATCCATCTATTTCTGCAACACAGGTTTCCACAGTGCACCCTTTTGTACCTTAGTACATCATCCATTCCTTAAATATTCAAATTATAATTTCACTGATCGACCCATCATAATTCAATACCATTCCTCAGTGGAATCATACAAGACAAATGGTCATAGGTGTATTTATTCTTCCATTCCTCCTACCGGTCTTTTTAAAGAATATCATTTTCATTATAAACAAAACACCCACCCACCCACCCACCCCCCCAAAAAGAAAACTACTCCATTTTAACAGAGCGTTCGATAAAGATGATCATCCCTTTCTTTCTTTATTCTGTGCTACAAATGGCAACAGGAATGGGGGTTATTGATATCAGACCCAAACTTCTGTTTCCCTCAGAATCTATAAAAAAAATGGAATATACGGTACCAAGGTGATAGCCATGATCACAGAGAAAATGGCAAGAATGGAAGCTAGATAATCAGAATGTTCACACCGCCCACCACCAAGAGGCAGAATGTGGAGACGCCATGCAGAACCAGTCAGTTTCCAGTCTTGATGTTCTTGAGATAATACAGATGCTGCCCAAGCATTTGACAGGCACTTAAGAGAACACTTGTGGCCAAAGTGTAGAAGGATCTTGTCACCTGCTGGGTGCGCCCCTGCCACAGCCTGGAGCAGGCTCAGGATTCTCATTTTGTAATGAAGTTGTTACTGAAAAAAAACGGCACTTTTGAAAAGGGCACGGCAGTTAAACACAACCAAATCCAGTAAGCCAATTCTTCCTTCCAATTTGCAAGTTAAGTGGAGCAAGCATCTGCATAACACTTTGTAAGCTGGCATGTAACCCTACAACACCCTTCCTACTTTATGCCCACTGCTTCTAAAAATCCCAAGAGAAGGAGAAAAATCTCTGAAAGAAAAACTTCCCTTGGCGTCATCTCCTAATTGGGACTACTACCAGATTTAATGGCGCTGCAGTTCCCAGAATTTCCAGGCTACGCTGGCTGAGAGTTGTAGTTCTAACACATCTGGAAAGCATTAAGTCAGGCAAAGCTGCCTTAAACCTCTCACAAAGGATATCATCTGATGGAGGCATAGATAGTGGCCATAAAACCTTTTAAAGATTAGTAAATAGAGAACTTCGAATACTTGCAGTTTGCTTAGCATTGCTAATGAAATGGGTGCTATAAACAGTTTGCTCCCAGGCACCTTATCTATTTAGTTCAGTGTTTCCCAATCTTGGGAATTTCCAGGAACTTGGACGTCAACCCCCGGAATTCTCATCAGTGGTCATATTGGCTTTGGAATGCTGAGAGTTGAAGTCCACACTCCTGGAAATTCCCAAGGTTGGGAAAGCCAGAATTAATTGATAGTCCTGGACTTCCTTTGTAAAATATATAATTCACTGAACACCATACAGTATGGTGAAATGTTCTGTGGATAGCTAGCCTTAAGGTCTTCAGGAAAGATACAGCTGATGTAAAATACCCAGAGTCCAGGGCTAGAGACTTTGGGGACCTGACTAAAAAAAAATGTTCTTGTCAACACACCAGCATTCCAAAGGAACCAACTAATAGTTCTTTTCCTGCTGAGCTTATAGAACAAGTGGACAGTATTGCAGCTACTATTTCAACATAAATCAGATTGGATATTGCCATCCGCATAAATCAAGCCATGCCCAGATTGCAGATAACATCTCTCCAACATCTTGGTTCCTATTGCATGTTCCCCCTAGGAATTTGCCAACTTCCCTCTTTCATCACCATTTTTCCAGCTAAAACTAAGGAGAGCAATTATGAGAACTCACTTTTCTCTGTTATAAGCTAAATCAAAAGTGAAACTATTGCCTTAAGGTTAATTAAGGTTTAGAGTCACTAGGGGCTCATTCAACTTGGTCGATAATGGCTGCTTACAGGCTCAAAACCAACCTGTAAGATGCCATTGGCAGGCTGAAGAATTGTCAAAACCATCTTTCCCACCAAGAAGCACTCCAGATATGTTACAATAACATCCATTGTAACATCCATTGGCCAACACAGGTTTTACTTTTAAGACTGGTGCCTTCCAGATGTATTGAACACACATGTGGAAGATACTCAGTTAAATCAGCCAGTGGAATTGGATGCTCAAGCCTAATCTTCCATTCCTCCTCTTACTTCACCAGGGTTAAGCACTCTTCACTGCTGCTTATAATCTCCCATCTGGCCACAATGTTCTGGAAATAAAGCCAGACGTGTTTCCCCGCAAAATGCCCACAGAGTAGGTATCTCCATAGAATTGCTTGAGTGTTTTTCAGTCCAACCCATTTCATCCTCACGCTGTGGTTCTTGGCACAACCGATGACTTTACCACTCCTTGAAAGTGCTCATCATTTCAACTGTATCCCAACAGGCCCCAAAAGGCCTTTATTGACCTCTAAAACAAACCAGCGGGCGACTGAGAAAGTCAGAACCAGCCACTCCCAATACAAGCCAACCATCTCCAACACAGAGTATGAATAAGGAATGATTTTTCCCAGTCCAGTGCGCTCACTGACCTGCCAAGACAATATGGAGGGAGTTCCCACAATAAATCAATGGCTATCAATTATCTGGCCCCCTACAAATGAGTGATGTGACCGATTTACTGTTTTCCCCTATCACTTCGGGAATCAATGAATGGACACACTGGCTGATAACATAAAACAATACTGGTGAACAGTCCCTCGGGTTCAGAGCAAGGATACCCGTCCAACCGACTCTCATTACCCAAGGTCCCCATAACTTTACAGCATTTGATTATTCCATCTTGCCAGTATAAATTCTGTCTGCGGTTCGACAGAGTGGTCTTTTTTTATGTATGTATGTATGTAATGCTGGTTAAGTGGAGATGGTCATCAGCCCCATTCAGCTCCATTTGGCACAAAAGGACTTTTAAATCGGTAGCCATCTTCCATATCACAAAGACTGCAGGTGATGAATTGTAGAAGGGCTCATGAGCAGTTGTAGGCGACTTCCTGAAGGTTGGTTCCGCCCTTCCCACCCCCAACCCTCTCAATTTGGCACAGAGGGTCCTTAGAAGGAACAGATCGGAGAGTGGAAAGGAGGCTGGAAGGGGATAGGGGTGATACATTCAAAAGCCAGTGCGGAGCAGGGGCCTCAAGGACTGAGGAGATACCTTCCTCATCATTGCGAGGCCTGAAACTGTTTGTACAAAAAGTTCTGCTTCTCTGCCCTCTCCAGGCAGGGATGTGTCAGTGAACCGGAGAGCAGAAGTCCACGTATGTCAGGTTGTTAGTTAGCAGTAATGGCCCCATGCCGTGCACGCAGATATACACGTGCACATACACACACACACACGCACACGCACACGCACACACACACACACACACACACATCTGTCAGTCTATCCACTGCAGAAAACGGATGTGTGGTAGCTTGATATCAGCAGGTCAACTGGATGACTGGGTGCTGTCCCTGAATGTTGAGATGACAGGTGGCGGGGTTGTCCAATTTCCATTGATTCTCAGTTCTCAATAGCATCTGGAAGGTGGAGAGAAAAAGACACTTCTTGTTAAGGAGGAGGAGGAGGAGGAGGAGGAGGAGGAGGAGGAGGAGGAGGAGGAGGAGGAGGAGGAGGAGGAGAAGAAGAAGAAGAAGAAGAAGAAGAAGAAGAAGAAGAAGAAGAAGAAGAAGAAGAAGAAGAAGAAGAAGAAGAAGAAGAAGAAGAAGAAGAAGAAGAAGAAGAAGAAGAAGAAGAAGAAGAAGAAGAAGAAATAATTATCTTTTGGGGCTGAGCATTGTATTTGTCCTTTGAATGTCATTTTGGAGGGTGGACTCTAGAATGTCACAAGCACATCAGGTTATGCTTCTCTAATCTACAACAATAATTTTAAATGACTGCTAAATGGAACAATTCTCTGGGTGAAATTCACTTTTGTGGAACAGGACATTCCTGCATTTCCTCTAATAACAAAATGACCAAGGAGCCTTTCATTGTCCTGCCTTTCCTTGTGAAGGTAGCTTTCCAATACTCCACAATTCTCCAGACTTCCTCCATCTTAATTAAATACCAAAGGAAGACAAGCTTTTTTCGGGATCAGAGCGTGGGAGCTGATGAGACAGATTTTATTGTGCAATTGCCAGGTCTTGGTCAAGGACCTGGGGACTGATGTGGAGAATCAAAATTTCATCTTAGCTTTCTAAAGATATCCTTAGCCTGTTTCTCCAGTCAATCTTTTTTGTTTTTAATCTCTCTTCCCACAATTCATTCAGGAGAAGAAGACAGAATTGCTATTTGATACTTGTTTTTTTTATCAGTAGTGCTAGGGAATTAGATGCACACATAATCTTCACCAATCGTCTATTCAGTCATACACAGACCTATCATTCTTTTGGCAAGCTTTGCCAACTGCAGTAATTTTATGGGCCCAGGAAACTCAAGTTACTCTCCTATGTATGGTTACTCTGAAACTCTGTTGCTCAATGAAAGACCACAGCATCCATACAATCAAAAGGTTTGATTAGCTTAGAGCAACTTTCTTCACTTTAGGTTCTTCTGAAGTCCTGGGCCTGGGCAACTCTCTGGCTGGGAATTATGGGAATGAAAATTCAACATCCTACGAAGATGAAGTTTGGGGAGGTCCACTTAGATACGAGAGGCCATTCCTCTACCGTCCACTCCTGCCTGTAATCGGGTCTGGAACAAAGACTCCACAAAGCCCCACATCGAATTTTTCTTCCTCACTCTGTCCCATATAATAAACCTGCCCTATGTAGGATAATGGATAAGAATGGCGTGCCTCTGTGCCCCTTACCAGCTGTGGGTCCCAATTCAGAATCACAGGATGGAGGCCGATGTGGCTCTAGGGCAGGAGAAACGGTGAAGCGAGAGAATCTGAGAGTGTCCACGAGGCTGGACTCTGCCCGCTTGGCTGATGACAGCAAGGCGGGTGTCATGGGCACTGGTGAAGACAGGACTGGGTGTGGCTGTGCTGTGCTGGGGTCCGACACCATGGAGACATAAGATGGGTTCTGAGCCATGAGGGGGAAATCATCGTCCCACTCAAAACTGCCACCTGAGTTGAGAAGGAAGAAGAAGGAAGGTAGGAAGGGGACTAGATTGGCGCTCACTCTTATAGTCTACAAGAGTAAAGAAGAAGATAAAAATACAACCAGTAGTTCTGACATGAGGTCCTGTTTAAATCTTAATCTGGCTGGGTTCACATCACATGATAAAGTAGACCAGGCCATTATATTAGACTGGTGATTCTCAACCTGTGGTCCACAGATCCCTGGTGTGTGTGTGTGTGTGTGTGTGTGTGTGTGTGTGTGTGTGTGTGTGATGTCATCACATGGGGTCTGTGAAGGCTTGAAGAAATGTTGTGGTTTAAATCTTGAGTTAAGTCTTGGGGGGGGGGTCCCATGGCCACAGTCTGTGGCCACAAAAGGCATTTAAATGGGTTGGTGAAGAAAAGGTTGTGAACCACTGTATTAAACCATTATCTGGCTGATTTGTTTGGGCACAGCATGTTGTTTTTTATGAGCAAAGCAGCTGTGTTTAATTCACCCAGCTTTAAGTTCCACATATTGTATGAGTCCAGTCTTTAAGTCACTGTTGAGTAGAAGACAACGCAAGAACTAGACAGCTGCAGAAAGATTTAGTTTGCTCAACTCCATCTCAGGTGCTCCTGCTCTGCAGCTCCCATTTGACAAGCTAATTTCGGTATGGAAGCATAATCACTTTTAGTTCTCTAGATCAACTAGTCTTTTCACAGACATATATGCGTTTCACAAACACCTGGCTAATGATCGATGCTCACACACACACCCTGTTAGAACGTGTAATTTCACCATGAGGAAATTCTTCCTGCAACTGAACTTTATTGGCATGCTTTGTACAATAACTCGTGTTTAAAAAAAAAGTCTTCCCATCACCTGCAAGTTCTGCCTTCCCTTTCTTTGAGGACTTTTACTGGAAAATCCTGACCGCTGCTTCCCTCTCAGTCCATTAATCTGCTGGGTAGACACTGTCAAAATGAATGGGAGTTCCAGATGCCCGTATTTGATCTCATAGGCCAGGGCTTTTCAACCAGTGGTACGGGTACCACCTGTGGTACATTGGCATCTGGCAGGTGGTATGTGACCATCCTAGAAAAGTGGTAGCAGGGGAGGGGAATGAGCTGAACTGGTGGTAACACCACACAAGCCTGAGCGGGAGATGGCTGGAGCTGCAGGGCTGTCAGGGCTCAGCGGAAATGCCAGGATCAGCGCTTCTTCGGGGTTGTCAGGGCTAAGCGGAAGCGCCAGGATCAGTGCCAGGCTCCAGCTGGAGCTCGGCACTGATCCTGGCGCTTCTGCTGAGCCCAGAAGAAACACTGATCAGCTGGAATATTGGGGTCTTGTGATTTACATTCAGATGCTTGGCAACTGATTCATATTTATGACGGTCACAGTGTCCCAGGGTCATGTGAAGTGACCAAAATCTTCTGCAACCACCGAGCAGGGGTGGGGAGGAATAAAAACCAAACACCACCCCACCCCACCCCCGCTGCCAATCCTCAACCTAAATGCTCACAACAATGAAAACCTCAGACAGGAGGAAGAGCGCCACCAGGCGGGCAGGCAGGTGTCTTGCTCGGCTGTGGCTTGGGGAGCACTTATTTCAGTGCCATTGTAACTTCCAACAGTCACTAATTGAACTGTTGTAAGTCGAGGACTACCTGTACTTCATCACTTTTTCCCTTTTTTTTGATCAAGTTTTTGACACCTTGCTAGGCGACTGGTGGTACTCGGATGTTGCCATTTCCTAAAGGTGGCACAATGGGTGAAAAGGTTGAAAAGCCCTGTCATAGGCCAAAGGAGGTCACCTCAGGGCTATTTAGGCTTCCTAAAGCATCTCTTAAACTAAGCAGGATTAAAGCCTGGCTGCCCCAAAGACAACTTGTCAAACAGTGAAGACAGATGCCAAAGTGTGTTCTGAATATAGGAAGCTCCATAAATCCTTTGCCTCTCTCTGTGTCACTGAATAAGTCTCTGGGAAACACTTATGAGTCCTTGGGAAAGTACTATTGGGCCACTAGAAGGGGGCCAACTCTGTATAAGGAATTTAGCTCCATTTATGACACCATTATTTATTTATTTGGATCCCACCTTTACTATTTTTACAAAATAATAAAGGTGATGAACATATGCAACACATCTTCCTCCTCCTATTTTCCCCGCAACAACAACCCTGTGGGGCACGTTGGGCTGAGAGAGAACGACTGGCCGAAAAAATCACCCAGCCAGCTTTCATGCCTAAAAGAGCCTTGGTGGAGCAGTGGGCTAATACCTCCTTAAGTAACACCAGCTGCCTGCAATTAGTGCAGGTTCGAGTCCCACCAGGCTCAAGGTTGACTCAGCCTTCCATCCTTCCGAGGTAGGTAAAATGAGGACCCAGATTGTTGGGGTCAATAAGCTGACTTTGTAATAATGCCGCTTGGGAGGGGGCCGAAAGCCCTAATAAGCAGGCATATACATAGAATGAAGGCTATTGCTAAGCACATTGATTTGTGCTTTAAATTGTAAGCCGCCCTGAGTCTTCGGAGAAGGGCGGGATATAAATGGGATTTTAAAAAAAATGGGACTAGAACTCATAGTCTCCTAGCTGCTAGCCTGGTGCCTTAACCACTAGACCAGGGGTAGGCAACCTGGGCTCTTTTATGACTCATGGACTTCAGCTCCCAGAATTCCTGAGTCATAAAAGAGCCCAGGTTGCCTACCCCTGCATTAGACCAAACTGGCTCTATTTGTTTTATTTGTCACAATTTGTGGCACAGACCACTGCTTCATGTGACTTTCAAAAAACCAAAGACAAGTTCAGGGACAGGCTGATGAATGACATTTAGCTATAAAGTCTAGAGAAGCTCAAGATCTCATGAGCAACTATGACAACTGATTATTGGCCCAATGCAAGAAACGGATTGCCTGCCTTGAACTATCTACACATGTTGGTCTGGAGGGAAGGAGAGAGAAAGATGGACAGACGTACAGTTAGGACATCTCCGTTGTGGTCAAGCCCCACTCAACAGACATTTAGGCTTACATGTTTAATTTAATTACCGGGTATGCACAGTGCACTGACTGTAAAGTAACTAGAAGGGTTGCCTAGCTTAATTTAGCAGATCTCCAAGAATAGCAATAACAAGAATAGCAATAACGGAAGATTAAAATGAGCTGAGGTCAGTGTGTTATGATGCAATTATTGAAACTACTACATCACAGAGTGATACTCCTATCCTCTGAGCTTGGTGGTTTTCTTACAGATGTTTTATTACCAAAGTAGATAACATCAACAGTAGCACCTACTTTGATAATTAAATGTCTGCAAGAAAACCATGAAGCTCAGAGAGCTCCAAGGACCCCACAGTTCAATCCTGGTCTGTAAATATTCTCCTCTATCAGTACTACATCAACGTTTCTAAATTTTGGCAACTTTACAATATGTAGACTTCAACTCCCAGAATTATCACTCACATCTGCTTACATTTAAAGTGGACAACTATATTGTGTTTTATATAGAACTACTTTTGAATTATGTTTGGAAATTCCAGAAGGTGTAAAGTCACCATCTAGAGTGGTCCAGTACATATTCTGGAAATCTCCAGTTTATTTTCAGATAAAGTATTATTTGTTGCTGTGTACATCCTTTAGTCAAGCACAAATGACCAGGTTCCATTATCCTACTTCAGACACACTATGTGAAGACTTAGCCGTCTAACGTTGGGCAAAGTGAAAGGAAAGAAAGAAGAGAGCCATCAGCAGAAGGTGGATGGACTCAGTTATAGTGCTGATGAGTGCACTATGCTGGAAGACCTGAAAGATCAGGTTAGGGATAGTTCAGGGGTCTTCAGACTCAGCGCTTTTATGATTCATGGACTTCCAACTCTGGCACGCTGGCTGAGGAATTCTGGGAGTTGAAATCCATGAGTCATAAAAGGGCTGAGTTTGAAGACCCCCCCCCCCCAGGATAGATCATCAAGGAGAAAAATCATCTGCACCGACTTGAGACCAATCAATCAATTAATCTATGAAATGTCCCTAAACATCAGGAACCAGATCAGAAGAACTGTTTCTTCTCATGTTAATCAGCTAACAGTTCAACTTCAACACCTGCTCTTTATGTTCTACCATGTTTTGGGGATGTGCTTGATAATAACAGAAGAGAGACATTTAGGTATCCTACCCAAACAGTGGGTGTGTCTTCTCCAAAGAACTTTGGTAGGCCACCTCTCTGTTTTGGAAAGCAGGAAAGTAATATATAATCTGTTTCTTTGATCTGCCTAACTTTCAGCTCTTGTGACACTATTTTTCCAACAGAGACTATTAATTGACATTCTTGGCTCTGTTGTGATTCAGGGTCAGCCTGTGGGTTCGGCAGTTGGGTCGGACGATTCAGAGGAGGAGGAGGGGGGTGTTGAAGAGCCTGCAGAGGACAGCCCTGAGGCTTCGCAGAGCCCTCAGCCAGGCCCCTCCCATCTGGTTACGATGCAGACCCAGCTGTGTGAGCCTGACAGTGTGGATGAAGATGACCCACAGCTGGCCCTGTTCAAGGACACCCGACGCAGGAGGCAGTCAATCAGGAGTAAACAGAGAAAGGCAACGGGGCACCTCGGAAGGAGGCAGAGAGAAGCCACGCCTTGAACTGTTTAAAAGGGGAATGTATGGGAGGGCTGGTTTGCTGAAGGCAACCGTTTGAATAGCTCCTGTTTCATGGTTCGTGTTTCTGTTTTGCTCTGTTGGCTCTGTTTTATGTCAATAAATTTGGCAGGCTTAGTTCCAGCCTCTTGCCTTTTTGTAAAGGGGTTGTCCCTGCCTTTTCTGCAGGGCCGGTAGTAGGCTGGTACAGAACAGGCTCCTATTTTAGTGATCAGTGGGTTAGGATGCTGAGCTTGTCGATCAGAAGGTCGGCAGTTTGGCGGGTCGAATCCCGAGTGCCGCGTAACAGAGTGAGCGCCTGTTACTCGTCCCAGATTCTGCCAACCTAGCAGTTCGAAAGCACATACAAAATGCAAGTAGAAAAATAGGGACCGCTACGGTGGGAAGGTAACAGCATTCCGTGCGCCTTTGGCGTCTCGTCATGCCGGCCACATGACCACGGAGACGTCCTCGGACAAACGCTGGCTCTTCGGCTTTGAAATGGAGATGAGCACCGGCCCCTAGAGTCGGAAATGACTAGCACGCATGTGCGGGAGAACCTTTACCTTTTTTATTGTCCTTTTAATTGTTGTTTTTATTTTGTTTTGAGGTTTATTGTACCTTGAGTCCTTTAGGGGGAGTTACACTTCCTAACATAGGAGAGAATTTTAAAAAATTGGATGTATCTCCATTATCGGGCCCTTGCCACAGCACAAAGCAAATTAGTTTCTGAATAAGGAAGAATGTGTACCACCATCTGCCTTAATATGACAATTTTAGATTCTGAGCGTTCATGGAGGCAATAAAAATTATGTTCTAAAAATAAACTATGTGGAGATTATTATTTTTTTAAAAAAGGATCAGCCAACATCAGCATAATTATTATGCGATGTCTCCTACATTTCTGCTAACTGAAGCACATTTTCATTTTAAGAAGATAAGGCTTTATTTTTTTCCACTCACACATGAAATGGGTTTAAATTGAAGAATGCTAAAGAATAATGTTTATCTTTAGAGAGGTTCACTGATATTTTCTGCAGGAGTCTCAACAGAAAAAGGCAAAGCAAGGCAGAAATAAAAGTGAAGCTCATCTGAAGACTGGCAATTCTGCTCTGTCTTTGTATTGGAGACAACCAAATGATCCCAACCATCACACCCAGGAAAGATACAGATAATTTTATCAATCCAAGCAAAAACTGGGAGGGAAATGTTATCTCTACGAATGCACTTAAATCCAGAAATGGACAAAGTCTTGGTGGCTAGACTTAACATTTTTGAACATTTACTGGGTCACACCAGGAATTTTTACATGTTTTCCTGCTTTTCATTAAAAAAAACCCCTTATTATTTGAAGGTTTACTTTAGCACTTACATATGTACTTCAACCAATATTGAGAAACTCTGCCCCAGTTTTAGCCACTGCAGAGAGAACTTGCTGCAAAAAAAAGAAACTTGAGGCCATGCAGGTTGCCCAGCCCTGCTTTAACTGTGTTGAAATCAAACTGTTTCTGATATTGTAAAAATATTGATTAAAATACTGCTAGTGGGTCACAAATACGTAAGTATTTTTATTTTATTTATTTAATTAAATTTTTATACCGCCCTATTCCCGAAGGACTCAGGGCGGTTTACAGGGCAGCATAAAATATAATATAAAAATAGTATAAATTAAAATAGATTAAATTACATAAGCCCAACAATTAAAACAATATTAAAAGCTAAAACCCCTTCAGTCCAGGCCTGATAGATCAAAAAACCAGGTTTTCAGATCCCAGCGAAATGAACGCAGATCGGGGGCGGTCCGAAGTTCCACCGGTAAATCATTCCAAAGGGCAGGCGCGCCCACAGAGAATGCCCTCCCCCTGGGGATCACCCGCCGGCACTCCTTAACCGCCAGCACCCTGAGAAGGCCCTCCCTGTGGGAGCGCACAGGACGATGGGAAGTTGATGCTGGCAGCAGGTGTTCCCTTAGATCAGGGGTCAGCAACCTGAAACAGTGAAAGAGCCACTTGGAACCGGTTCCCTCACAAAATGAAAACCTGGGAGCCGCAAATAATATGTGCGCACGCGCATACATGCACACATGCACAGAACAGTTTTTGACTGACGAGTGGTGCCAAGGTGAGATATGCACCTACCCTGCATATTTGAATTGATTGATTGAACTTTTTTAGTCCCACTTTTTTTTTTGACTGCACATGGCAGAGGACTGGGAGCCGCAGGGGACGGCTGAAAGAGCTGCATGCGGCTCCGGAGCCGCGGGTTGCAGACCTGTGCCTTAGATAATCCTTAGATAAGGACCCTAGTGTCTTTCCTCAATTCTTACAACTTAACAGCAGCAGAACAAAGTGCTCTAACAAACCAATTTTGAAAACCACTGCCTGACAGAGATGGGTGTACCAAGTTCCACTTGATCGCATCCAAGAGGAAACCGTGTCTCTGGTTTCTTTCCAATATTCATCCAGTCTCAACCTTTCTGTAACTCAACGCCATTATTCCCAATTTTGCATTCTGGAATTATAGATAATCCTTCATCCTTTTCTACCGTGTGATTCCCTTTCAGGTACCGCATGTTCTCTTACTTTATCTCCACTACCACCCTTTTTTCCCCTCTTCTTAGAGTTTTCTGCTTCCTTAGATTCTTTTCAGCTTAAGTTTCTTGCCCTTCATTCTTCTTCATTGCCCTTCTATGAAACAATTTTCTTACAAGTATGGTGCCCAGAATTGAACACAACAATTGAGATAGGATCTGACCAATAGGAAATAAAATGGAACTATATCTCACCTGGCCATCATTTCATACCTGGAAATCGGACCCCATTTTCAAGGGTAAATTCACTAATACCATTTTTCCACCTCAAATAAAACATCAGAGGGATTTGCGGCATTAAAAATGCACACAGAGAGATGGTGCAACCATCAATGGACAAAGCTGTACACTTAGAGATGAAGATGGGAAGTAGAGTAGTAGCAATTATTCTAGATCAATGTTTCTCAACATTAGCAATTTTAAGATATTCCCCAGCCAGTCTGAGGAATTCTGAGAGTTGAAGTTCACATACCTTAAAATGGCCAAGTTGAGAACCACTGTTGTAGATTCTCCATATTCAAATCAACAACTTCAGAGTTTTGCTGACTACAGGCAAGTCAGAGGTAAGGGGAGCCTTAAACCAAGATTCTTGTCATCAGGATCCTGTAATTTTTCTTCTACCTGCCCAGTAGGCTGAGTATATATTTTCAGGCTGTATTGTCATCCTGGTGTTATACAAATTGGATGGCTTGGAATTTAAAGAGAGGTATGTTTGGAAGTCGCTGGGAAAGATTGCCCTGAGAAGCATCAGTTTAGCTGTGTTAAAAGCTTTCTAAAATCCCCAGACAGTAATCCCTAAGAGACATGCCCATTCATTATGTTTAATGTTGCACTGCCAACATTCAGAGGCAAAAAGGTAAAAATCTCAGCAGTGGCATTTCAGAATGTTTGGTTAGACATCTGAGTCATTTAAAAATGGGGGTGGGAACAGTGTGTTTCCCTGAGGCCCCCCCCCATTCTCCTTCTCATAATCACCCATCCCTCAAACAAACAAACTCAGTCTTGTCCTTTCAGTAACGCCATAGCATTGCTGAACAGCCTCCTCCAGCCTTATAGAAAGTACCTCATATGTTGCCTGTTCCTATCCTAAGATTGGCATTCAGGTTTGATGTTCTGTTGAAGCAAGCGGTCTTAAGTGTGAAGACTTTACTAGGATTCCTGTTCATTATTTTTGACTGATACCCAAGATGATCACCCAGCTAGACCTAACTTTCCATCTGTTTCTAGCTGCGTGGATGTAATACAGATTGTGGTGGGAGATGGATGGATGGATGGATGGATGGATGGATGGATGGACGGACGGACAGACTGATGGATGAAGAACTTTCTGCCTGAGACACTGATTCCAATCTGCATTTGCTTTGTTCTGAACTTCGTTTGCTTCTTCTTGAAATTGTCTTCATGCCACGCTGAGCCTTTGCAGCTGTCTTTGGTCCCTTTCAGCAGTCTCCCTTCAAAATCAACCTTAACCTACTTCGGACTTTATCCAACCTTCACCTCTCTACTCTTCCTATGTCTGACAATCAGTTTGCCTGCAAACCTGTCCCTTCCTGAAACTTGACCCTTTAATCCAACTTATTCATACACTGCTTTCTTATCAACAGCAATTGGATAACTCAGCCTTCTTCCACTCTTGCCTCTGTAGCTGGTTTGGCCCATTTCCTACTTGACATTTAAGGCTGCTAGAGAGAGGAAAAACATTTCTGCCTTGTCCCGGTACTCACTGAAGCCATCGGCTGGTGGGAAAGCATCAAGTCCAGGTGCGGCGGTTGAGCCAGGAGAAGGGGCATCACCATCGGTTGCTCCCTGTGAGCTCAGTTCATTGGTTGGTGTCTCCTATTTAAAAACAAGGGCAGGGATTCAAATCCCTTTGAATTACCCATCTAAAGTCCCTCTGGACTGAGGCACAGTTCAATCAAATAAGTAAGAAAGGGAAATCATTTATCAGAATGCAAAGCTTCAGCAACCGACTCTTTAAATCGACTCTTTAAATCGTGGGGTGGGAAGAGAGATAAGACTAGCAGGATGTGAACTGGAAGAAACACCCCCCCCCCGGGGTTTTCAGGACCTTCCCCCACTGATGTAAACTACAAGGGAGAAATGAGCCTTCGTATTGCATGTCATCATTATGCAAATAGGTGTGAATCCTTTCAGCTATTGGAATAGATCAAAGGCATCCAACTGCTGGGGGAAGAAAACCTATTATCCACAGATGGTTGGCCGTTTCTATAAGGAGGCATGAAAGGACAGCATGGCTGGGATTAAGCCAGACCAAAAAGGAAATATGTGTCGTGTGCATTGGCAGAGAATCAAAAATGTGGACAATTGGGTGGGAAGAAATAAACCCAGAGATGTAGAAGATAAGACAAAGGTGAGAGCCAGAATCCATGAAAGGAGAAACACTGCCTGGAAATGGGACTTTTAAAGTCCTTCTGTATATGCTACTGTGAATCAGCTTTCATAGTCTCCACCCTTCAACTCCTCATAACTCACCTGATCAAAGAGGTAGACGGTGACATCATCAAAGAAGGAGACCATCTTTCGCTTGCGGTCCAACTCAGCTGCTGCCTCCTCCGCTGAGCGGGGTGACTTGAGAAGGCCACGCAAGTTGCGGGCATCATCGCTTTCACTCACCACAATGGGCACACCCCTCCCTCCACTTCCAGCCAAGCCTCCTTCCTCGTCTTCTTCAGCGTCCTCTTCCTCTTCCTCTTCTGCTCCTAGGGAAGCCTCTCTCCCTCCCAGAGCCGGACCCTCCCCCAAAGCGGTTCCTTCCCAAAATGGTCCTTTCCTTGCTCCGCCAGGTGGGGGAAACGTCTGCAAAGCCAGCGGTGGAAGTGACAGAGACAAACGGGATAGCTTGGCTGGAGGCAAAGGTTAGAGGTCAAAGGTGAAGATTGCCAGGAGAAGGGAGCGTGATGGAAGAGCCAAGGGTCCAAGGTCAAGAAGGACAGATAACATGGAAACCAGCCAAGAATAAAAGAGTTGGGATGAAAGAGAGAAAGAGAGGTAGAGAGAGACAGAGAGAAAGAGGGAGGAAGAGAGAGAATGTGTTATTTTACTAAAGCTGGGTTCCTTGTAATTTTGCCCACATATAACCTAATATGACCTGCCACATGTATCAGTTCAAAATGAGTGGTTTACTCTAATTTGATTACCAAACTGTCTTGGCCTGCAAACAACTAGTATCCATGGCAAAGTTGACAGCAGAACAAATCATCATAATCATGTCTGTAACTACGGGTAATCACTTTTTCCCATTTAACACTACGGATTGAATTATGTTGATCATGGTTAGATTAATAAAGCAGCTAAAAGAATCTAGACCCCCAAATTGGTTGTTGTTGTTATTGTTGTTTTACTGTTTGGTGACATTGCCTATAAATCCAATCCTCTTCAAAATTACACATATTTTTGTAAAAAAAATTACAGTGATTAGCAGAACAGCCCTCCACACACAAAAAAGTTGTTTGCCAAGACTTTGGGTGGTGTTCATGTAGTTCCGGGGGAGGGTGGGGGAGGGTGGAAGCTTTTTAGCAAACAAAAGAAGTAAAATTAAAAACTGGACCATTGGATCAAATTGTAAGCCGCCCAGAGTCACTTGATTGGGTTGGGCAGCTAGAGAAATGGAATAAAATAAAATAAAATAAAATAAAATAAAATAAAATAAAATAAAATAAAATAAAATAAAATAAAATAAAATAATAAAATAAAATAAAATAAAATAAAATAAAATAAAATAAAATAAAATAATAAAATAAAATAAAATAATAAAATAAAATAAAATAAAATAAAATAAAATAATAAAATAAAATAAAATAAAATAAAATAAAATAAAATAAAATAATAAAATAATAAAATAAAATAAAAAAATAAAATAAAATAAAATAAAATAAAATAATAAAATAAAATAAAATAAAATAATAAAATAATAAAATGAAATAATAAATATAAATAAATAAATAAAATAAAAATAAATAAAAATAAAAATAAAATAAAAAATAAACAAAATAAAAATAAAATAAAATAAAATAAAAATAAAATAAAGTAATAAAATAAAATAAAATTTAAAAAAAAACAATTCTTATTCGGTGTCCCCAGGATATTCATAATTTGGAGGAAGCCTTTATTACAGTAACTCTTCCCTTTCTTCCTTTAAGATTTTATTCTGAGGCTCAGGGGAGGGCCTCATGGGACGCCGATCCTGCTCCAGAGAACCACGGCCCAAGACACTGGTGGGAGGCAGTAAAGGAAGCCATAATGGTGGTTGCAATGGTGCCACCAAAGCTCTGCCCCCTTTCATATGAGCTGCAGATGAAAGAATTGGGGATTTAACAACGTGGCTTAAATCACCGCCTTGAATCCTCCCCACCACCACCACCACCTGCTTGGCCGCTGCCACTTTCCCATTACACCAGTGATTCTCAGCCTCCGTAATTTTAAGCCACGTGGATGTTTCTCTATCCTGTTTGTTGCACGACCGCCCTGCCTTCCTGCTGCTGCCACCCTGAATTGTAGATGTTTACCTTTGATGTCTTCACTGGCTTGATTCACGGGGACCTCAGGCTCCACCTGTTCCTTTTTGAGCTGGTCGGTTGCTACGTAAGTGTCTCCCTGAGGCTCTTGTGATTGTTCCACGTTGGCCACGGGTTCACTTTGCATCTCAGCGTGAATAGCTTTCTCTCTTTCCTTCCTTCCTTCCTCCTTCCATTCAAGCTGCTTCTCTTCAGGTTCTCCAGCTCCTTCCTTCCTCTGCTGCTGCTGCTTTTCTTCCTCCTCCTCCTCCTCCTCTTCCTCCTCCTCCTCCTCCTCCTCCTCCTCTTCTTCTTCTTCTTCTTCTTCTGCTTTATCTTCCACACTTTCTGACCACTGGAAATGCACTGTTTCCTCAAGGCGCCCTTTCCCCTCGTTCTCTTCTTCCTCTCTTCCTCCTTCTTTTTCTCCTCCTCCTCTCCCTACTCCTTCTTTTTCTCCTCCTCCTCCTCCTCCTCTTTCTTTTTCCTTCTCTCCCTCCTCCACCGCTCGCCGCGTCTCTTCTGGCTCCAGCCTCCAAAGCTTGACAATGGCTTGGTCTTTCGAGGAGGCAATTGGGGAAAAGGCCAACTTGGGCGCCTTCTGACTGCAAAGTAGATTCCGTGTGACGTTCTCTCGCAGTGTGACCAACAGCTGCTCTTTGCACACCTGAACCACAAAGCCTCCCTCTACGATTGTCTTCTCTGAAGGCTTCTCCTCCTCGGTTCTGGTTGCCGCTGGTGCCTCGGAGGATTCAGCCTCCCCGTCAGAGAAGTAAGCAGAATCGCGGTGAGGGATTGCAAGCCCCAAGTTCCTGCCTACCTCTTCTTCAAGCTCAGTCCCTTCCTCGCTCACTGAGAGCGTGAGATCGCTGGTGGACTGAGACATGGGCGTTGCTGGGACTTTGCCAGGATCATCCTCTGCTTCTGTTTCTTCCTCTTCTCCGGAAGGTGAGGGAGGTGATTCCTCTTTAAATATGAACTCGGGTGAAAAGGTGCTCTCTGTTTCATAGCCACTGTCCCCAAATTTTTGCCCTGGAGAGGAGTAGTGGGAGGCTGGGCTGCAGACATCGGAGGAGCTGGTATTAGAAGGAATGTCCAAGGAATCTACGGAGTCTAAGGTTCCTCTCTGTCGATCGGGCGCTGCTGGAGAAAGGCTCAGGGTTGGAGGGCCAGCTGAAAATCCATCAACAGCTTCTGGGAGGATTGCAATAGTCTCCTCATCGTTAGTCTCAGCTAGAGTAGATAACGGCGGTATCTCTACAGGGACAATCACATTGCAGCACCCGGATGACATAGTTGGAAAGGGTGACCCAGGCGGACGGATGTTTCCCCCACCTCTCTGCTTTGGGTAATCTTGAAGTTCATAGGTCTTCACAGCTGTGCCCATGAGTGGGTCATAAAATTCGCTGTGCTCCCCAGCATCTCCGTCGCAGTCCCTAGGTGGTACGGTAGAACAGTCAGATAAGGAGCCCCGCTCCACTTTGAGGGAGGAGTCGTCCTCAGTGCCGTAGCTATCCCGGTGAGGACGCCTCAGAGGCGGGCCATGGTTGCTCCAACTGCTTACCACGTCCCCTCGAGGGATGGCACATGTGCAACGGGCCCGAGTGCACAGGGGACAGGGCAGAAGTTTGCGCCGCCCTCCTCCAATGCTGCTTCCGCCATCATCGGTGCTGCTGCCAGAACTGTGGCCCTCCATCAGGGAAGGTTCCTGTTCCCAGGAAGGTGAGCCCTGGAACTCTGAGGGGTCCCCAGCCAGCGTCTCCCCGGCCCCTCGCTCTTCCATCATCTCAGCATCCCAGCTACGCTGCTGATCCTCCAACTCACGATACACAGTGAGTAGGGACTCTGCAAGGAACGCTTCGCCCTCCGTGGTTGGTGTCTCTGTCAGCGACGTCTCTTGGATCTCACCATCTACACGAAAAGGATTGCTTTCACCGCTGCCCCCAGGCAAGAAAGGGTTAGTATTGGATTGTTCAGGTGGCCGAAGGGGGGCGTTGTGGCAATCCCAATTGGAGGTAAAGAGGGGCTGTGGTGCTGAACCAGGGCTGGGGGCACAGACTGGCCCCTCACCACTACCGTGGTCCTCCAGGCGAATGTAATATTCACTGCTGACGGAAGGGCTGCGGGCGCTGATGACAGGCACAACACTGGGCGTCTCCAGACTATGCCCACGATGCCCTGCCTGTTCATAGAAAGGGTTGCTGACAGGCACAGCTAGCCCACCATTGCTGGAGGGGTATTCGGGTGGTGCTGAGGCAGGGCCCTTCCATCGCCCCAGCCGGGCCTTCTCCCACATATACTCAAAGTTCAGCCCTCCACTGCTTTCGGTCACAGTCAGGATGTCATCCATGTCTCCACCGTGGAATCCGTCCAGGAGTGGGTAGGCGGAGATCTCTTCTGATGGGCAGTGATGGCGTGCTGAAGAAGAGGAGGCCGGCGGTGGGGAAGAGGAACGCATGGGTTTCAGGGCACTCCAGCGCCACTCGAAACTCTCCTCTGCCTGAGCATTGGAGCGCTCATTCAACAGGTAGCTCACCTGCAAGTGCAGCTCTTCCATAGTTGGGCGATGGAAAGCTGGTAGCCAGCATGATTGCATCACCTCGTACCTGCAGTGGGGCAGGGTTGGAGGGAGGATAGAGGAACAGTCGGAAAAACAGGCAGAAATAGGAGGGGGGGGGGAAAAACACAGCTGTGGGAAGATAGCCTGAAAGGACAGCTAAGGGTGGGCAGTGGGGATTGGGAACATTTAAAACAAAGCAAAAAAAAAAGTGTTGCAAAAGAACAGTTGGAAAAAGAGGAAGAATTAGACACCCTTACAGAGTAGCAAAAGGGAAAAAAAAGCAAAGGTAGAAACAGATATGCCAAATTAGAAAGAAACGGACTACTACAACGAGAGAAAGTAGGGACAAAGAGTCAACCCGTAAAAAAAAATGAAGCAGAGCATATCAAAACACCACTCTGAAGTCTTTCAGGAGTACAAGAGGATGGGAATGCTCAGTCCCAAGAATGAAAGGAGAATGGCTGTGACATCAGGAGAGAAAAATGGGTGAGGAGCGGAACAGCTGGAAATGCAGACCATTTATAGATCTTGGAGAATTGATCTAACATAGGAGAGCTACTATATATGACATTAAATCATTGGCCCATCTACTCTTATTAAGAGGAGCATGTCCCAACCTAAACAGAGAGCAGATGGGCATCTGGTGGAGATGCTGAAGTCAGTCACAACCCCTGGGGGTGAGGTGGGGGGTAGGGGGAAGAAAGGGCAGGAAGATCAAAGTGATATAAGCATCATTGCGGCATCTCCGCACATTCTATGGGCAACCCTAACCCGGTGCCAAGCCCAAAGGAACTTTCACCTGTAGACATCACTAACGTATATTATCCCACCAGGCAGATGGTTGGACTAGATCTTCAAGTTCTCTTTTCCCCTCTTACACTCAATGATTCTAGAATTCAAACCGTGTGGCCCATTTTCCCTAAACCACAAGAAGATGAATATTGCAATTCAACACTTTCAGGTGCTGCACAAGAGTTTCATTCACACAGTGCATTACTAGAGAGAGAGAGAGAGAGAGAGAGAGAGAGAAGCAACCTGGAATTAAGGAGAAACTTCCTAACAGTGAGGACAATTAACCAGTAGAACAACTTGCCTTCAGAAGTTGTGGGTGGAGGTTTTTAAGAAGAGACTAGACCAAAGGTAGGCAACCTTGGCTCTTTTATGACTCGTGGACTTCAACTCCCAGAATTCCTGAGCCAGACTGGCTCAGGAATTCTGGGAGTTGAAGTCCACGAGTCATAAAAGAGCCAAGGTCGCCTACCCCTGGACTAAACAGTCACTTGTCTGAAATGGTATAGGTCCGTGGTGGTGAACTTATGGCACGCGTGCCACAGGTGGCACGCAGGGCCCTCTCTGTGGGCATGCGCGCCATCACCCCAGTCCTACGCCTTCAGCTGGGTTTTATAAAACCTTTTCGTTTTAGGCCTCCGCCGCCGTGTGCAAAAAAAAATAGGTTCAATGAATCAATCAATTTCAACTTCTTGTGGGGGAAAAAAGATCTTGCAAAGTTGGAATTGATTGATTGAACTTTTTAGTCCCACCCAGTCTGCCGTTACCACCGCAGCCACGCCCACCCAATGGGCCACACCCACCCAATGGGCCATTCCTACCCGGCACCCAATGATACATAAATGGGTTTTGGGTTGTAGTTTGGGGCATTCAGTCTCTAAAAGGTTCGCCATCACTGGTATAGGTTCTCCTGCTTGAGCAGGGGGCTGGACTAAAAGACCTCCAAGGTCCCTTCCAGCTCTATTCTATTCTATTCTATTCTATTCTATTCTATTCTATTCTATTCTCAATTTTTCTGGATTGACAATGTCTGTCTGTGTCTCATTTAGGCACCGCCGATCTCACTATCTAAGGGACTCTAGGCAGTTGATGGGTAAAACTCTTAAAGCAAAAAGATACAATGAAAATACAATGAAAACGGGATGAGAAACAAGTAATAACAAAGATAAAAGATAACAGAGGGGGGGCCTGTAGGCACCATCCACCACCAAGGTTGCATGACATTCCTCAATCCCCATGTGTCAGATGCAAGCAACTGGAATGGCTCCAAGAATGGGTCAAGTGGGTTTCTTTATTTTTGATCACCAGTTTACAAGAAACTTGCCAGACCATCTGCCTACCTTTTAGAAATGGCAGAAATATTGACTTCAAGTGTTTCTTCCCCCAATGGACTCCAAGCTGGAATGTTTTTTAACACACACCCCTCCCCTTCCAATTGGAGCCTCCTTTCCTGTTTTTTGTAGACATTTTTTTAATATTAGTGTTTGATGGTTGTTTCTTCTTTTTCTTTTCTTTATTTTGTATTTTAATTTCGGAAATAAAATTTAAAAAATTGTAAAAAAAAAAAAGAAACAGGTGCGCTCCGTGGATGCAAAGGGAGAGTAGATAGATTTCCAATTCAAAACAGAGTTTCACGGAAAGGGAAAAGGCTATGAAATGACTTAGTTCTTTTTTATGGAAAGCATCACACTTTTATTTAATTTGTCTAATTTAGATCTCAGGATTTTTCTTCCAGGAGTTTGAGATACTGTATATCACACCCCATCCTCTATTTTTTTCCACAACAACGTTGTGAGGTAGGCTATGTTGAGAGAAAGTGATTGATGCAAAGTCACCCAAGGACCTTTTATGGCCTTGAACCCAGTCCAATTGTAGTCCAATCTGCAATTGCATGAACCATACTATTTCCCTGTCTTGCTGCTTTTCACTCATTTAAAATATTTAATTTTAAAACGAAGGACATGATTTAAAATTTCACTAACCTTGACGATCCCTCTGGATGAATAAAGATTTTTAATAAAGTTTTGGAATGTTTGACCCTCAGTGTATATGGTGGTTTTATAGTGAACAATCTTGGCTTTGATTTGTAATTATTATGTATTTTTATTTTAAGTCAAATTTCAAATTTGGGGAGTCACACGATACTCAGATATGGTTAACTATGATAGTCTATAAGTCCTGTAAATTTAAGTCCCAGATTCTGCTTAGGGGCTTCTTCACGAGCACTGCATATTCTCGTGCCATCCGTATGAAAATAGGTCTCTGCGTCATAAAAAAAAAATTGCAACCTAGAACTAAGGAGAAACTTCCTGACAGTTAGAACAATTAACCAGTGGAACAACCTGCCTCCAGAGGTGGTGAATGCTCCAACACTTGAGGTTTTTAAGAAGAGACTGGACAGCCATTTGCCTGAAATGGTATAAGGTTTCCTGCCTGAGCAGGGGGTTGAACTAGATGACCTCCAAGGTCCCTTCCAACTTTTTATTATTATTATTATTATTATTATTATTATTATTATTATTATTATTATTATTATTATTATTATTATTATTATTATTAAAATAATATTTGCAACAGAAGGAACACCTATTTAAAAAATCCTTTTTTTTCCCTAACATGTATCCTAACCTACAGTCTAAATGCTGGAGATGTGGTAGTTTAGATGCCACCTACTTTCATATGTGGTGGACTTATAGAAATATAAAAGCTTTTTGGATTAAAATTTGGTGGAACATTCAAAAGATTTTTAAGAGAAAGATAAAGTTTTCTCTACAATTGTTTTTATTGGGTATTGTTGTAGATTGTGATACTAAAGAAACCAATCTGATGTTGAATTTGATAACAGCAGCACGGTTACTGGTGGGACAATACTGGAAGAAGGATAGTTTGCCTACTATAGAAGAATGGGTACTTAAAGTATCGAATCTTGCAGAAATGTCTAAGATTTCTGCTTATTTGAAGGATTACTCACAAGAAAGATATATTTCAGTTTGGAGAAGATGGATAGAATATATTCAGAACAAATATGGGACTAAAAAGTTCCATTTAGCTTATGAGTAGATTTTAGAGGGATATTGTTATTAATTTTAGTATTAGTATTGATTATATTTTTAAGTTATTATTATTATGTTTTTAATAATTTGAATGTATCTATGTTAAAGGGGAGTTAAAGCACATTAGAATTTGGTTAATTTTATAATGGATAATTTTAGTTAGAATATGATTATTATATCTATAACCCTGTATTCAGCTCTGGGAAGTGGGGGGGGAAAGGGGGGTGGTTTGGGGTGGGTGGGTTTTGGGGATATGTATTGTAAAATTTTGTTTTAAAACTCTTTAATTTTTAACAAAATCCTTTTTTTATATTGTTTCACTGCATTTTTCCTTTCCTGTTTTTTTATAGGATTGCACCATATGTTATGGTGGGATATTAATAATAATAATAATACTAGAAAAATATTTAAAACATCTGAGAGGAAATCCTCAGCCCAGATTAGCAGCTCAGACAATTGCTGACAGAAATAGAAAGCTGCAGACAACTAATTAGCTAACGTGAGCTAGGAAGAACAGGAAAAGGAAAAAAAATGGAAAGAAAGGTCATAGCTGAAGGAAGCCTGGCCAGACTGACAGTGCAGAGAGAGAAATGGATGGATAGAGGAAGAGTCAGAGGAATACAGAGAGGGGAGAATGGAAGAATATTAGGAGAAATAAGAATGCTAAGGCAAGCATCATAAAGTTTAAGGATAATATCCCAGACCACAAACTGTCCATGAAGCCTCAGTAAATGTCTGTCAAAGAAGAAGGGGACCGGGATGTCTGCAGGGTGGAAGATGGGGTGGGGCAAATGAAGCCGTGGTCTGCTAAGCTGTCATGATACAAACGATGCAAATTGTGTGTATACAGGTAGCTCTTGAAGTCTATGGAGATTCTTAGTCATCCAGGTCATGGCTGTCGTCCTAAAGGAGCTTTTCCAAAAGGCAACTGGACTTTTGTTTTTTCTTGAAGACATTTCGCTTCTCATCCAAGAAGCTTCTTCAGTTCTCAGTTCTTGGATGAGAAACGGAAAGTCTTCAAGGAAAAGAAATCCAGTTGCCTTTTGAAAAAGCCCCTGTGGGACAGGTAGTCCTTGACTGACAACCATAATGGATGCTGCCAATTACAGTCATACATCATGACAATGATAAACTGGGTCGCCAAGTGACTGACCATTTTTACAACCTTTTCTTGTGGCAGTCATTAAGTGAATCTGTGGTTGTTAAGCAAGTGTTTTTTCAGCAAAAATGCTCCATAGAGAGCAATAGGTTCCTATTTCTCTCTATGGAGCATTTTTGCTGAAAACCAAAAGTAAACACCAGTCTGGGGCAAAAACCATTCTAAATCATTATCTTGTCACCAAGGGATACTACAAACAGCTGTAAATGCGGGCCGGTTGCTGAGGGCCCAAAATGCGGTCACATGACCCCTGGGAAAGGCCTGGCTGCTAGAACTTGGAACTGGATTCAAAGGACCTTTTGGTGAGGTCCATCATAACTTCAAACAGTCACTTAATGACCAGTTGCAACTCAAGGACTATCTGTACACACATCATTTGCACAATGAGGTAACGGCATTTGTGATGTCATTGTGGCTTCTACTGGATGCTTCTCGAAGGAGCTTGGGCTGATGGCATCCCAGTAGGTGGATGATGGATTTGTTGGCCTGACAAGGAAGAACTCACCAATAGTCTGAGTAAGGAAGTTTAAGGCGAGGTTTGGCCAGTTTCATCTGCTGCTCCTTGATGACAAAAGTCAGCACCTCCTCATCGGAAAGATGCCGGTAAGGCTGGGAGCCGAATTCAAACAGTTCCCAGATGGTCACCCCCATTGACCTGCAAAGAACACAGGGAGATCAAGACAGAGGGAAAAATCCTCCTTGCTATGTGAACAAACAATGCTGTGCAAACAAATGATAACACATCGATTATAATGGGAGTAATAATGAGTCAAGGGCTGGGATTACCCCAGTTCATCTCAGCTGTTTGAGGCTGTTGTGGGCATGCCCTAATCGTAATACACATTTTTTGAATTGTAAGTTGCCCAGAGTCATTGATTGAGAAGAAAGCTATAGACAGACAGACAGACAGACAGACAGACAGACAGACAGACAGATGAGAAAGAGAGATAGATGATAGAGAGAGGGACAGACAGACACAGAGGGAGAGAGAGAGATGAGAGGATGATGATAGACAGATGTTAGAGAGAGACACACACATGACAGAGAGACAGAAAGACAGAGAGATGAAGATAGAGATAGATAGATAGATAGATAGATAGATAGATAGATAGATAGATAGACAGACAGACAGACAGACAGACGTAGATGATAGAAAGGGACAGACAGACACAGAGGAGGAGAGAGAGATGAGAGAGAGAGAGAGGATGATAGAAGATAGATAGATAGAGAGACACGATATATATATAGAGAGAGATATAGAGATATACTGTAGAGAGTAAGATAGATAGATAGATAGATAGATAGATAGATAGATAGATAGATAGATAGATAGATAGATAGATAGATAGATGAGAGATGAGAGAGAAACAGGGGAGGGAGAGAGAGAAAGAGGGGGGGAGAGTGAGAGAGAGATCTTGAATGCCTCAAATACGGTTTGGGAAATGCTGAGAGTCTCATTTCCACAGACTACTAATATTCAGGGAGAGCAGTACACCTCCTTTTCAAATACATGTTTGACAATCTTGGAAAAAAGCGGTAGCTCTCTCTCAGAAAAGTACAGGAACAATCCAATCAATTTAATCTGGGGAAAAGAATCAAATCCTGCCAACAGTTTAGGTCTGAAAGGAAAGCAAGACAGATATTCAGTTTCTTTTGTGGTCAAGTATTTTCACCGCTTCGATTAATTAGGAAGAGGCAGCTTCTTTGTGTAGTACAGTATGTGGAACATTTTTGGGTGCTGTGGCTCGTGCCAGCTGGTGCCCGCACTGCATTCATCATGCAGTATTTACAGGTACAGTGTGTGAGTCACACCCGATGTTACTACCTTTTTTTTTTGCTGTAGTCATTAAGTGAATCACCTCAATTGTTAAATTAATCACATGGTCATTAAACAAATCCAGCTTGCCTCATTGTTTGTTGAAGCCTTCTGGGAAGGTCACAAATGGTGACCCTGGGATACTGCAATGCTTGTAAATACATGCTGGTTGCCAAGGGCCCAATTTCTGAGGTGATCATGGGGACATTGCAAGGGTTGTTAAGAGCGAGGGCCGGTTGTAAGTCACTTTTTTCAGTGCCATTGTAATTTCATATGGTCAGTTGGACGTCAAGGCTTACCTTGACTATAAATATACAGAGCCTTGGTGGAGCAGTGGGCTGATGCCTCCTTAAGTAACACCAGCTGCCTGCAATTAGTGCAGGTTCGCATCCCACCAGGCTCAAGGTTGACTCAGCCTTCCATCCTTCCGAGGTAGGTAAAATGAGGACCCAGATTGTTGGGGGCAATTAAGCTGACTTTGTAATAATGCCGCTTGGGTGTGTGTGTGTGTGAAAGCCCTAATAAGCAGGCATATACATAGAATGAAGGCTACTGCTAAGCTTGTAAGCCGCCCTGAGTCTTCGGAGAAGGGCGGGATATAAATGGAATAAAAATAAAAATAAATAAATAAATATGAATGTGGAATGTATATCTAGCATCCTTGTGGAAAACTAACTTTCCAGCTAAGCCATCATTACCAGAGATTTCCAAAGTCCCATCCTCTTCCAGCCACACATTATGAACTCCGTTGGTGGCTAATTTTCGCACTGCCAGGTGAGGAGGGAGGGGAATCTACCCATCACTGCAGTTGAAACTCTTCTGCTTTATATTTATAAGAATAACATTACCCACCCACCCCCAGCCTTGTTGCTGAGGCGCATTTAAGCTGTGGGAGTAGCATAATTGACAACAGCATATTTTTCTGGTGTCTGGTAAAGGACAGCAGCCTAAAATAAATCTCATGTGCACCAGGCTTTATAGCTGGTGCCTCAGGGCATCAGTGTGTCCACAAACCTCTTTTGGCAAGCTTTGTCTCCCGGGTGGTTACATTAAAATAACAGCTTTAATTAAAAAATAGAAAATTGGCATGTTGCAAAGCAAAGCGCCAGCCTCTAACATCATCTTCATTTCCAGGACTCTCTCTGGATTCCCGTCGCGCCCCATAATCTTGATTAGCAACACTACACAGTCCTTGGTTTTGGACAAATGCCATCTCCCCAGAAGAGGGACCCTTGTGATTATGGGCAATCCAGAGCTTGGGGGTTGAGACTGAGAAGATTGGCAGGGTAAACCAGCCATCTGGTAAATAGGCAACTGCTCTCCCCCAGCCATAATATTTCTGAGGAGCAGCCATAATATAATTTCAGACGTGTTCATTTGGCCAGCAACATTGGAGAGGTTTTCTTTAGAGCAGACATGTCAAACACAAGGCCCAGGGGCCAGATCCGGCCTGCGAAGTTGTTTCATGTGGCCCACGAAGCCATCCTGGAAACAGTGAGGGAACGGCCCCCACTGCCTTGGCCCTGGCCCAGAGACCCTCCTTCTGCCAGAGACTCTCATATCTGTCCCACTCCTGGCCAGGCCCCCATAGGCACCCTTGATGCGAACGATGTAGAGCTGGCCACGCCCACCCAGTAGGCCAGATGCACTCTAGCCACGCCCACCCAGTAGGCCACGCCTACCCTGGCCATACCCACCCGGCCCCCTGAGGGCAACCGCAATGCTGATGTGGCCCTCAATGAAATTGAGTTTGACACCCCTGCTTTAGAGTAAAGGAACATGGCAATCAAACCACTTACAAGGTTTTCCTTGCTAAACTCTGGTTTTTGGTTTGTTTGTTTGTTTGTTTGTGACAAAAGAGGAAAGAAAGGGGAAGGCGAAAAATCACCTGCTTAAATTTTAAAAAAAACATTCATCACTAAGAGGATTGTGAGGGGGTGGCTCAAAATAACTAATTCAATGTACGGATTTCGGCAAGCGGGGGGTTTGCAGGTGATAAATGATAAAACCTGTGCAATATAGTACAAATGCTATCACTTATATATTTGCATTGTATACAGATAGTCCTCAACTTACAACCACAGTTGGGATCAGAATTTCCATGACTAAGCAAGGCAGTGGTTAAGTGAGCCGTGCCCATTTTACAACCTTTTTTTTTGCCACAGCTGTTAAGAGAATCACTGCAGTTGTTAAATAAATCATGTGATCGTCAGGCTTCCCACCCCATTCCTCCCATTGACTTTGCTAGTCAGAGGTCAGCTGGGAAGGTCGCAAATGGAGATCACATGACCCGGGGACTCTTCAACTGCAGTAAATACATCCCGGTTGCCAAGCGCCCGAATTTTGATCACTTAACTGTGGGGCTCCTGCAATAGTCTTAAGTGTGAGATTGGATGTAAATCACTTTTTCCAGTGCCATTGCAACTTTGAATGGTTGCTAAATGAAGTAAGTCAAGGTTTACCTATTCATCATTTGCATTATCATTCATCTATTCCTTTTATTTTGTATGCATATTGAATCTACCAAGTTGACATCAATGCGCATGTGTTATCATTGTGGCATCATTGTGTCTTACTGAGGATGCCTGCACTGGATGAATGCTTGCAAATGCTGAGCACCATTTCCTTGTGGACCTGGAAATGTTTATTTCAGCTTTAGCCCAGTTGGATTGTGTATCCCTGCTTGAGAATACAAATTGAATTTCCTCAGTCCAAGAGTTATCCTAGGACTCACCAAACATTGCTCTCCTTGGTTTGATCTACAACAATGACATTCCCATGCATCTCATCAAACAGCTCTGGGGCAACCCAACGCAAAGGGATCCAGAGCCGGTCCGGAGTGATGTAATAATCTTCCTATGAAACAGAAATGAGAAACGGCACAAAGTAGACACTAAGTTGTAGGCAACTCAACATCCCAACATCTCATAGGTCCTGGATGCTCGGCTTCTCGTCCAGTACAGAGTTCCCTCTAAGGCCCATGCAATCTTATATAGTAATTTGCTCTAAATTAAACAGCTCATAATAATTTCCTTTAAAAAAGAGCGGGAAGTTTAATTTCATAATGGATTGGAAATGTTCTGCAAAGAATATATTGCCACATCTATCCCTTGCCTAAGACTCCTGGGAGACCCATCTTAGATTCTTTGTGGTACTTTCACCCCATACCTTGTAGTTGTTGTGTGACAAGCCATAATCCCCAACCCTCACGGTGAGATCTGAGGTCAGCAAGCAGTTCCGAAGTGCCAGGTCACTGTGGAGGACAAGAGGACTTTGAGCCAGGTGAGAAAAGAGACTCTAATTTTTCACCCTTTCTTACATTATCTTATATTATACATAGTGAGGATAAAAGTTGTTTTTTTTTTGTTACGGGGGAGGGTTTTTTGGCAGGGGGAGGGTAACCCATGCTGCCTTCAAAAATTCAGAGGGCACCTTTTTATCCCCACAATAACTTACGAGGATTAAAAAGGTTGGGATCAGAATTCTGCAGAAGAATCGTACTACGTGATCTGTTTATTTTCGTAACTCTTCCTAGGATTTTGGCTGACTGACTAGAATTTATTTATTTATTTTGGTGCCTTTATGTCAGTACTGACTCCTGGACTAGTCCCTGCAGGTTTTTTTTGGCAGGATTTCAGTAGTGGTTTGCCATTGCCTGGTTTCCTAGGGCTCAGAGAGGGTGACAGGCCCAAAGTCACCCAGCTAGCCTTATGCCCAAGGCCGGACTAAAACTCACACTCTCCTGCTTCCTAGCCTGATGTCTTAACCACTAACCAAACTGGCTCTCTAACCAGAATCTTCTGGGCCTTCCTTATGTTGTTAAAATAGAGTTCCCAGTTAACTCAGCCATCATAATCAGTGGTGAGGGATGTTGGGACTATTTTTCTCAACAATAACGGAAGGCTTCAGGTTCCCAAGCCCTGGACAAAATAAAGTAGGGATGTTTTGTTTAAGTGATCACACAAGCCCCGCTTCTTTGCTTGATGCATTCTTTACAGACAGGATTGTAAATGAAAACCTGTTTTGGGTATGAAAATTCTGGCTTGCAAAATGAACAAAGCAGAATATTGGATTTGAGCAACATACAAAAAATCCTGATTTGTAAGAACAGTGTTTCTCTATCCTGGCAATTCTAAGAGCTGTGGACTTCATTCTGGGAGTTGAAGCTGGCATATTTTAGAGTTGCCAAAGGAGGAGGAGGAAGAGGAGGAAGAGGGCCATAGCATAGCAGATTATAGTAAAAAAAAACATTCAGAATCCTGTTTAGAAATTAGTGGCTATCCAAACAAGCTTTCTGCTTAATGATGAATACTCACATACAGACTTCACTACACATGTTGTTGTTTTTTTAAGCTGGAATTCTGTATAGGAAATTCCATAGTATTTTTTTCATGATATCTGTGATATATTTTACCTCACAAGGTTTTCCCCCAGGCAAGAGCCTCACTGTATTCTTTGTACTTTGGGAGCAGTGGCCATACACAAGCAAACAAATATTGATGTTTAAACTACCGAACATTTTTGTTATAACATTTGGCTTCTCATTTTTTGATTCTGATTTTAAAAAATTGATCAATGCTTTAATTATCCTAACCCCTACCACCACATTACCCCTTTTCTGTTATATTTTTTTAGACAAAGCCATAGTGATGTAACATGATAATGGCCAAGCAGGTTTCTACCCATCGGAAAGTTCACATCTTTATTCATCCTTTACCCAGATCAGTGCCATCATCAAGTGCCTTTGCCCTTGGAAGTCTCCAAAAATTTTCGACCTCCATTTTAAGCCACCGCAGTAACTTCAATCAGGGAGAACCTGAAACTCTAAATCTCACAATCTGCTCGCTTTCTTTCGCATCCTGGTTCACGCTTTCTTTCCCGCGGCTTCAAAAGTTCAGCTTTCCAGCCGTCATCCCTACCTGTGAATGTAATTGTTTTTATGCAAGTGTAGCACTCCCAGCGTGATTTCGTACGCCATCCGCTGCAACGTGCTGAGGTCCCGTGTCAGTAAATCGGGAGTCATTCCATCTGCTTTGCGTTGAGCTCGCAAGTAACGTTTCAGATCTCCCTGGAGTTGGGGAGGGGGGGGAAACACCAAGAGAGAAGAAAAAAGTGACCAAGTTTCCAAATCTAGTAATCTTGTCTGGGATCCAGGAAAATTCTCCAGACATTTTTGAAGAATCCAAGATATCTTTATCCTCATTCAAAGCTCACGTTATCCATATTATACTTCCTGCCCTCATTCTAAACTGACAACAAAAGTGCCAGGTAGATTGGAACTGTTGGAAGTCAGCAGCCATTCTCCTAGAAAAGGAAATATTTTGGGGGATATTAAAAAAGGCCAGAATATTATATTTCCCCAAAAGAATAATAGAAAAATCTTAGGCAGAAACCAGCCTCCAGTCTCCTTCCCCCAGGCAGTGGCCAGCTCTGTAGAAATGCAGATTTGATAACTGTATTCAGAAAGACTAAGCCATCTATTCATAAGCAAAATGCCTTCAGCCACAGCCCCAGAGAAGCAGGACGTGACCTTTAGGACATAATAGGATTAACCCACCACCATTAGAATACTGGGACGCGGTGGCTCAGTGGCTTAAGATGAGGAGCTTGTTGATCAGAAGGTCGGCAGTTTGGCGGGTTGAATCCTGAGTGCCGTGTAACAGAGTGAGCGCCTGTTACTCGTCCCAGCTTCTGCCAACCTAGCAGTTCGAAAGCACGTAAAAATGCAAGTAGAAAAATAGGGACCACTACGGTGGGAAGGTAACAGCGTTCCGTGCACCTTTGGCGTCTAGTCATGCCAGCTACATGACCACGGAGCGCTGGCTCTTCGGCTTTGAAACGGAGATGAGCACCGGCCCCTAGAGTCGGAAACGACTAGCACGCATGTGCGGGGGAACCTTTACCTTTACCTTTATTAGAATACCAAAAGGGCACATTCAAGCTCAGGTCAAAGTACAAGCCACAGGAACAGGAAGAACCTCAAATACAAAGCCCAAAGAAGGTATAAAAGCCCACCTATCCCAACTCCATTTTGTCAGCTGTCCCAGAACCACATGCTGTTGGTTCTGTTCTTCAATAAAGAACTTTCTTTCCAAACGGCCTCCATTTTATTTATTCCCGTCTTGAACTGGACCTGAAGATTTTTCTTTCAACATAACATCACAAAGCCCATTTGGAAGTTAGATAGCAAGCACTGGGCTCACTCAGACCTACATTATTCAAATTAATGAAGCCACACAAGGTATGTGATAACTACCCCACCAACTTTAAGGTCTTAGGAATCTGTTTGACAGTTTGGCCTGCCATTTTCAGGTCACAGATACGGGCATCAGGTAGCAAATTGGCGGTATAGGATGTGATTTTCTTACAGTTATTGCAGGCTTCTCCCTGTTTTAAAAGTAAGATGTAATTAAAGAAAAATATGAAATTAATATTCTACATGACTGCTGCCTACAAGGAAAGCCAGGCACCCCAGGTATATCTAGTTGGGCAAAGCAGTTTTGAATGAATGGCTATGGAAATTAATGTTGTTGTTAGTGCCACACTGACAAGGAGACAGACATTATCCTAGAGCAGGGGTAGGCAACCTCGGCTGTTTTATGACTCATGGAGTCAGCTATGCTGGCTCAGGAATTCTGGGAGTTGAAGTCCATGAGTCATAAAAGAGCCAAGGTTGCCTACCCCTGTCCTAGAGTGCCGATATTGTGGTTACTTTAGATTCAGAGCACTGGAGCCCTGGGCATTCCAGATTCATGAGAATAGGACTTGGACTTCAGTAACTCCCAAATCTGATTTTCAGTGATGCTCCAGTTGACTCACCAGTTGGCAGAATTCCATGATCAGGAGGAAGGGTATAGTTTCTGTGCATAAGCCGAGGCACTGTAGTATGTTTGGATGCTGGAGGCTTCTTAAAGGCAAGGTAGAGACATGGAGAGAGAAATACAGAAAAAGGAGGAGAAAAAAAAAACCCTTAGTATTTCTGAATGACCGGACAAGAATCTCAGTGAATCATAGCACACATAGGGAAATCCCTGCTTCTATTTTTGGACAATTCCTCCGTGTTCTCTGTTATAAGCAATGACTTGCTAGCAGCTCATTGGAGCATCCCCAAATTCCAACACCTCTAATAGCCAGAAAAGAGATTTCTGAGCCGTGACAGAGCTCTGCTTAGAGAAGTCAATGGGGAAGCCAGATTCACTTAACAATTCACTTGTTACTAGCTTAACAACTGCAGTGACTCACTTAACAACTGTGGCTAGAAAGGTCATAAAGTGAAGCAAAACTTAACAAATGTCTCACTTAGCAACATACATTCGGGACTCAATTGTGGTCGTAAATCGGGGACTATCTGTATTTTATATGGAGATTCCTTACTCAGTTTTCACCCTCATATCAGCTTCTGCTACTTACCGATAAGGCTGGGCCTCTGACAAGAACTTCCTCTGCTCCAATGGTCCAGCACTAACACGCAGCTCCTTTACCACCACCTGTGCAGGGGTGAAATCTGAGAATATTTCACCCAGAATAACCTAGGAAAGAGGGGGGGAATAAACTATGAAAGAGAAACCACTATGAACTACTGGTGCCTGGTTATTAACTTGAACTGGCTGTGTAGATCATATCTCATTAGTCATTAAAGTCATTAATGAACTCACTGATGGCCAATTGATTTCCAGGTACAATTTAATTATCTATACAACTCTAAACAGCTTGGCAACTGGGCGGCTGAAAGATTACTTTTATTATAAGGGATGCAATAAAGGAAGACACAAGGAGGCAAAGGAGAAACAGCTTAAGAATGCCTGAAAATATTCAGGCCCAACGTGTTTTTGAATAGGTAATTTTTCCCCCTGAGCAATATGAATGTTTTGCACTGTTTTTAAAATGTTTGTTTCTTGTGTTAATTGTTTTTATACGTTTGGAATTGTAAGCCGTCCAGAGTCACCGATTGAGATGGGTGGCTATAGGAATTGAATAAATAAAATTAAGATTTGGGAAAGTAGAGTTTTTCTAATTTTTATAAAATAAAATGGCCCTAGAACAAAGTCAATGGATGAATTTTTAGTTTCTTACTCTTCTCCTTTAACTGTTCAAATCTGCAAAAACTGTGTGAACAACTTTGGAAGGCCCAATCTCCCATCCAAAACCTCAATTTACATTCCCCCAGTGCTTTTTTTGTAAAAGAAAAAGGTGCCGGAACTCACACATGTCATACAACCCACCTTGCCTACCCTACAAGGTTCCATCCAAAAAAGCTGCCGGAACTCCGTTCTGAGCGTTCTATGACAAAAAAAGCCCTGCATTCCCCCATTGCGTCACTGGGTGTACTGGGAGAAGCCTTGTCAAGTAAAAGCTGGGCACAAAGTCTTTGAAATTATGGTTCCTTTGTCAAAAAGAAAAGTTGCCTAGTACTCTCGCTAACAATGAAAGAAATTCTTGCTCCTTGTAGGATATTTTTTGTGACCTAATATTTAATTACTTTCTGCATCAAATTTTGCAATTCGCAATTAATGGTTGAGCTTTTTTTCTTTATTTGGCTGCTGGTTTTTAACTGATTGTTAGAATGTTACTCCACACCTGTGTAAAAGGCCCTTGCATCTTGTTCTTTTGTTGCAAAACTATTCTGGAAGTTGTTTTTTTCCCCTCTCAAGGTTATTTTTATAACGTCGTTTAGAAATAATCATAATAAATGAATGATTTTCATCATATAGCCAATAAGTTGCGCGTTCCTATCCTATTTATGGGATTCAAGTCAACTCTTGCTACAGAGTGTGAAAGCAGTTGCCTGAATTTCATTCTTAAATCATATCCACAAAAAGCCTGAATTTTTCTTACTTACTTTTCCAAACCAGCCATTTCCAATCTCCTGCAGATAACTGAGGTGTTGTCTACTTAGACCCAAGTGTTTCACTAAATCTGAAAGAGGAAAATGGCATTCCAATAATGGGAATCAAGGTTGCTGCACAGAGGACACAGGCTAAGAGTTAGCTCCATTTTGACTCTCCCTGTGCCACAAAACTATTAGATCAAAAAAAATTGCGTTGTGAGATAAGCTAGAACATGTTCTCCAGACTATCTACGAGAAGCCGTTGTAGACAGATCACAGATAGTCCTTGACATACAACCATTTCTTTAGTGACTGTTTGAAGTTACAACAGCACTGGAAAAAGTGACGTACTTTATGCTTAACAATCATTGGGGCATCCCTATGGTCACATGATCAAAATTTTGATGCTTGGTAACTGATTCATATTTATGACAGTTGCACTGTCCCAGGGTTATGTGATCCCCTTTTTGCAACCCTCTGACAATCAAAGTCAATAGGGAAGCCAGATCCACTTAACAACTACAGCAATTCATTTAACAGTTGTGGCAAGAAAAGTTGTAGCATGGAGCAAAACTCACTTAAGAACTGCCTTGCTTAGCAACAAAAACGGGCTCAATTGTGGTCGTAGCTCGAGGCCTATCTGTATGTGAAAATGGATGTGGGAAAGTGTTCATGAGATGAAAAAGCGTAAGATGGTCTCACTAAAAGCTAAAGCAGATTGGGGACAGGATTCCTGGGGCTGCCAAAAATGAAAGTGATTTGAAGTTGAGGGAGATATAGAGATCAGGATGGATCACTGCATAAGCCAGTGGGTCAGGAAAGTCAACAATGTACATGTAAATGAGATCAGAAAGACAAGAGAGAAAGATGACAGACAAACAATACAAGGGAAGTTATACACAAGCAACAGCAGGTGCCACAACAGGAAGAAAATGCAAAAGTGACAGTGAACGTCCAAAATAGAAAGACAAGGTAAAACCAAGTCAGCTAGAATCCTAGGTTAGGACATAGCAAATGCTCGACTAATAAATTACTAGAGACATTCCCATCCTATGAAAAAAAGAAACCCTGGATTTCTACTCTTCTGCAACTTTTATGCAAAGCTTATAGTATTTTCATTATAAAGATGCCAAGGTCTAACGCAGCCTTCCCCGACCTGGTGCTCCCATCATCTCAAGATTCAGGTAGTGGAGACACATCTAATGGACATCAGATTTGAGACGGGCGACTTAGGACCACAATAGTACTGTATATGCTCCCAAGAAACTGTAGCAAATGCTGCCAATCCTCATATTGCAAGGGCGATATGAAAAATAATATGACCCGGTTCCCTCAGAATATTTACCTGTTTTGGGCATCTGCTGATTGGAAGATGGGAGTGAAACCTCAGAAAGAGGCAGAATGTAGACATCTGGGATGGACTGGGAGGAGGATGTCTCCTCGGCGGGTGGTGTATACTCTCCAGAATATTCTTCTCCATCAGGGTTCTCAAATTCCTATTGGGTAGACAAAGGCAGTTTTTTTTTAAAAAAAGATCTTTGTTTCAAAAACACATCATGCCCGCCTCCCGTCTCCACCATCTAACTCACCTTGAAACCCACATCACCCCTCTTGCAGCACAGGCAGGTGAGGAGGAGGAAGATAAAGGCCAACAAGCCTGAGCAGGAGATCAGAACCACAGCGTAGGGAGGGGCCAGGGGAGCCCGGCCCTGAGACAATCCATCTGTAGAGAATAGAGAGAGCGCGAAATAGGACACATATCTTAATACAGCATTTCGACCTAGCTTTGTTTCTCTAGCGGGAAAGAAAAGGTCATATGAGGACCACCGAAAATGTTCTGAACTAGTAAGTGAACTTCCCCTGTTTTTCAGAATTAGAAGCTGAGATTTGTTGTTGTTAGCTGCGAAGTCTTGTCTGACCCCTCATGACCCCCTGGACAACGTTCCTCCAGGCCTTCCTGTCCTCTACCATCTTCTGGAGTCCATTTAGGCTCACGCCTACTGCTTCAGTGACTCCATCCAGCCACCTCGTTCTCTGTCGTCCCCTTCTTCTCTTGCCCTCAACCTTTCCCAGCATGAGGCTCTTCTCCAGTGAGTCCTTCCTTCTCATTAGGTGGCCAAAGTATTTGAGTTTCAGCTTCAGGATCTGGCCTTCTAAAGAGCAGTCGGGGTTGATCTCCTCTAGGAGTCTGTCAGCAGGGACTGCGTAACCCGCTGTGAATACTGGGCCAGTCCTCCAGCAGCAGTGCTACGACAGCACCAGCAGCACATGGAGTTGGTGATTACTTCTCCCTTTGATCAATTTCCAACCATTGTTTCTTGTCCTGCTCTCTGAGGCTTTGGTGAATAACGTGACCTCCTCTCAAAGTAAAAATATACTAGGTTGTTGTTGTTGTTAGTTGCGAAGTCGTGTCTGACCCATCGCGACCCCATGGACAATGTTCCTCCAGGCCTTCCTGTCTTCTACCATCTTCTGGAGTCCATTTAAGCTCACGCCTACTGCTTCAGTGACTCCATCCAGCCACCTCATTCTCTGTCGTCCCCTTCTTCTCTTGCCCTCAATCTTTCCCAGCATTAGGCTCTTCTCCAGTGAGTCCTTCCTTCTCATTAGGTGGCCAAAGTCTTTGAGTTTCAGCTTCAGGATCTGGCCTTCTAAAGAGCAGTTGGGGTTGATCTCCTTCTAGGACTGACCGGTTTGATCGCCTTGCAGTCCAAGGGACTCGCAAGAGTCTTCTCCAACACCATAGTTCAAAGGCCTCAATTCTTTGGCGCTCAGCCTTTCTTATGGTCCAGCTTTCACTGCCATACATTGCAAAGAAGCTGAGATATAAACTGATAAAAGGATGGAGGACAAATGTTAAGGAAGAAGAGCGATTTTTTTTCCGTCGAATTAATTATATTTTGGTGGTTATGGTTCCAGGTTCGTGTTATCTTGCAGAAAGGCAGAAAAGCAAGCTATACAGGTAGTCTTCAACTTACAACAGTTCATTTAGTGACCATTCGAAGTTACGACAGCAGTGGAAAAAGTGACTTATGACCATTTTTCACACTTATGACCATTGCAGCATCTCCATGGTCACGTGATTTACATTCGGATGCTTGACAACCGGTTCATATTTATGACGGTTGCAGCGTTCCCCGGGGTCATGTGACCACCTTTTGCGACCTTCTGACAAGCGAAGTCAGTGGAGGAAGCCAGATTCCAACTTAACAACCATGTTACTAATTTAACAACTGCAGTGATTCACTTCACAAATGTGGCAAGAAAGGTTGTAAAATGGGACAAAACTCACTTAACAAATTTCTCGCTTGGCAACATAAATTCTGGGGTCAATTGTGGTCGTACGTTGAGGACTACCTGTACAGTAAAATGATGATGATGATGATGATGATAACACAATCTTGTCCTAACTCCATACTTCCACAAGTTCCCACAAGTATTTCTTTCCTTCCTTTTCTCAAAGAGCTAGCTAGCATATATGTTCTAACCAACATACTCTTTTTATTTTCTGTTTCAGCCACAAGGTCCTTCCACCCCAAGGCTGACCCTGTTGCTAGACAATGGAAGGAGATTGTCTCAGGTAGCAAAAGTCAGGCTAGCACCTGTTAAATATCAGAAGACAGGGATATGAAGGCTTAAATTCCCAGCTCTGCTTTCCTTAAGTTACTATGTCATGGGCAGTCATGACAGAAGATGGTGCTCGTTGCCATTATGGACCCAAACATTGCTTACTGCCGTGATGGCCTTCCGGTCCCCAAAACCTGGTAGGAAGGCAGTGCTGATGGTCCTATCTCCTCAGGAGTTCCACCAATACGATTCTTTGTAGGGCTGTTTAAGTAACATGGTTGTCCCAATGGCTTTTCCATTGACTTTGCTTGTCAGAAGGTCACAAAAGGTGATCACGGGACACTGCAACCGTCATAAATATGAGTTGGTGGTAAAGTGTCTGAATTTTGATCATGTGACCATGGGGATGCTGCAATGGTTGTAACTTTTTTCAGTGCTGCTGTAACTTGAATCGTCACTAAATGAACTGTTAAGTCGAGGACTGCCTGTATTTCACTCATTGCTTTGTTCCTGAGTGCCAAGTTGAATGCCTCAACTTTGTCCCTACCTCTTCATGGACACGTACTAGCCCATGGTACACAACAGAGGGAGATGCTTACAGCAGCAGAGAAACTCTGAGCTTGGTGGCTGTAAAACCCACCACCATCTTCATTTTCCCAGAAGTTCAAATCCACCCTTGGAGACATTCTGAGGCAGTGATGGTGAACCTTTTAGAGACCGAGTGCCCAAACTGCAACCCAAAGCCCACTTATTTATCGCCGAGTGCCAGGTGGGCGTGGCCCACTAGGTGGGTGTGGCTGTGGTGGTCATGGCAGATTGGGTGGGAGTGGCCAAAGTGGGTGTGGTCACCTCTGTTGCTTGTGGGGAGGGACGCCTGTGGGGGGGTGGGCAGGGATGGAGGAGATCCAGGCGGTCTCTGGCAGGTGGGGCGGTAGGCAGGAAGCTCGTCCTGCAGAGTGAGGTGAGGCTGGGCAGGGGTGCCATTGCCATGGGGCAAGGCAAGGGCTGGGGTGGCTGCTGCCTGACACCATCAGCCCCCGCACACAAAGGCCAGCAAGCGCATGGGGGCCGACAGTGTCTGTCAGCAGCCGCCTCTGAGCTGGATGGCCGGCCGACAACTGAGGAGGCGATGCAGTGGGTCGTGCTCAGGAAAAGGAGAGCATGCGAGGCCAGGAGGGACCGGACGAGGGGGGGAGGGAAATCAGCCGTGCCAGGATGCATCCGGCCATGTGGGACCTCAGCAAGTTAGTGGATGGCTGCTTGAAGAGGGACAGTTGCCATCTCCGGGGCATGGCGAGCGTGCCCACCGACAGGGCTCTGAGTGCCGCCTCTGGCACGCGTGCCATAGGTTCGCCACCACTGTTCTGAGGTAATAAAGATGGTACTCTCGGTGCTACACAAACACGTCCTACTTTAGCACAGTGAGTCATCTCTTTTAAGATCCAAAATCATTTTTTAAAGGTTGAATCTTGTAACCAGGTGGACGACAACCTTTGCTCCATCATTCTGACAGCTTTCTCACTGATCAATTTTCATGCGCTCTCTCTGTATTCTTTTGTCTCTTTCCCCCTTTGCTCTATCCATCCTATTCTAACCACTCACCGTCCGTCTGTCAAATGACGCAAACAGAAAGCACCAACTTCAAGTTGCGTTCATGAGATTTTCAAATTTTGCCACAGCATTATGAAAACATTAGAAACGTGTCATTAGAAACTGCTTCATTATCCTGCCTTCGCCCTGAAGGAGTCTATAGAATTCTATTTTTTTTCCTTGGGAAATGTCATCCTCTCTTTCCCAGGAAGCTGAGATATATATGGAAGCAGAAACGACAATTTAATCAGATGGTACTACAATTAGGCACACATTTACATTTCTAGAGACCATCTTCTATGCCATGATCTGGCCCTAAGCATATATTTTTTTTATCGATTGAAGTAAGATTAATATTCTAATACTATTACCGGAGGTGTCTGGCTGCTAACATTGGATTTTCCATCATGCATGGACAAAGTTATGCCAGAAATGAGAATTCACCTTGTTCCTTGTAGGACAATGGAGCAGGCTACAGGTCTCCTGTTATTGCTTATGTGAAAGATTGGCAGTTAGTCACAAGAAATATTCGCTAGTAAAGCAGAGCTGTCGTCTATCCCACCATTTCAAACATTCATGGGACAGACACATGGGCATCAACCCTCAAGAGTCTGCTGGCTGGAAATTAGGGGAAATAGAAGGTATCAGATTGGGGAAGGTTCATAAAACCTCAGCTTCTTCTAAGTGATTTGCTAAGATTTGAAAAGGTTGAGGGAATCATCAGCCTTTACTTCTTGAAGACAAGATCAGAGGCAAAACCTACTCTGCCATCCTTAATTCTTGGCCCACTGCTGCCTGCCCTTTCTGACATTTCTGAACTTCAGCCTGCATTATGACAGCAGATGTAAAGAAAGAAAGACAAGACAGAGGTGGGGAAGTAGAAGGGTAATACATCAGAGCAGACTGAACTCCCTCAAGAAAGGGAGTGGAAATAGCTTTGATTATAAATGCTAAAAAAAAAATCTTTCCAGCTTGTTGCAACAGTAAACATGCTGCAATCTCTTAGAATGGAGCAACTGGCAATGTCACAATCCTTTAATAATCCAATCATACCTCAACATTCTGGAGTTTTTGAGGCATGATTAGATTACCAATATTTGGTAATGATTAGACTACAAATATTTGAAAACTAATGTTCCTGGGTATTAATATTTGAGTTGATTCCTGTATCAGAGAAAGTAAGGGACCAGTGGATCAGACCAAAAATCCATTAAGTGAACCATATTTGTTTGGGACAGTAGCCAGACAATTGTTTTCCTAATTATTGTATATATACCACCACCAACCTATCAATATAGTCTTCACTGCACCTATTTTACACAGTCTGAGAATGTGATGATACCACAAAAGTATCATCCAAGTTTATTAGGGGAAATAGAAGGTATCAGATTGGGGAAGGTTCATAAAGCCTCAGCTTCTTCTAAGTGATTTGCTAAGATTTGAAAAGGCTGAGGGAATCATCATCTGTGGATTGAACCCAGGTCTGCCAAAGCCTCATTGAACACCATGTCTAGTGAACTCATGGTTTCTCTAACCCTCCCATCCGCCCACATCTATCAATTTATTTCTGCACCTAATCTCCTATTTGATCCTTCTTCAAAATAGTCTTTAGGCATTCCTTCATCTCTTCTTCCAGTCATGAAGTTTTTCACCATCTTCTCTATCTCAGCCATACTCCATCCTTACACAAAGCCCTCAGTCAGCCCCACATAATACCTTTTCACCTATGTGCATCCCACTTTCCATGGATCACTGTCAGACCAAACACAGATGGCATTTCTGAATGTCACTGACCTGTCAGGCATAAATCTCACACCCACCTCTCAGATATTCCTTCCTCCATCACTTGTTGTTGTTGTTGTTTTTTGCAAGGAAATATTTATCCTAGCCCTCCATTACCATGGAATGACTCTGGACCCCTCTTCAGGGATCATGTGCAAAAATATATCTCTTTTCCCGGATAACTTCTGCCCTGCCTTGATTGCCTTAAGGAGTGGCTTCAATTTTCTCCAGGGCCGACTATCATTAACAACAGTGGAGGGTCAGGAGAAGACGATAAGGAACACCACCGCTGCTTTAAGGCATCTGGCAAAATCCCAGGCTTGATGTATTTGCTCTGTATAGGAATCCCAGCTGTCTCTGGAGAACTGCATTTATAACCCGGGTGCCCCTCCCCACCTAGTCTGGAAAGAAGCCCCTGATCCAAGGGTTGTCCCCACTTGGCACCCTGAAGGGGGTGGGGATCAGGTCCACCAGGCAGTCCCCTAGCTGCACAAACAGGTGGCCACAGATGGCTGGGCGAGAGGCAACAGCAAACAAGAGCAAACTGGATGAGGGGGTGGCCGCTGGCAAGGATGCCCAAGAAACCCTTGCCCCTGTCCAGACTCACCGTTTTCCGAAGGCGCTGCCAAAGCTTTCTCCGGGTTGAAATACGACATGGACGCTGCCAGGAGAAGGAAAGGGCCTTGCCTTAGCATCTTAGGGATAGTCTGGAATCATGGATCAGGAAGGAGGGGAAGGGAGGCTGGGAGGGGTCTCAAGACGCAGGTGCAGGGGGACGGGGAGAGAAATCGGCTGCCCCAGCAAAGCAGGGGGAGGACAGGCTTCAGACATCAGAACTGATGGAATGGAGCAGGAGGCAGCAGGAACAATGGTCGCAGCGCCCAAGAGGCTGTGTTGCCCGCATCCTTAAGTTGATGTGTTACCCGCTGGGCTCGCCGCTACCTGCCTTTCATTCTCATGGATTTTCCTCCTTCGCTGCTGCCCGCAGAGGAAAAGGAGGGATGGAAAATAAATGGGGGAGGGTGGCAAAGGATATCAAAGGTGAAACGAATGAGAGGATTTTTTGGGGTGGGGGGGGGAGAAGAGGGATTGTAACAATAGGTGATCTCACATGGGGAGCAGGAGGGGAAGCAAATGTGTGGGGGGAGAGGGAGGGGTGGGAAAGAGGCAGAGGAGGAAACCTAAAAAAAGGCAACTGAAGGGATGAAGGGAGGAAAGAGAGAAAAAAAGGGGGAAGAGAGAAATGAGGGGGAAGATAGCTGGGTGTTTTCCTCCCCCCCCCCCCGCCCTCAGATCCAGCTCTCCGGGTTGCACTAGCAGAGAAATTGATGGAGAGAAAAGCCCTCCCAACCAGCTGAGGTTGTTGATTGGATGACGGACTTGTCACTTATACGCTAAAGGGAGGAGGATGCAGGAATGGATGGAGGGGGGGGTGTTGTTGCCATGGAGATCTGTTCCTGGGTAGCAGCAGCAACACTGGGCAGTGCAGGAGTGAGAAAGTGATGAAAAAGGGTCTCAGGGCAACAATCAGCAGAGAGGATGGGTGCTTTGTACAGACTGGGATACATCCTCCGTAGCACCAATCCACAAACCCCAACGCATGAAGCAAATATTTCCTCTCACACACATACCCTCACGCACCCATTTAGAATAGGTCATGCACAATACTTCATGCCTGTAGAAATAGTCTCTCACACTTATTTATTTACAGCACATGACAATCACTTTTTAAATTAATGCTAAGATGCTAGTTAAAACAACAATTAATTTAAAACCAGCACCATGAGAAAAGAAAACAGCCAATGGAATAATGCCAAAAAATGAGATGGTAATACTTTTCAGAAGTAGCCCATTGTGATAAAATAAGCTTCTCTAGTTGGAAGAGAGAGATGGGGTGAGGAAGACCCACAGAAAGGGTAAGGGGGAAACTCTGCAACTGAGAGGCCATGGGAGCAGCTAGAGACCAGAGGCAACATGAACTTGAGATAAGGGAAAATTTGGTCATTAAATTTAAAACATTTGGAAATTAGTTGAAAATAAGGATCCTATTTTTAATACTTAAAAATTAGACCCAAAAGAGAAAAAAATATTATGAATATGTTTGATTTATTGATTAACTCAGATAATATATATAATGGGCTTTGATTTATTAAAGGGGATAAAAAGGTAAAGGTAAAGGTAAAGGTTCCCCCGCACATGCGTGCTAGTCGCTTCCGACTCTAGGGGCTGGTGCTCATCTCTGTTTCAAAGCCGAAGAGCCAGCGCTTGCCCGAGGACGTCTCCGTGGTCATGTGGCCGGCATGACTAGACGCCAAAGGCGCATGGAACGCTGTTACCTTCCCACCATAGTGGTCCCTATTTTTCTACTTGCATTTTTACATGCTTTCGAACTGCTAGGTTGGCAGAAGCTGGGACAAGTAACAGGCGCTCACTCTGTTACGTGGCACTCGGGATTCGACCCGCCAAACTGCTGACCTTCTGATCGACAAGCTCAGCGTCCTAACCCACTGAGCCACCGCGTCCCTTCATTAAAGGGGATACTGTATTATTAATTAGAATGATGTAAGATGGGGGGGGTGGAATAGATAACTTTTAGGAAATAGAACAAGATTATACCCAAATAGATAAGATGTGTATTTTGAATATTAGATTGTGTTATGAATTGAGATAAAGGAAACTTTGGTTACCTAAAACCTGGAAATTATAAATATCAAATATTAAATTTGAATATTGATGGGAAACTAAAAATTTGGAAAAACCAATCACAAGACATTGATTGAATGTAAAGATTGAATGTAAAAGTAATTAAGATATGTATAAGCTAAAAACTGATTGATAAATGTAATAATGATGTTTTTATTTAGTTGATATTATAAGAACTGTACTAGCTTAAATATGAGATAGTAGATATTAAGGGAAAAAGAGAAGAAATATTTGAGGTTGTCGTTTGAGATTTGTACTAAAGATTTTTGTATGTTACTGAACTATTGATCAACCCAGCCACCACGTTGCTTTTTAAATACCTAAATGTAAAATTAGAAAATTAATAAAAATATTATTTAAAAAAACCCATGAACTTGATTTTTCTGGTGGCACAGAGCCAATGCTGCCTATTTATGATTGATAATAATTGTTGGATTCATAAAACACAAATAATCTTTATCCTCACTGCAATGTGTGAGCCCAGTGACTGCCCCACTCAAATGGCTTCACACATGACGGAGAGTGCTAGCTTTGGATGAGAAATGGGGAAAAAAGGTGCCAATGTGTACAAATTGGTGAACTGGGGGGGGGAGCGGGGGGGAGGGTGGTAGCATTTCATGTTCACTCTAGAATCCCATTCTATACAGTAGGTTAACTGTGAAAGGGGATGCACCCTGTCATATTAACATCAAATACCTACATAACAATATTTTTTTAAAAAAACCATGCTGTACATCTTCATACGGATCAGGGGAATTTCAGTGTTAATCTCCATTGTGTGCTTCTTGAATAATTAGGGTGTCTGCAGTAAAGGTGCCAAAATAGCTCAGTTGGTAGGCATAACTATGCAACTGAAGCATTATCCTATTTTTGTGTGGTTCTACCCTAATGCTCTTCCAGCTGCAAATGAGGCAGAGCTTTCAAATTATACCACGAAAGGAAGAGAACAGTCGTAGAGTTTAAATCCACCCTCAGCTTTGGGTCAGTCACTACGGTTTGGGTTAAGTTCCACCTTTCCAGTCCAGTCCAGTTTTTGTCAAGATAAAATGGGATGACAACATATGCCTAAAGTCACAGAGAGCCAGGGAGGAATATAAAAGTGATGAATAAATGAATGCAAAGTGGTGACATCATGCATACCTCCATCCAGAAAACAGCCATGGAGTAGATAAGTATACTATGGAGTCCCTTTCATACAGTATAGGTAGTCCTCGACTTATGACCAAAATTGAGCCCAAAATTTATGTTGCTAAGCGAGACAGTTGTTATGTGAGTTTCACCCAATTTTGTGTTCTTTCTTGCCAAAGTTGTTAAGTGAATCATTAGTAACACGGTTCTTAAGTGAATCTGGCTTTCCCATTGACTTTGCTTTTTCAGAAGGTCACAAAAGGTGATCACATAGCAACGGTCATAAATATGGACCAACCAAGCATCTGAATTTTGATAAAGTGACCGTGGGGATGCTGCAACTGTCGTAAGTGCAAAAAAGTCACTTTATTCAGTGCCATTGTAACTTCGAACAGTAACTAAATGAATGGTTGTAAGTTGAGAACAACCAGTATTGTTAAACATGCAAAATATCGTACCAAATATCCAAACTTGCATGGGATTTTACTTACACAAAATGTTGGCTATAGTTACCCGAAACAGCTGACTTTGGCACATACATGGGAAAGATGTTCATGCCATCTATGTGGGTTTCTGGATACCAGATACTGAGGCACGTTGCTGCCTTCATCCCTTTCTGAGTGCCTCAAAATTTCTGCTTAGGCAGTGTTTCTCAAGCTTGGCAAGTTTTAAGCAGTGCTTTTTTTGTAAAAGAAAAAGGTGCCGGAACTCACACATGTCATACAACCTGCCTTGCCTACCCTACAAGGTTCCATCCAAAAAAGGTGCCGGAACTCCGTTCTGAACGTTCTATGAGAAAAAAAGCCCTGGTTTTAAGACATGTGGACTTAAACTCCCAGAATTCCTTAACCTGTATACTGACTGGGGAATTCTGGAAGTTGAAATTCATGCAACTTAAAAGTTGGGTACTTAAGGTATCGAATCTTGCAGAAATGTCTAAGATTTCTGCTTATTTGAAGGATCATTCGCAAGAAAGATATATTTCAGTTTGGAGGAGATGGATAGATTATATTCAGAATAAATATGGGACTAAAAAGTTCCATTTAGCTTATGAGTAGATCTTAGATTTTTATTAATTTCAGTATTAGTATTGATTATTTTGTTTAAGTTATTATTATTATGTTTGTAATAATTTGAATGTATCAGTGTTAGAGTTAAAGCACATTATGAATTTGGTTAATTTTATCATGGATAATTTTAGTTAGAATAGGATTATTATATTTATGATCCTGTATTCAGCTCTGGGAAGTGGGGGGGAGGGGGGGTTTGGGGTGGGTGGGTTTTGGGGATGTTTTGTAAAAAATTTTTTTGTAAAACTCTTCAATAAAAAAAAAAGTTGCCAAGCTTGAGAAACATTGGGCTAATTAGCCTTTGGTGTAAACCAACGATAGTTTACACAGTTTGATGGCCTTTCACCTGTAGAAATTTCATTCAGAGGAAGACTGTTATAAGGTACCTCACTTGGGTTGATACATTGTTTTAAAGCTAGCCATATTGTGGTTTGTGTGGCTTGGGTTAAGGAACACAACCTACAGTAACTTTTTTTTTCAACAAACACAGAGGAAATGGTCTTTTAACAGAGTCAGATTTTATTTGATGAATAATAAAGGCAAACATACGTGTCCCAGGATAATGTTGCAGGATCCAGTCTGGGTCGGTCACCGGGATCAGAGTGTTTAGTCTTCCAAGATTTTGGACTCGTGCTGGAGCCCACACTCAGGGAACTTCATTTTATTTATGTTGTTTGTTTGTTTCTTCCTACTTGTGACTTTCTTATGACTTGTGGGGATTCTGAGTTGCTCCTGAAAAGGAGAAGATTAAAAACAAAAATCAGTTGATGGAATGAAAATTAATCAGTCCGTGAATCACTGTACCTAAATTCCCTTCTTAAGAGTCATTGTCAACTGCAGGAAATCAGAAGTCCAGGCAGTTCAAGCGAACGCATGTAGGTTTATTATAAATTAAAGCTCTCTACAAAAATCTACAAAAATCTGGACTACTAACGGTCAAAGCGAGTTGGCGGTAGATATTAATGGAATTCAAGGTGGGCTGGACTTAGTTCGCTTATAGGCGCAAAGGGACTTGAGACTGATGACTCATTTGACACCGCCCACCCCCACCTCCTCAGGCTCAACTTGATCATTTATTATTTATTTATTTATTTAATTCCATTTTATATCCCGCCCTTCTCCGAAGACTCAGGGCGGCTTACAAGCTTAGCAGTAGCCTTCATTCTATGTATATGCCTGCTTATTAGGGCTTTCACACACACACACACACACACACACACCCAAGCGGCATTATTACAAAGTCAGCTTAATTGCCCCCAACAATCTGGGTCCTCATTCTACCTACCTCGGAAGGATGGAAGGCTGAGTCAACCTTGAGCCTGGTGGGATGCGAACCTGCACTAATTGCAGGCAGCTGGTGTTACTTAAGGAGGCATTAGCCCACTGCTCCACCAAGGCTCTTATCATCTCCTACATCCATGTTTTTATTTCTGAAAATGTAGTTAAAATGTGAGTGATCTGGAAATCCTCTGGTTAAGCTGTTCCAAAGGTAGGACCATCACTTATTTATTTAGCGTATGGCTGGTTACACACAGAATTAAAAGCACTTCATATTTACAAGTTAGAACAGTTAAAACAATTTTTTTTAAAAAAAGAAGCAATTATAAAACCTAAGAGGAAAACAGAAATAACATTTCAGAGTTTAATGTCGAGTTTGGTGATCCAGTCAGTAGCTGCTGTTGTTACGCAGAGGAAGTCCTTAAAATCTCCTGGGTATCTTCTATTAGTGCATTCCCTCACTATATGTTGGATAGTCTGTCGGGGAGCCCCGCAATCACATTGTGCTGAAGGTGTCTTTCCCCATTTATACAAAGAATTGGCACACACCCCATGAGTCGTTCTAATTCTATTGTATGTCACCCATATGTGTCGGGGTAGATTAAATCCTGGAGGTATACTATTAGGATTAATATGCTCAGAAATATCTTGGGAGGTATAGCTACTCCATGCTTCCATCCACTTTTGTATAGTGCTGTGATGTTCGGCCAGCAGCTTAAGCGCTGTGAGGAGTGGTGGATTTCTTGACTTTAATCGACATCTTAAGAGAGCAGAGGTATAGGCATGAATGGGTAGAGAGGAGTTTAGCAGGATCTTACTATATTCCCGAATGAGAGCTTCTTGTCGTCGTAAGTGTGGGGGAAGTATGTGGCTAAGAACTGGTAGCCAGCGAATAGGTGTAGATTTTATGCACCCAGTAATTAATCTCATCGTATGGTTGAGTTGAACATCAACAAGTCTTGTATGTGAGCTATTTATCCATACAGGTGTGCAGTATTCTGCTACAGAGTAGCAAAGCCCAAGGGCTGTGCATCAAAGAGTTGGAGCTGAAGCTCCCCAAGTTGTTCCGCATAGTTTTTGCAGAATGTTGTTTCTGCTGTTAACCTTGGCAGCCATATTCTGAATATGTTTTTTAAAAGACAGGGTCCTGTCTAAGGTGACCCCCAGATATTTTGGAGTTGCCTCATATGGGAGCAATTTGTTATTTAGGTATACATTGAGTTCTCTTTTTGCCAGTTTATTATTAAGGTGGAAACATGATGTGACTGTCTTACTTACGCTTGGGATTAACCTCCACTGGTGGAAGTATGTGCTCAGAGTTGTAAGGTCGGCTGTAAGTACACCTTCTGTAACTTCGATGTCCTTGTGGCTATATGCTAATGCCAGGTCATCAGCGTAAGAGAACTTTGTTGATAGCGTGGGTGGTATATCGGAAATATATAAGTTGAATAAGGATGGGGCCAATACAGAGCCCTGAGGGAGTCCATTATTCAGATGTCTTTGCTTACTAATTTTATCGCCCATGATGACTTGAAAGGTCCTTGCTGAGAGCATGTTATTTATTAGGCAGCCCATGGTCCTACAAGGGACAGTGTGGAGGAATTTGCTTAATAGTCCATCCCTCCACACTATCGTATGCTGCTGTGAGATCCACAAATACAACAGATGTTTTCAATTTATTCTGATAGCTGCTTTCAGTGTGGCTAGTAAGACTAAGGACTTGATCGGCACAGCTCCGATAAGATCTAAACCCAGCCTGTTCAATTGGTATTTGTTCATTAATTTTCTGTCCAATTCTGTTAAGTATCAACCTTTCAAGTAGTTTATAACAAACACTTAACAGAGCAATGGGGCGATAGTTTTCTGGCTTGTTGCTTTCTTTTCCAGGTTTTAATATGCCAATTACCTTGGTTCTCTTAAATTCTGGAGGGAGCTTACTGGAAGTTAGGAGATCTGTGTAGAATTTTGCCAGCCATTCTCTTGTACGAGGCCCAGAATGGATGATAAATTCAGGCATTACTCCATCAAAACCAGGAGATTTTCCAGCTTTGACATTCTTCAGGGCAATATCTATTTCAGCCACTTGGAAGGGTCGAGCATATTCCTGGCTAGGCGAGCACAAAGTTTTTAAGTGCTTTACTTCTCTTTTCACTAATTTAGTATGTTTCTTATCATGGGGTACTCTAGTTAAGTTGACAATTCGAGTTGCTACTTGATCTGGAGTAACCTCTTCTTGTTTGCGTTGAGCTGGTTGGTCTCCTCTCAATTTTTCCAGTAGGCTCCATGCCTTCCTGTTTGAGTGTTTAAAGTATAGTCCAGACGTAGTTTGCTCCCATTTCTGCCTGCATGCCAGGTCAAGGTTATGAAGAAGTTCATTGGCTATCTCAGCATCACCATTCTTTAGATGTTTTTGGTATAGGTTTTCGCAGGTTTCATTCCATCCTGGGATATATTCCTTGCGGAAGCCACGTGAGATGGATTTTTTTAGCCGATGACATGATTGCTCCGACAAAGCGATAGTAGCTTTTACTAACTGCCGGGATATGTCCTATTGTGTTCTCAAGGTCCATCGTAAACTTTTCCCAGTTGGCCATCTTCAGGTTCCACCTTGGTCGGGGTATAGATCTGATAATAGGTATCTTTATTCCTGTCTTAATGATAATAGGTCTATGTTGGCTATGGGGGAAGGTTGGTAGCACTTGCCGAGAGGCAGGTACGGGTTTGGTTTTATCTTGTGTAACAAAACGTAAGTCAGGGTTATACTCTTTCTTCCATGCAGCTGATTTAAAAGTACCTCGATCTTTAGCATCAAAAACTAGGTATAGGTTGTTCTGCTCTGCCCATTCGCAGAGGGTCTCGCCATTAGTATCATTAAGCATATATCTCCATTGGGTATGGTGGCTATTGAAATCTGCTATATAGATGCCCGGGTGTGGAATCCTTGGAAGAACTGTGTTAGGCCAAGAGATAATAGGGAGCTTATAGATGTTCATAACTTGGGTGTCTCCAATCTTAATTGTGATAGTGTAGATGTTATCTTCACTGCTTGTTTCCAATAAATATGCGTTTTCAATGTTATTACGCACGTATGTTATCAGACCATACGTTTGATGAAAAATAGCGCCTAAGACATCATATCCAGGTATTCTTCCTCTGCTTTTAAGCTGCTGTTCATTCTCAATGTGTGTTTCCTGGATCACAGCCAAATCGACATAGTTTTCAAGTAGTAGTTTGGAGAGATGTTCACATTTTGATCTACTACTGCCTTCGATGTTAAGTTGGCATATACATACTGAACTTCCAATATTCCGAATCATTTTAGTACTGGTATTTGTTATTTCTGTTATTTCTGCTATTTTTTAGTCCTTAAAAGGACTGTGAAGTTGTGTGTAAAGCCAGGAGATCCCCGCAGATGTCTGGCTACCAGTCCGTCTGTTACTCATTTAGCACCACCCAGGAGGCACGTGTGGCTTAAGGTTTGCCACGGACGCGAGTAACTTTGCCCCCCACTGAAAAGGGTAAACCCCAGGATTTCTGAAGATGGCATTCCCTTGATGGGGGAGCCCTTAACAATGTCATGGAATGTGTGGATGACCTTGAGGTGACACCTAGGAAAGTATTAGACAAGAGAGGGAGGAGCTCCAAGTAGGTTTAAGGTCAGAGAAAGAAAGTTACATCATGAACTGAGGTCCACACATCAATATAATTGAGTTATCACAAATAAAAGAAATGCCTTATGCATTAGCATCAGGTATGAACCCAGCCAAATGCTTGAGCACCTAATAACAAATTTAAATTTTTTCACTATAATTTATGGAACACTCTTAGATCTGGGATTGGAAAATAAAAATAACAAATAGACTTCTAGCTGAATTTAGTTTCTGATAACTACAGTATATAACTGTCAATTCTTGGCAGCAGTAATGGAAGAATTCTGTCAATGCTTTCTTCCAGGATGTTGTTCAGCTTCCTGGTCTAACAAATAGCCGTGGAGCTTCTTTCCAAATACTAAACTGATCCATCCCAGTTAATGGCTACATGGGTTATAGATAGTATTCGACTTACAATCATTCATTGAGCAACCATTTGAAATTACAGCAGCACTGAAAAAGTGACTTACTTGCACTTATGACTGTTGCAGCATTCCCATGGTTACATGATTCCGATTCAGGCTTTGGGCAACCAGCATGGATTTACGACAGATGCAACAACCTGGGGTCGTGTGATCACCATACCCAATCTTCCCAACTGGCTTCCGACCAGCAAAGTCAATGAGGGAAGCCAGATTCACTTAATAACCGCAGTGATTCACTTAACAACCCTGGCAAAAAGGTTGTACAATTGTGTATCACTCACTTAACAGCAGCCTTGCTTAACAACAGAAATTCGGTTCCCAATTGTGATCGTAAGTGAAGGACTACCTGCACTTTCAGATAGTTTTTTTATTTGCACCCTCTATATTGTTCCATCTTATGAACAACTCAATCCTATCTGTGCATGCTGGTAGGAAGACTCAAATCGAGGAAGCCCCTCCTGGCACTTGCACAACATCTCCCCAACAACTTTAATATCACTTCCCAATGGAAAGCCAAGTAGATCATTGAACGCCCAGACATAGGAAGACATATAAATAACTCCACAAAAAAAGATGCCAGGCTTTGAATTACCACATCAACAATGGGCAATCCTGAATAGGATTCTCACCTCACATGGTGTCTGCCGGGACTGTATAAATTGGGCCCAGTATCCTCCCCTCAGTGGGATTGTGGGGTCCCATGTCAAAATGTAGATCACATCGTGACCGGCTATAAACTAAGGGCATCTACCATTCCCGGTATCTGAGTTTTTTTATTTAAACAATGCTGCGCTTCAATGATTAGATGGCCTAGACCAGGGGTAGGCAACCTTGGCTCTTTTATGACTCGTGGACTTCAACTCCCAGAATTCCTGAGCCAGCATGGCTCAGCTTGGAAACCTCTCCCTTTCCCCTCAGCACGGCTGGCTTAGGATTTCTGGGAGTTGAAGTCCATAAGTCATAAAAAAGAGCCAAGATTGCTAGCCCTGGCCTAGACGTTAATATTGGAACATAAATGTTTTTGACATTTATGTTTTATTGGGTTCTACTAATCTAGTTGAAAATGTTAACTTATATTGCTAGTCCATGTATAGTATGCTAGACACTAAATAAATAAATAAATTGTTCCATCAATTGTATGTATATTTCTTTATAAAATACTGGATGGCAATCCTATCAAGATAGCTATGCAAATTCCCCATGACATTCCAAGGAATTTCACAGAAGAGAATACATGTAGCTCAGGTATGAACTAAAAGTTACCTAGTCAGCTAACAAAACATCTGCTAGAAAACAACCAAGCTCAAAGAGAATCAAGGACTCCCCAAGGTATTTCATCTCAGGGGATAATGAGTAAATCATGGCCTCAATCTCACCTTTACTAGAGATACACAACATCAGAAATTTGGACACTGGGGACTTAAAAAAAAAGACATGATTTAAGGATCATTGAAATAAATGCAATTATTTTGACAGCATAGAAATATTGTGGCCTTATAAATGATTTATGTATAACAGCATATTTACTGTATAAAGCTAAGAAATATACTTAGTCCAATAATATGTATACTGTACATTTATTGATTGAATCTAATTTTTATTTTTGTTACAATGGATTTATAACTTATTGAACACTAAGGCATGTGACATTTTTTGTTTGTTTGAAAGAAGCTGACGGGTGAAAATGTACAATGAAAAAGTAACGTTGTAAGTAAAACTACAAAAAATATCAATTTTAATTCTGGCCTATGTACTCTACTGTGGCAAATGCACAAAGCACTCATTTTCAGGGGGGGGGGAGAAAAGCTCAGAAAAGGAGGGAAGCAAGACCCCAAATATTCATTTTTGTCCCATAAAAATTTATCTATTCAGTCTCATTTTCTGAATTTGAAGAACTATTATAATAAATCAGTTTTATACTTCTTTGAAGTACTGAGACAGATTTTTCCATGCTTTCACATGTTAATTTATTCTTGATTGGATGTTTTTTCCAAATATTGAACACGTCTACCATTTTATGTATAATTTAAAACAGAAAATATTTAGTAAATATAGCATTTCCTAATCTATTTTTTTTCAGCTTTTCTATATAAAGAGCACACAGAATGTGACCAGAATACATCATTTTACAGCAGTCGTCAGATCCACCACAACATTGCATTCCAACGTTCTAAACTTTCTATATAATATGGAGAAATGTTGAATTTATTCACATTTGCAAGTTGAATTTTTTGCACATTACACCTCAGTGGTAGTTTATGGCTGAATGTTTATATTAAATAACATGTCTCCTGACAAGATCGCAATCTACGACACTAAAATTCTGGATTTCTCTGAGCAATAATCTGTTTCTAGAAGGTGGTGCAAAAACTGGTAGGAAAATGGGCTAGACATTTCCTCTGTCCCAAAATGTATGACTAACATCATTCACAATTGCCTATCATAATTGTGACTTGATTGGCTAGAGTAGGGGAAAACAGGCTCCCTTCTCACCACATGATTAGGCACTCTAGAGAGCCCATATATTTGATCGACGTACTACATTTGGGTCTACAATGGCTTTTTGTCTTTTATTCAAAAACAGAAGAACTGAGGTCATGTGTGTTCATTTAAAATGAAGACCTGGGATCTGGAGCCTGGTAGACCAAGGGCTAACCTACAACACACCCAAAATATGTATCAGTGCTGTTGATTTTTCTGGAGAAATGAACAGAAGCCTCTGGGGACCATGAAAGAGAAGGTTGGTGACTTCTGCAGGAAAGAACTGGAAAGTAGAATAGAATACAGCTGGAAGGGACCTTGGAGGTCTTCTAGTCCACCTCTCTGCTTAAGCAGAAGAACCTATACCAGTGGTGGCGAACCTATGGCACACGTGCCAGAGGTGGCACTCAGAGCCCTCTCTGTGGGCATGCACGCCCACGCTGCCAGCAGCTTGCGCAGGTCTGTTAGGCTACTGCCAACGCCGCCTGGAGCAGCAGCCCGCCCAGCACAAAGGAGGCAAAACAGCCGGCTAGCAAGCTCGAGCAGAGGTGGTAGAGCACACCCACGCCCAGCAAGCCAAAGGCTACCCCGAGCGGGGAAAGCCGGATCACCATCAGCACAATGGTCCCCCCAGTCCCAGCTAGGATTGCATGCCTCCCCCCACATTTCTGCTGGGCCTGGGTGGCCATGATGCCAATGGGGATTCGGCTTTCTCCACTCAGGGTGGCCTTTTGTCTCTGGTCCTAGGCGTGCTTTACCACCTCTACGCGGGGCTTCCTAGCTGACCGCTTCACCTCCTTCATGCTGGATGGGCCTGCAGATCTGAGCGGCATCCTAATGGACCTGTGTGAGTAGCTGGAGGCTTCAGCAGGTACTGAGATGCGTGAGGGGAATGCACCCACAGTGAGCATCTGGCAGCAGGGACTGCGTAACCTGCTGTGAATACTGGGCCAGTCCTCCAGCAGCAGTGCTGCGACAGCACCAGCAGCACATGGAGTCGGCAGTTACTTCTCCCTTTGATCAATTTCCAACCATTGTTTCTTGTCCTGCCCTCTGAGGCTTTGGTGAATAATGTGACCTCCTCTCAAAGTAAAAATATACTACTGTAGGTTGTTGTTGTTGTTAGTTGCGAAGTCGTGTCTGACCCATCGCGACCCCATGGACAACGTTCCTCCAGGCCTTCCTGTCCTCTACCATCTTCTGGAGTCCACTTAGGCCACAGGTCTGCAACCCGTGGCTCCGGAGCCGCATGTGGCTCTTTCAGCCGTCTCTTGCAGCTCCCAGTCCTCTGCCATGTGCAGTCCAAAAAAAAAAAGTGGGACTAAAAAAAGTTCAACCAATCAATTCAAATATGCAGGGTAGGTGCATATCTAGCCTTGGCTCCACTCTTCAGTCAAACCCTGTTCTGCACATGCACGCATGTACACGCATGTGCACACATTTTTTGCGGCTCCCAGTTTTTCCTTTTGTGAGGCAACTGGTTCCGAGTGGCTCTTTCACTGTTTCAGGTTGCTGACCCCTGACTTAGGCTCATGCCTACTGCTTCAGTGACTCCATCCAGCCACCTCATTCTCTGTTGTCCCGGTCTTCTCTTGCCCTTAACCTATTAGGCTCTTCTCTAGTGAGTCCTTCCTTCTCATAAGGTGGCCAAAGTATTTGAGTTTCATCTTCAGGATCTGGCCTTCTAAAGAGCAGTCAGGGTTGATCTCCTCTAGGACTGACCGGTTTGATCACCTTGCAGTCCAAGGGACTCGTAGGAGTCTTCTCCAGCACCATAGTTCAAAGGCTTCAATTCTTTGGCGCTCAGCCTTTCTTATGGTCCAGCTTTCATAGCCATACATTGCAACTGGGAAGACCATAGCCTTGACTATATGCACTTTTGTTGGCAGGGTAATGTCTCTGCTTTTTAGTGTGCTGTCTAGATTTGCCATGGCTTTCCTCCCCAGGAGCAAGCGTCTTTTAATTTCTTGGCTGCAGTCCCTGTCTCTGGTGATCTTGGAGCCCAGGAAAATAAAATCTGTCACTACCTCCATTTCTTCCCCATCTATTTGCCAGGAATTGAGAGGGCTGGATGCCATGATCTTGGTTTTCTTAATGTTGAGTTTCAACCCAACTTTTGCACTCTCCTTCTTCACTCGCAACAAGAGGCTCTTTAGTTCCTCTTCACTTTCTGCCATTAGAGTGGTATCATCTGCATATCTTAGGTTGTTGATATTTCTCCCGGCAATCTTAATTCCAACTTTTGATTCATCTAGCCCTGCCTTTCTCATAATGTGCTCATATACTAGGTAGGAGATGACTTTTTTAAAAAAAGGAGTGTTCTGTTTCTAAATACTTTGCATAATAAAATGTACATATCTGTATAGCTGCATTGCTCAGATACAAGTAATACAGTAGCATGAAAATATTTATCCAGAAATTATTCCTTTTAGTAGCACACATTGCATCATTAGGTTACTTTTTTGCTTGCTGATCTTTATATAATTAGGAGGATTTTAAAGAAAAAAAAGATTAAACAGAATATAAATAAAGTGATATTCATGATAGTCTCATTCTAGTCCAGGGTGATTGAAGAAGTTTGCAAATATAACAGAAATAAGGGTGTTTTTTTCCTAAGCTACATTGAGGGATTTTCAGAATATTATTTTTCTCCAAACTAAGGCAGCCATGAGACCAAATTTAAGATTGTCGCCAGCTGTATCTTTTTTTAATTACACACAGAAAGGTTTCCAGCTATTTTTTAGAAAGATCTAGCAGGGGACAGCAAATCAGTCAATGACCAGTGGAGAATCTTCCCTAAAAATATGTCTGGTGCAATTCTTTTTGCAAATCTCTTTTAAAACTGCAAACTGAATAATTAATAGCAAGAACAGTTGGATTATACCACCTCTCAGCTGCACCAGTGGCATCTTCTGTAAAGCTACAAGAATGGGGCTGTTAAAATTCAGGCGACCACTAGATGGCAGCGATGGGATACAGAAAAATCTAACTCCTTGCTGTCACCTAGTGCTCATCTAGATGTTGGAGGTCTATGGGTTGTTAAGTGAAACGGTTGCTAAGTAAAAAACCACAACTTTGCTTATGATCTTGAGTTTTCCATTGCTTTAGAGATCTGTGAAGGTTGTAAATGTGAGGATTGGCCATAAGGTTTTCATCACCATTGTAACTGCAAACAGTCAGTGCACATGGGAGTCATTAAATAAGAACTACCTGTTAGACCTAGTCTTCTCTGAAATTGTCCTCTTGAATATTCAAAGACGTTCTTTAATGATTTTTAATTGGACAAGCCCACCTTCTATCTCCCCTATATCTTCTGAGCCACTTTTCAATAATCTTCCAAAGTCTCTGGAACCTACGTTACTGAAAGCAAATACCCTGCCCTGGGCAGAGGCATGATTTAGCACTGATCTTTCAAATAAATAAAATTTCACATTAAGGCTTCAGATAGGTCGAAGACATCTAAGAGCACAGACATCTGTGTGGGAGGTCAAAAAAAGACAAGCTGGTGTCTGTGGCTGCCAGATTAAAATTCTGCCCCCTTTTTTACATGCCATAGTCACCAGCTTGACTTTTGCAACACTCCTCACCCTGGTATATGCCCTTGCAGGCTAAAAGAGGCATGCAATTCACTTTTTTAAAAAATAAAAAATACAGCTTCTAATAACAGAAAAGTTTGCTTGTTCCGGATATGCAACAATTAAGCTACACTATGCTGGTTAGTAGGTGTTTCATGTATCAGCTGTAGTAGCAACAGCTCAGTTTTTCCAGTGTTCAGTGCAGAAAACACTATGGGCATTTATAAACCATTTAGTTTACCGTATTTTCCGGCATATAAGACGACTGGGTGTATAAGACGACCCCCCAACTTTTGAGATGATTTTCAAGATTTTTCGTCTTATACGCCGGAAAATCAGCGAGCCCGGGAAGGCACAACCTCCCCTCTCACTGTGGAGGAAGCAGGGCAGGCTGGCGTCTGGCGGGTGTACAGGACTGCCCTGCCGGCGCGCGCTCCCCGGCTGTTAAGGAGCACTCCTTAGCAGCCGGGGAGTGTGCGCGTGTGCAGGACTGCCCTGCCGGTTCCCGCCCGACACCGGACGGCTCCACCGATGCTGCTTCAAGAGGGAAGAGCGTGAGGCGCCTGCCATGGCTCCCCGAGGACTCCTTAGGAGCGGGGGAACGCGCGCGTGCGCAGGACTGCCCTGCCGACTCCCGCCAGATGCCAGCCTGCCCTGCTTCCTCCACAGTGAGAGGGGAGGGCGTGCCTTCCCGGGCTTGCTGACTTGCAGCCAAGCCAGAGCCGAAAGGGGCTTTTCCTTCCACCCACCCTTTGGAATAGACGCAAGAGCTCCCGGGGTCTGGCGTTTGCAAGGGGGAGGGGGAGGGGCTGAGAGGCTCTTGGGGGTGGGAAGGGAGAGTCACGTTGGAGGGAGGACTGGACTAAGGAGGCTTGAAGTTGCTTTGCAAGAACAGGGCGCTCGATTGATTTATGTACTATTTTCCGGCGTATAAGACGACTGGGCGTATAAGACGACCCCCCAACTTTTGAGATGATTTTCATGGGTTAAAAAGTCATCTTATACGCCGGAAAATACGGTATTTATCCCTTAAATAAGAGAATAACAGAGTTGGAAGGCACTTTGGAGGTCTTCTAGTCCAAAACCTGCTTAAGCAGGAAACCCTGTATCATTTCAGACAAATAATTGTCCAATCTCTCAAAAATATCCCAAGGAGTTCCAAGTAGATGTTCTCTTCATACACAGCTTGCTTTTCCATCATACTATTCCCTTTTGGGCATAAGCAGCGTTGAATATGCCCTTCGAATGGGATGGGGAATAATAAGCCAAATTCAGATATGGTCGTAATGGAACCTGCCCATTATAGTCGCACGTTGCGACAGCTATTAAGTGAAGCGTGTCACTTAACACGTCTCATCCCTCTCTGCTGAATGCAGTTGTTAAACAAACATGCAGCTCATTAAGTGGAGCACAGGGTACCTCAGGGTTAGTGGAGGCTTTTAGAGACCAAGCAAAGGCCTAGGTCATGGGTAGGCAACCTCGGCTCTTTTATGACTCATGGACTTCAACTCCCAGAATTCCTGAGTCAGCAGAATTCTGGGAGTTGAAGTCTATGAGTCATAAAAGAGCCGAGGTTGCCTACCCCTGGCCTAGGTCCATCTGCCCCAGCCCTCTGAAGGCCTTCCCCAACCCATTCTCCACTTCCTAACCCTTGGGTCCCCAAAGGCCTTTTCTCACCCATACCAGGTTCCACCCCACCAGGCCAAATATCCTCCTCCTCACTTAACTTTTGAAGACTTTGGAGGCCTTCCAGACAGCTGGAACTGATCACTAGAACGGATTGGGCCTCAGAGAGTTCCAAAAGGTCATGCAGACTGCATTAGTGAAGCAGAATAGGTCACTTTGTCCCTTGGCCACATGGTGCGATTGTGAAAACAGCCACCATGTTTCCAGCAATGGAATTGCATTCTGGTATCGCAGCCGCTTCTGGAAATATGCCATGCGGCCATGGGACAAACTGCTCCATTTTGCTGCCTTACTGCAATCTGCACAGCGCTGCAGAAGCTTTCTGCTGCTTTCTGCAAATCGGCGCAACCTCATCAAGGCAACAAAATAGACAGGTTTGTTCCATGGCCACCATTTTTTCCTGCCACCCCCCGCAAGTGGGTAAGACAAAATGGCATCAGCTTCTGGGTTGCTGCCATGTGGCCCAGGAAGAAACCACTCCATTTTGTTGCCTTAAGGTCTGCACAATACTGCAGAAAGCTTCTGCAGCACTGTGCAGATTGCATTAAGGCAGCAAAATGGAGCAGTCTGTCCTGCGCCCAACATTTTGTCCCCTCCCCAAGCGGGCAGGACAAAATGGCAGCTGCTTCTGAGGTGCTACCATGCAGCTTAGTGATGTGTGACCTGCCTTTCTTCTGCAACATGAGGTATGGAGATCTTCAGAAGGTGTGGTATGGATGATGGGTGGATAGGGAGCAAGTGCTTGCAGGGTCTTGGAAGGGTGGGAGGGGAGGGGAGAGATCAGGGCACTACAGCATCTGTGCGGTCGATTATAAGGGCAAATGACTTTGAAATGTGGATATATGTAGCTTCATTAAATGACCGGTCTTATCTCGAGGACTACCTGCATATTGAGACATCAGAGGAGAAAAGTAAATATATTTTATTTTATACTACCATGTTTTCCTGAAAGTAAGACCTATCCCGAAAATAAGCCCTAGCTTGATTTTTATGTGTGAACATAAGTTCTACCACAAAAATAAGCCTTATTTAAGACCCCACCCACTTCGTCCCACCATCTGGTTGTATGAGGTAGGGCAGAGATGCATGTGTAAAAATCAAGTTAGGGCAGGGGTGTGGGGGGTGGAACCACGCCACATGGCCTGCACCCGCTTACCTCAAGACCGCCACAGCCAGGCTCCCACATCCCGACAATTAAAAGCGGAACACCTTGTCTGCAGACATTCTGGTTGCTTCATCACTGGAGGTTTTTAAGAAGAGACTGGACAGTCACTTGTCTGAAATGGCTCAGGAATTCTGGGAGTTGAAGTCCACGAGTCATAAAAGAGCCACGGTTGCCTACCCCTGGACTAGACAGTCACTTGTCTGAAATGGTATAGGTCCTATTTGAGCAGGGGGCTGGACTAGAAGACCTCTAAGGTCCCTTCCGGCTCTATTCTGATTCTGAATACTTGTTGGAAAGAACCAACTCTTGCCGTGCATACCGCAGGGGGTTTCTCCCCCAAATGAAAAGGAACATGTAAATGAAGATTCAATCATCCAGGCCAAAAGTATCTTAAAAGGTTAAATCAGAGCATCTGTACCAAAGGTTGGGCAAGATGATTCTTCATTTTTTTTTCATTGTGTAATAATAACGCAATAACATTACCTGCATTGTTAATTAAATATACAGTTCATTTTGACAGTTTACAGGAACTATTAAGATGTTGATGTATAAAAACATTCTGTCATAAGACATTAATATTGCCAAAAAAAAAGGCTCAAAGGCGATAGAGAAATGAATGGGAGGAAAATGAAAAGAAACAATACAAAAAACAATGTTTCGGCATTTTCTTCACCGTAAATTCAGGATAAACCCGATAATTTAAACCTGAAGTGAATGATTTGGTACAATATGCATAATACACACACATTTTACACATCGCACCCGTGTGTAACCGCATGTTATTGGAAAGCAGGACCAGATGTTTTGCCCTCGTAAAGACTCGCGAGTCGTGACTCGCGGGGATTAGATGAACCAACACATGTAGCCTTGTTAAAACCACACTTTGCGTACTTCCTCCCCCAGAAGGGCACCGGCTGAGAACCGTGGGAGCTGAACCCCATCTCACTTGGAGAACACCGCGCTAGGGGATGATGTTTTCAGAAATCGGTTAGAAAACGAGAAAACCCTTTCGTCGGAAGGCAGAACACGCTTAGAATTGGAATGCCTACTCGGCGATGACGTCACTCCCCTCCTCTGGGGCGGGGGGGGGGAAAGATCCAGCTGTTAAAGGCGAAGGAGCCGTAAAGCCGAGAGGTACTTTCGTCATTAGCCAGTTTCTCTGTCACACAAAAAGCCAACGTTCATTGGCTGTTATGCTTTTAAGCAAATCGCCGGCAATAGGCCAGGCGTGAAAAATGTCTTATTTCTACTGGCTGGTAGGGAGAGAAGGCGGAGCTGCTCACAAGACCTATAAAAGCAGACTCGCCGGATTCTCCTCTTCCTTTTCCCCCCCCCTCCTGGTTGTCGTTGTCGTCTGAGGTGGGAGGTAAGGGAGCTTTTACCTTGCCAGACTAGGACCGGCGTTACCGAGTCGAACCGGGTGAATGGAGCCGCGGCGGCGGCGGCGGCGGCCAGCGATCGAAAAAGAGTTCGTTTAAGAAAAAAGGGGTCTCGCGGCCTACGCGTAGCGAGCGGCGGAGCGCATGCGCTTGAGAAGCTTGGCGCCCGAGCCTCCATTTTCTCCCCGTCCCCCGCTTCCTGCACGTGTGTCGGCCCTCGGAAGCGGCCCTGCGCGTTTCGCAGGCGGCCGCTCCGGCATCGTGGCCATCCTACCCTTCAGGAGTTGCTGAATGGCAGCTTGGAACAGCCGTTCCGGCCAGCACGTCGTGAGAATGAGGGATAATAGGAGTTAACCCGCGTTTCCCCCTTCTCGGGCCTGGTTGTTGTTTTTTTTTTAGGTGGTCAGTAGGTGAATTAGTTCCTGCACCATTATCGATGTCCTTCCCTGGAATTAGTGATTCCTCTATCGAGGCATGAAACTTGAGTTTCTTAAATGCCGAACTCGTACTTTGGGAATGGATTCTCAAAACTTGAATTAAAAAGCCTAGGTATCCTCAAGGGCCCTCTCTCATCTTGCTAAGGGGCAGCAACCTGGAAAAAAAAAAGAGAAACTAAATCCTATTTCTGAGATCACTCTTTAAAACTTTGGGGGAAAGTGGGAGATTATTTTGTGTTGTCAAATTGATGAAAGCCCCGTTTGACTCTGAAGTGACTCCGGGCAATAGACAATTATAAAAGACATTATACGAGGCCACCTAAAGGCATTTTTAAATAAAGTTAAGATCACGAGAGAACTCCTATTGAAAGTTTTGTGAGTGGCTGAATGCTGATGATTCTTTTTACGTGCGATGTATAGGCAGCTAGGTAAGGCCTTGCCCGTTCAGAGCAAACTGATGGTTTTTGAAGTGTTAATACTGTATATCGCCTCTCTTTGAGAACATCTAAGAAAGACAATGCCGATTAAATGAATACTGAATTTAATGCAAAATGGATTTGAGGTGCAGAATAAACCTAGGTATAGAGAGAGTTGCCCCTGTTTGTAAACTACATATATTCCATTCCCTTAACTGGGGTGTTTTACTTCCTGTTCTGTAAATTAGTGAATATAAGCAAAGCTTTATAAGGACCGTGAAAGCTAGGTTTTTTAAACTTTCATTTGTTCTGTGGGGTCTTTTCCATCCATTTAAGATCCTATCCGTCCCTAATTTGGAAATGGGACATCACCGTGTTTATCCAGAACTAACGGTAATTAATGTGGTACATGTGAGTTGAAACCATCTGTTTAAAGTTTAAAAATTCTGTTTGGTTTGGTGTCTTGTGTGGAAATTTTTCCCACCTTCCTCAGAAGTAATATCTAGCTAGTCAAAAGAGAAAGGGAAAATAAATTATGGCTTCTGGCTTGAAGCAGAGGAGAATAAATTGGTGAGGTGAGACAGATCTATAAAAGGCTGGTGCGGTTCACTGTTGTATAAAAAGGCATTCCCAATTAAGAAGGTGAACTGAAAGATGAATTTGGTTTTTGAAATAGTCATGGAGATAATTAGGTAGTGTTAAATGATACTGGATGAGACTGCCACTTATAATGGAAGCTCTATCAGTTGAGTCTGCCACAGATTTGAGTGGTATATAGATAGTAATATATCTGGTGATTTCTGTTACAGGGCTTGCATTTGTTTAAAATGTTATATTGTTTTTCCACAGGCTTGGCCTCTGTCTCTTTAGACTAGAATGCCAGTTGCCAGGAGTTGGGTATGTCGGAAGACTTATGTCACCCCCAGGCGGCCTTTTGAAAAATCACGCCTTGATCAGGAGTTGAAACTTATCGGTAAGATTTATTCATTTGTCTCTTGATTCTAGATAAATTGTGCCTTGTGAAGTAAAACAATCTGCTAAATGAATGGATGATAAAACTATTAAGAACTATAAATAAATTCATAGCTGCTGTCAAGTGAAAACAGTGGAGCAGCTCGCCACCTGGATGTGGATGTTTTATAGCTAGAGGTTTTCAAGAAAAGTTGGATAACCATTTGTCCAGGATGGTATAAGGATTCCTGCTTTGAGCCAGGGATTGGAGCAGAAGACTTCCAAGGTCCCTTCCAGCCATATGATTCTATAAAATAAGTCCCAGGACTGTTTTGTGTTTCTGTCGTCTTCCAAAGTGCCACAATGATTGAGAAAAGAAATACTCCTCTTTAGTTGGGAAATGAATTCTCCAATTGAAAAATTAAAAGAAAAAGATCTCATTTTGATGGATAAATTGGAAGGGATGATATTTACTTTAACCAACAAAGATTCAAATTGAATTCTGTCCAGAAGGAGAATGGGTTTTTTTTTTTAAGAAAAATTATAAAGGAGAATTGGAGGCCCCTAAGGGATTTTTGCATGAAACTGAAATAAAATGCATTTGTGATTTTGATGGTTTGGGGAAAATAATAGATCATAGTGAAGGTTTTTTCTAATCATAGGGTAATATGTGTGTGTGTTTATGTATGTATATACAACTATATAACAAGGTAGTGAACATACCTAATGATACTCCTTCCTCCTATTTTTCCCCCTAACAACCACCCTGTGAGGTGGATTGGAGTGAAAAGATTGGCTCTAGGTCATCCAGCTGGTTTTCATGCCTAAGGTGGGACTAGACCTCACAGCCTCCTAGTTTCTATGCCAGCACCTTAACCACTAAACCAGGGGTAGGCAACCTTGGCTCATTTATGACTCGTGGAGTTCAACTCCCAGAAATCCTGAGCCAGCATGACTGGCTCAGGAATTCTGGGAGTTGAAGTCCACGAGTCATAAAAGAGTCAAGGTTGCCTACCTCTGCACTACACCTATGTAGCTATCATAACTTTGTGATATACAATCCAAAGGAAATTGGAAACTCCTGTTTTTTCTTTCTGATTCCTCCTGCACTTTTTTCCTTATTGTTTCTGCTCTGGGTTAGTTTATATTAGTTTATATGTCTTTTGTAAAACTTTTAATAAAAATTATACCCAACTTCCCCGAGGGAAGAGGTATGCTAATCAAGAGCAAGTTTTTCCAGAGGAATGGGGCTAATTCTAAGAAGACCTTACAATTTGGGAAAAGAATCTGTCCTTGATTGAACAGCTGTGATCCTTGTAACTGGATTTTAAAAGTTTTGGGATTCTTTTTCTAGGTGAATATGGGCTGCGGAACAAACGGGAGGTATGGCGAGTGAAGTTCACTTTGGCCAAGATCCGCAAAGCTGCCCGAGAGTTGCTCACCCTGGATGAGAAAGATCAACGGCGCCTTTTTGAAGGTAATATGGCAAAACTAGACACTGAACCAACAGCTTTGGCGCAGTTGCTTTCGGACCTATGAGTCACTCGAAGAAGCCTGCTGAGTACCTTGATATATTTAACTTTTTTTCCTCATGCCAGCTCTGTAAGTAACTAATCTGATTATAAGATAGGTAGTGTGTGTTATAAGATTACACAAATGCCTGGATTCCACAACGTGTTAAATGGGGTCAAGGGAGGATAGTTAATGTGTGATGGAAATACCAAAAAAAGCATTAATGGAGCCAATTTATCACTGATAGTTGAGAGTGTAGTTGTAAACAAGCCTAAGTTATGACAGGTTTAAACTATACCCTTTCTAGCTTCCATACGTCATCTTTTTTTAAAAAAAAAGTTTAAAAGAGTTTTGTCTATTATGAAGTTGACTACCAACGTCGGAAAGGTAAGAAATACCAGCCAGAAATAGTTTGGCCACAGTGGCCAAGCCAGTAGTGTGTCAGCCTGAGTAACACGGGTTAGTATTGAGAACACATTATTACTCATCTTGTGTAAGAGCTTGCTAAGATACTAGGCTCTTTTTTAAATAAATGGGTAGGGATTCTGTAGTATCAGTTTTTTGAGTCAGTTAAGGTGGTTGAGAATTGACAGAACAGTCCAATTGGACTAAATATGTTCTGTGAACATGGCTGCCCTTGATGTTGAGGAGAGATTTGAACTTTAATCTCAAGGTCTCTGCTCATTTGGAAACACAGTTATTGATAAATACTTTCCACAGTCTACCCCTTACGCTGCTGCTGTCCCAATACCATTTCTATATCCTGGGATTGCTTCATTTGTATTTCTTTGCATGGCCAGTTAACTCTGATGGTTGTATCTTTCAGTACTGCGCACCCATAAACATGCTAATCTGAACATTGTCTCAACATTTATATGGAAAGACCAATTTGTTGATGTCTCTCATATTTCTCTCAGGCAATGCCTTGCTGCGCCGTTTGGTCAGAATTGGGGTGCTTGATGAGGGCAAAATGAAACTGGATTACATCCTGGGTCTGAAAATTGAGGATTTCCTGGAGCGTCGTCTACAAACCCAGGTCTTCAAACTGGGCCTGGCTAAGTCCATCCATCATGCTCGTGTGCTTATCCGCCAGAGACACATCCGGTATGCTGCTGAGAGACAAGAGTTTGGGGAATGTGAATTTTAAGATACCTGTGAACTGCTGACATTGGGTGTCAGCATCAGGACGTATGCCTCTGAAGTAATATTTGCAATATCTTTTATGTGTAGCCTGTGCAGCGATAAACTCTGGCCCTGGCTTGGGCCTTCACATATACCACCAAACCCTTTTGTGGATGGAAACCTTGGATAGCTCAGTAGAATAGCAGTGTCAAAACAACTGTCAAAAGATTTCGGCAAGGTTCACTGCGGCTTGGCCGTACACCTTGTGAAGGTCTGCCACATGGGTAGCCAAGGTAACACCAAGTACTGCTCCTACTTAGCAAGCACAGCAGTAACCTAATATGATCCTTCCGTACAAGTAAATTGATGGATTTTGCAACGGGTTGGAGGATTTTTTCTTTCTATCTTCAGTTCCTGAATTCCAGTAAGCAACCCCAGCAAAAAAAAGTTGCCAAGAGTCATAGTTTTGACTTTTTGGTGGACTACAAATTTTCCATTTCCTTAATTATGTTACCACAAGCTGGAATTAGGTAGGTTTTACCTATTATAGGCAGCAACAGCAACTTTCACATATAAATCAGTTTCTTCCATGGTGTGCTGGCTACTTCCGAAATATAATTCCATATCTGTTTTGTAAATTAGTATATGATTCTATGGTGCCAAATATTATGGTATATTTAATGGGGAGATAAAGGCCATGATAGGTTCTGTTTGCTTGCAAATTACAACTGGTGCTTTGATGCTTTTGCTGCACTGAATACACGTCTTGCTTGCACTGGCAAGGCACTTTTAAATGCTTTGTTATGGGCAGGCAAGGGACTGGGGGAACAAAACAGATTAAAATTACAAAGCATAAAATTTGGTCATTGCTAAGCGAGTTTCTTGTCTGACTAGGTTACTGTCGAGTTAGCAGTAACACCATTCTGATTGCTCTGTAATTCATTATGAGTAACAATTTCTCCTTTAAAGAGAGACACTCCAATAGAGAATATTCATAGCTCAGGGTTGAAATGGGTGCTTGTGATGATGTTTCCTAGTTTGGGTAATGAAATATTTGCAAGAAAACAACCAAGCTTGGAGAGCACAAAGGATCCCTGAGTGAAATTAGGTTCCAAAACAAATGGATCCAAAAACCTCTTGCAGTCACTCTATACATAACCCTGAAGTTAGTGGCCGTCGGGGCTTTGACTTCTGAATGTTGAGGGTACTGAGGCTGTGAGCTCAGGAAATATTTGTAGAGCTTGTTTGTTTTGTCAAATATTTCCCACGAGTTCTAGAGGAGATTATTTATTCACTAATCTAATCATTTCCTTTCCCCCTTTTAGTGTAAGGAAGCAAGTGGTGAACATCCCTTCCTTCATTGTTCGGCTAGACTCCCAAAAGCACATTGACTTCTCACTCCGTTCACCTTATGGTGGTGGCCGGCCAGGCCGCGTCAAGAGGAAGAACGCCAAGAAGGGCCAGGGCGGTGCTGGCGGTGGAGATGATGAAGAGGAAGATTAAAGTGTAAACTGGCTTTCCTGCCATGTAAACTGGTGGGACTTTGAGCCTATCTTAACTAACATCATCCAATAAAAAGTATTTGTGGGTAAAATACTACAGTTCCATGGTGTCAAGAGAATTATGAACATGTGGTAACCTGAACATGTTTTTTTTTTCTTGCCTCTGCTCATCCCGACAATGAGAGCTCTGTGAATTTAATGTTGACTTCACACTTCCCAGATTGACATGTTTGCTTCTTGGCACAAAAAGGGAATGGAATATGAGAAGGGAATAGAGAGGAAGATTGGCGATACAAATGAGCTGGGAGAGGTGACAGGCCTGGCTGTTTTGAGAATGCTACATGGGCACAGTTCTTTCATTTACGTTACTCAACACGCTCCAAGGCATAATTTCAGGGGATTGGTTTCTTCCCTTTCACCTCATTCTTTCTGTTTGTCTTTGTCTTGCCAAATTTAAACTGAACTGGAAAGAGGCCATTTCTGATGCGGTTTTCGATCATGGTTCCCTGCACCCTCAATACCACTTCTCTCTATTTTGCCTGCCCAAATGGAATTATTTCTAGAATGGGTACACACATACACTCCGTACTCTTTTACCTCTAAGAGGTTATTGATAAGGTCTTGCAGATGAAAGTACAGGTGAAGCTCAAAAAATTAGAATATCGTGCAAAAGTTCATTTATTTCAGTAATGCAACTTAAAAGGGGAAACATATGAGATAGACTCATTACATGCAAAGCAAGATAGTTCAAGCTGTGATTTGTCGTAATTGTGATGATTATGGCTTACAGCTCATGAAAACCTCAAATCCACAATCTCAGAAAATTAGATTACATGCAATCAATAAAAGAAGGAGTGTACATAGAACAATATCGGACCTCTGAAAAGTATAAGCATGCATATTTTTATTTTTTAATTCCATTTATATCCCGCCCTTCTCCGAAGACTCAGGGCGGCTTACAAGCTTAGCAATAGCCTTCATTCTATGTATATGCCTGCTTATTAGGGCTTTCACACACACCCCAAGCGGCATTATTACAAAGTCAGCTTAATTGCCCCCACTTGGTTTGGGCCCCTTTTGCAGCAACTACTGCCTCAGTGCAGCATGGCATGGAAGCTATAAGCCTGTGGCACTGCTGAGGTGTTATGAAAGACCAGGATGCTTCAATAGCGGCCTTCAGCTCTTCTGCATTGTTCGGTCTCATGTCTCTCATCTTTCTCTTGGCAATGCCCCATAGATTCTCTATGGGGGGTTCAGGTCAGGCGAGTTTGCTGGCCAATCAAGCACAGTAATCCCATGGTCATTGAACCAGGTTTTGGGGCTTTTGGCAGTGTGGGCAGGTGCCAAGTCCTGCTGGAAAATGAAGTCAGCATCCCCATAAAGCTCGTCTGCGGAAGGAAGCATAAAGTGCTCCAAAATCTCCTGGTAGACGGCTGCGTTGACCCTGGACTTAATGAAACACAGTGGACCAACTCCAGCAGATGACATGGCTCCCCAAATCAACACAGACTGTGGAAACTTCACACTGGACTTCAAGCATCTTGCAGTGTGTGCCTCTCCATTCTTCCTCCAGACTCTGGGTCCTTGGTTTCCAAATGAGATGCAAAAATTTCTCTCATCAGAAAAGAGGACTTTGGACCACTGAGCAACAGACCAGGTCTGTTTTTCTTTAGCCCAGGTAAGACGCTTCTGACGTTCAGGAGCGGCTTGACAAGAGGAATACGACATTTGAAGCCCACGTCCAGGATCCGTCTGTGTGTGGTGGCTCTTGATGCACTGACTCCAGCCTCAGTCCACTCCTTGTGAAAGTCCCCAACTCTTTTGAATGGCCTTTTCCTGACAATCCTCTCCAGGCTGCGGTCATCCCTGCTGCTTGTGCACCTTTTTCTTCCACATTATATTAATGTGCTTTGATACAGCACTTTGGGAACATCCAACTTCTTTTGCAATTACCTTTTGAGGCTTTCCCTCCTTATGGAGGGTGTCAATGATGGTTTTCTGCACAACTGTCAGGTCAGCAGTCTTCCCCATGATTGTGATTCCTACTGAACCAGACTGAGAGACCATTTAAAGGCCCAGGAACCGTTTGCAGGTGTTATGGCTTAATTAGCTGGTTAGAGTGGGACACTTTGAGCCTAGAATATTGCACCTTTTCACAATATTCTAGTTTTCTAAGATTGTGGATTTGGGGTTTTCATGAGCTGTAAGCCATAATCATCACAATTATGACAAATCACGGCTTGAACTATCTTGCTTTGCATGTAATGAGTCTATCTCATATTAGGTTCCCCTTTTAAGTTGCATTACTGAAATAAATGAACTTTTGCACGATATTCTAATTTTTCGAGTCTCACCTGTAGTGCAAAGGTGAACAATTAATAAAAAAATAGGGGAAATAAGGTAGGCTCTGTCCCAAAGGTAGATCTCTGAGGAGATAAAAAGCTGACTTTTTACCTCTTGCAAGCTTTTGTTACTTTCACTCAGGAAGCAGGAAAGCAAACTGGCCTCTTGATAAAAACATCCTTTTTTCTTATTGTTGGAGAGGAATTGGCTGGGCTTCCCAATAGGATCCGGGAAGAGGTCTGGCTTGCCAGTAAGAAATCATAAATGAACTCGGAAAGCGAAAGAATCAAGTCAGTTTGCAGATGATCAAGGTTTATTTGAGAGCAGGAGGTTTTTAAAAACATTTGACTTGGGACTAAAAATTGAAAAGTTCTTTAAAGAGTGGAGTATCGTTGAACTGTGCTACCTTAGTGAAAGTTTTGCATGAAATGCACAAAACTGCCATCTACAATCACATTTTCTAACCTTTGTGCTGCATGGTTTGAGATTTTGTTTCTTTGTGAATTGCCCCTTGACTACGAAACCTCTGTTTCCTCAAAGACTAGCATCTTCCTCGCCTTTGAGTGGTATATCTGCGCTGGCTGCCTATAAAAACACTCAAGTCACTGAACTTTTTTTTTCTTTCTGGTAACTGATTTCTGAGTCAGCATTCTTGAAAGCTGTCAAGTTACAGTAATGACCTTTACGAAAGGCAGTGACTGGAAGTGGGGGAAGGAGAGGTCAGGATCCCACAATGGGCAAAGTGGAAAGAGAGGAGGAGAGGACCGCTGGGGATTTGGTGCAGTGTGGCTTATTGCTCAAAATCTGCCTTCAGACTGGCCTTGGGGTTATCTATCTTCTAGAGAAAGAAGGCTGTTGGTTGTAGATTTCAAACACTTACTGGGTGTACAATCTTCTTGTCCGCCTGAGTTTGTAGAGAGATGCGTAATAGTTGGAGCTAAATACAATCTTGTTGACTTCATTACTGGGCGGTGCTGCTGCAGACTTCATAGATGTTGCTTGTGCGGTTAGCAGAGCTATTTGTCACGGATTGTTTCACACAAACCTGTGCACCTTTCAACAACTTTCAACTAAAGATGAGAACAAGTGGGAGGTGCTTAAGGCAGCTTTGCCTATGGATAGAATAAAAAATTTGACTTCTACCTGCGCAAGCAGCTTTTGAAATACGGAAGTTGCTAACTTGGAAAAATGGGGAAGGGGATTATTATACAGGATACACAGCTCCAGATCCGTTGACTAACCTCCGCCAATCCCTTTTTTTTCCCCCCAGATAATTTTCAGTAGCTTTTGGAAGGCTCATTATAAATAGCTCCACAATGAAAAGGTTGGCTTAGCTGTCAGATGGTTTATTCCAAGAAATTGGGGTGCATCAGCAATACACTGTCTACAATCAGCTCTGCTCATCCATTCTAACAGGGAAAAGCCCCCAATTCTGCACTCATTAAAAGGTCTTAAAACTGGGTGCTTTGGTCCTTCCTTTTAGCTGCAGATTGAGTTCAATAATGCCTGGGGGACTGGCAGCGTCTGCAGCCGAGCCCTGGTGTCACCTCTGCCCTGCACGCTGGTTCGTACAGCCCGCTGACACAGCTCCTGCAAAGTGGGCACCTTGCAACGGAGTGGCTGTGAGAGGGCCAAAGGCACTGGAGGTTGACCCTCACTCTCCAAGTAGCAGGGACCCCCTTCTACAGCCCCAAGGCAGAGATAATACTCAACTAACTGGACCACGCAACTGAAGGTTGGGGGATGGCCAGCTCCTGGCAAGGCCTCCAAGTGGAAAGCTGAGTCCTGCTGCTGAATACGCAGGTTGGTGATGCCTGTCCTGGTGCGGACACTCAAGGTGAAGAGGTGGTGATGGTTGGAGGAATCTCTCACCAGGAAGACACCAGGAGGCTGGGAAGTCAAGAGCCGCTTGGCTTCGGCCCCTGACAGGCTGCCCCAGTAGAAGCCACTGGCCTCCAGTCGCTCCAAGGCACTTTCCACCCGCTCAAACTCTCCACAGAAACTCTTGAAATGGTAGGAAGGGACGGCAGGGCCTGTCATGGCCACCACGACTGGTGCAGATGCCGGCGGGCAGCAACAGCACAGGGGGACCATCGCGCCACCAATTGACTAGTGGACAGCTCGATCGTTTATCAGAGCTGCATCTGAAAAGGAAGATAAAAGTCAATTCACAGAGAGGCACCTGAACATCACTCGCATCAAGAGTATTAACCTGGTTTGGCCTGGTGAGTCAAAATATTAGGTACAGGCAAATCCTCAACTTACAACATTCATTTAATGACTTGTTCACAATGCAAACGGCACTGGGAAAAGCAAGTCAGGAAGGACCCTTGCAGCATCCCCAGTCGCCTGATCAAATTTCAGATGCTTGGCAACCAGCACGTATTTACAATGGTTGCAGCATCTCGGGGCGGCGGGGAGGGGAATGGTGTCTTCAGATTGTCACTGGTGAGCTTCCCAGAGAGCGGCTGACAAGCAAAGTCAATGGGAGAAGCCAGATTCGCTTAACGCCACGTGATTCACTTTAAAAAAATGATGTGCTTAATGATGGCAAAAGAAGTCATAAAATAGGACGCGATTCACTTAATTGAGTCATGGTGGTGCAGTAGCTGGAAATGCAGTATTTCAGGCTGATTCTGCTGATGGCCGACTGCCGGCAGTTTGATTCTCGCTGGCTCAAGGTTTGACCCAGTCTTACTTTTTTTTAAAAAAAATCCCATTTAGATTCAAGGTTCTGGTAATGGTCTTTAAGTCCCTACATGGCATGGGTCCGGAATACCTCGGGGACCACCTGCTGCCGGCGTCAACTTCCCTTCGCCCTGTGCGTTCCCACAGAGAGGGCCTCCTCAGGGTGCCTCCGGTCAGAGAATGTCGGCTGGTGGCCCCCAGGGGGAGGGCCTTCTCTGTGGGCGCTCCGGCTTTATGGAACCAGCTGCCGGTTGAGCTCCGGACAGCACCAGACCTTTGCTCCTTCCAGCGCGGTCTGAAGACCCATTTATTTGAACAAGCTGGCCTGGCCTGATGGGGGATATCAGGGTTTTTAATGGGTTTTTATATTGCTACTGTTTTATTCTGGGCGATTATTTAATTCTCTTTTAATTTTTGTATTTTCTATTTATATGTGCCCTGTTCACCGCCCTGAGTCCTTCGGGAGAAGGGCGGTATACAAATTTAATAAAACATAAAACATAAAACATAAACATATCCCGCCCTTCTCCGAAGACTCAGGGCAGCTTACAATCTAAGAAGCACAAATCATTGTGGTTAGCAATAGCCTTCATTCTATGTATATGCCTGCTTATTAGGGCTTTTGCTCCCCCCCCAAGCGGCATTATTACAAAGTCAGCTTATTGCCCCCAACAATCTGGGTCCTCATTTTACCTACCTCGGAAGGATGGAAGGCTGAGTCAACCTTGAGCCTGGTGGGATGCGAACCTGCACTAATTGCAGGCAGCTGGTGTTACTTAAGGAGGCATTAGCCCACTGCTCCACCAAGGCTCTTACATCCTTCTGAGATTGGTAAAATGAGGTCCCAGATTGTTGGGGGCAATAGGCTGACTCTGTAAACCGCTTAGAGAGGGCTGTAAAGCAGAGTTCCCCAACCTTTCCGGGTTGGCAGCCCAGGCGAAGGGGGGGAGGGGAGAAAGAGGTGATGGTTTTGTGAAAGGGGCAGGCATGTGTGCGCATGCATGACCACCCATTGCTTGCACGAGTGAGGCCATGAGCACCTGTGACCCTCAGGCAAATGGTGAAGTAAGTCATCTGAGCGGTGCCAATGGGTGTTGAGCCTTCTTGGCGGCAGGATGTTTTTTGCCCCATGTTCCTGCCCTGAAGGGGACACAGGGCAGAAAACATTCTGCAATTCCATGAAGGCTCCACACCCATCGGCACCACTCAGGTGACCTTGAGGACATAGATAAAACCTCCAGGTGACCTCACTGATTCTCTAAAAGAATGCAAACGACCAGCTGTCTGCAAGGAATATAAATCCTTCTATTCCCCACCATCCGGTCAGAGCTGAAGAAGCTTCTTGGATGGGGAGAAGCGAAATGTCTTCCAAGAAAAACAAGGAAGTTCAGTTGCCTCCTGAAAAAGCACCTTTGGGACAACCGTGACCTGGGTGACTGAGAATCTCCATAGACCAGACACGTCAAACTCATGATGTCACACAATGTATTGGGACTGTTTTGCCATTGCCAGCAATACGGTGGGCGGGGCTTCCGCGTGACGCGTCCGGCCTACGGGCTGGCAGTTTGACAATTCAAACTAGGCTTTCCTCTTGATCTCAAATTCTTCGTTGACTGACTTTAAAAAGCTGCTTAAGCTTCAGTTGGCTCTCAAACAAAGAATAGATCACCCACAGTACTTTTTTCCAGTTCATTTTTTCTCTGATAAGGTTTGCTTGAAAAAATGTTTAGATAAATTTTATCCGGCTCAGCAAGTTTAGCGAAAAATAGTGCCCAAATCCCAAACATTCTAAATATTTTTTTACTGATAGTTTATTGCATGGAGTTTATCCAAGCATCACACTACAGGGTACCATTTCTGGCAAAGAACCTGAATGGAGTTGTTCAAGACTGGAATTAAAAAGTTGTAGTCCCAAAATATGGACATTTTATGAAGAATTTTGGCTCTATTGAGCCTGAGGTTCAGGGAAGAGAATTACTCTTAAGTAGATAGAAATAAATTACCACTCTGATGCTAAAGGGTATATATATATTCCTTGGTCATTTTTGAAATGCCCTTTTACTGTAAATATGAAACAATGAAGCAGCCCTAGGTGAATTGCACAGGTTCTCAGAAATTATTTGCCAGAAATTATTTGCAATCTTTCCAGTAAAAATAGAAGGCAAAATACGGTGAACATGGTTCTTTGGAGAATCATGGTGGATAAGAAATCCTTGATCTTGGTCCTTAGAGCCTCTATGCCAGCTTCTTCAGCATGACTATACAGATAGTCCCCAACCAATGGCCACAAATGGAACCAGAATTTCCATTGCTAAGGAAGGTGATTGTTAATTGTCATATCTGATTTTATAACCTTTTTTTGCCACAGTTGTTAAGTGAATCTCTGCCATTGTTAAGTGAATCGTGCAGTCATTAAGCAAATGCAGCTCCCCCCTATTCTGATTTTGCCTATCGGAAGCCAGCCGTGAAAGTCACAAACGGCAAACACATGACTTTGGGGTGCTGCAACTTTATAAATACATACTGGTTGCAAAGCGGCTGAATTTTTATCATGGGAATGCTGTGACTGTTGTGTGAGGACCCATCGTAAATCGCTTTTTCAGTGCCGTTGTAATTCTTTTTTTTTTTTATTGAAAAGTTTTAAAATACAGTTTTCCTTTAAAAAACCCCCCTTCCCCCTCCCTACCTCCCCCCTATCTCCCCCCCTCCCCCTCTCCCTCCTCCCTCCCCTGCCTCCCCCCCCTACTTCCCCTCCTCCCCCCCTCCCCCCCCCCGACTTCCCAGAGCAAAATACAAGGTATATATCTAAAAAGCAATCATAAACAATCATATACTAACAATTATAAACTCTAAAATCCATCACTCTCTAGCTTATATAGAGTAAACCAATCCTTAATAATACTAAATATGTATAAAGAACTAAAATAAAAGAAAACTAACATCATTCCCATCTATGTTCTTCCACAATTCACTATTACCTAAACATATTCTCATTTACACATCACAAGCACCTATCCCTATTAACCTCTCTAGCCAAAATAGGCTATAATAGATAGTTCTTACACAAATTAACCCACATTAACCCACAAAACTTTCTTCCTCTTCCTCTGTAGTAAATTGTCCATTAATTCCAAATTGAAGATTCTGTTACCATACATATCATCCCAAAACTCTTAAAAACACAACTACCACTTGACTGTAAGTATATTGTGGAAGTTCCATAGATTTCTACTGGTCTTATTTTTTATCTTTTTTGAGCGTTTTAAGGCAGCACGCGTCACCCTCTGTTCCCTAGGATCATCCAAAAGAGTTGCAGCTTGATCTCCTCCTGTACCATTCTCGTCTATCTGTCCATCTTCATCCTCTTGATGTTCTCCTTCTCCAGATCCCTCTGCAGCTTCCAAAAGTGTTGATGGGGTTGCTTTTAAGACATTGTTGTAAAAATCATGCGCTTGCTTCACAGTACCCAAACAGTACCTTTTGCCATCATACATGAAGCTCAACCCAGCTGGGATCTCCCATCTGAACCTTATATCTCTTTGCTTGAGCTCTTGCACAAGAAATATAAAGTCCTTCCTTCTCTTTAAAATCTTTGGAGGAATTTCTTTTAGAACCAAAACTTCTTGACCAGCAATCACAACTTTAGTATCATAGGCAGCTTGTATAACTTCATCTCTAATTTCCCTTTTTACAAAATAAACCACCACATCTCTAGGCAACTTTCTCTGTTTAGCAATCCACGAGTTCACACGAAACACTTTGTCCATGCCTTGTTTTATTTCAGATGCTGGATGGTTCAATACCACCTCAAAAGCCTCAGAAACCAGCTGCTTTAAATCTTCCTTAATATTCTCTTTTAGGCCTCTAATTCTAACAGCAAACTGCATCTGGTAAAATTGAGCCAGACTCAGTTCGCTATCCATTTTGCCTTTTAAATCTTCAATTTCCAATACTCTTGCTTCTAATATAGCATTCTTTTGAGTCAAATCTTCCACTTTGTCATCCAGCACCTCCACACATTTAGCTACTTTATGCACTGAGGACAAAATGTCTACCTTCATCTCTCTAAGTTTCTGTTCCATCCTTTCTTCCATTCTCTGCTCCAATTTCTCCAATTTCTCCTCCATCTGTACAAATTTAACACCCATTGACTCCAAAATTAACTGGATATGTTTTTCAAGATCCTTCGATGTCAATACATCAGGAGAATGCAACGCCTGCAGTAATGATTGTTGTTGCACCGGAGAATTTCCAGCACTCCGAAAAGTTCTAGGGGGAGGTTTAGCCGCCATCTTTTACTTACAATTGTGATGCACTTTCACTTTAAGTTTTAAGCAAAGTCCATCAAGCTTGAGAGTAAAATAAAATAATCCTCTCCATCTCTTCATCTTTCCCTCTTGTACTGCTCTGCCTGCTCTTTTCCTTTCATAGTCTCTCCTTCAAGCAGGGATGGTCGCAGACCATAAAGTCCGGAGCAGAGACGCTAGCCAGCTGGGAGCAGCCCAGGCTACGGGGGAGTTCAATCCTTCAGCCGCCCAAGCTCCAAGCTCAGGCGGCCCCGGAGAACTCGACCCCTACCTGGGGGCTCACCCCCTCCTCTTCTCCCGAGGAGGGGGCTTCAAATTCGCCCGAACAGCTGATCGGCGCTGTTTCAGGCGAAAAATCACACAGCTGAGCCGCGGGCAGCCCGGGAAGGCTGTCTCCGGCGCCGCGGAGCCACCGGAAGTCCCCGTTGTAATTCTGAATGGTTGCTAAATAAATGGTTGTAAGTCGAGGACTACCTGGAAGCGCTAGTATGGGTTTGATTTGTTAATTTCATGTATTTTTAAACTGCTACCCATACAGATCTATCTCAAAGAAACCTGAGCTTCTGAAACTGCAGGTTCATTCCTGCAAGAAAACCAGCCTGTCTTGCAAAATTCATAAAAGAGATGAGCCAAAATGTTTGCTTCTTAAAATGACAAACAGAAGAACTAGGTTCCCTTCAGGGATGGTGATGGGGAAGAACAGAGGAATAGGCAAGTGTGGCTAAACATCACTCCCCCCACAGATCATATTACAAAGAAATATAAGAAACCTTCATGAAAGCTGGCAGGTCTGTTCTAGTTCTAGAATTCCCTTTTAGAACATAGAATCATAGGGTTGGAAGGGACCTTGCAGGTCATCTAGTCCAACCCCCTGCTCAAGCAGGAGACTCTATACCTTTCTGGACAAATGGCTGTCCAGTCTCTTCTTCAAAACTTCCAGTGTTGGAGCACCCACAATTGATGGAGGCTTTTCCCCCCAAGAGTCAGACCAATCTCTTGTAGAGAGCAGTTTAAGGTAATCAGATTTGTAGGCAATTGCTCTAACCAGAAGATCAGGCATGGAAGTCGGAGGATTCAGTTTGAAATGCACCGAATAAAATTTCCCCAAAGTGGAAAGCACAGCATGGAAATGGACGTTATTCTAACTTCTGGGTCTGGTGCTACTTTTTCATTTTATGGCAGTTTTTAAGTTGCAGTCCTATCTGGACCGAGATGCCCTATGCACAGTCACTCATGCGCTCGTGACCTCCCGGTTAGACTACTGCAACGCTCTCTACATGGGGCTGCCCTTGAGGACCACTCGGAGGCTTCAGCTGGTGCAGAATGCAGCCGCGCGAGTTGTGATGGGAGTCTCCCGATACTCCTGTGTAACGCCTCTTCTCCGCGAGCTGCATTGGCTCCCAGTTGCCCTCCGGGTGAGATTCAAGGTGCTGGTGATGACCTATAAAGCCCTAAATGGCATGGGCCCGGATTATCTTAGGGAGCACCTGCTGCCAGCATCAACTTCCCATCGTCCTGTGCGCTCCCATAGGGAGGGCCTCCTTAGGGTGCCACCGGTCAGGGAGTGCCGGCGGGTGATCCCCAGAGAGAGGGCGTTATCTGTGGGCGCGCCTGCCCTATGGAATCAATTGCCGGTGGAACTCTGGATCACCCCCAACCTTCGTTCCGTTTCACCGGAACCTGAAAACTTGGCTTATTGATCTATCTGGCCTGGACTGAGGGGTTTTAAGTTTTAAACTTTGTTTTAATTTGTTGGGCTAGTAATTAATTTAATTTATTTTAATTCTATTTCTATTTTAACTTTTATATTGTTTTTTAAACTTTGCCCTGTAAACCGCCCTGAGTCCTTCGGGAATAGGGCGGTATTTATTTATTAAATTTTTATACCGCCCTTCTCCCGAAGGACTCAGGCCGGTGTACAGGGCAATAAATATCAAAATATAAATACAAAAGTATATAAAACTAATTAATTAAATAAATAAATGGCCTCTTCCACTTGCTGTGTTGCTGGACTGCTAACATTTGCTTCTCCTTTCCTTCTGCTACCAAGCCTGGATACTTTCTCTTGCTAAGATCCCAACCACGGCAGCTTCCTTTTCAACTTAAACCTCTTTACAGAGTGTTTAATCTCACCGTCGATCTCAGTTACAAGATGGTTTTGAAACTATTACGTAACTCAGAACATGTTCAGGCCGGAGAAAGCAGGATTCTGTTTCATAATCTGAGGGCTTGATATTGGTTGAAAGAACTAACTGGTCCTTCAAAGAGAGAAAAAGTCTAACTCAGCAACCACCGAAAGGCAGAAGTGGGGAAGGGAGTGAGTCCAAGAATAGCAAAGAGAATTAGCCTGCAGCTTGCAGAGGAAAAGGCAAAGATCCTTCCCAGTTGACTTTGATGTCTAATGGCTGCCTAGCCAACATGTCCACGTTGCTTTCTTGATAAGAATACAAAAGTGCTTTATCATGATTTTCTTCTCGGGTGAGATCTTTTCTCAAATTCCTCATCTAGCTTACAGCCAGCCTTGGTTTCCCAACTGTCGTCCATTTGAATACTAACCAGGTCCAACCTGCTGAACTTTTTTCAAGATTTATTTTATTTTTATTTTATTTTAATTCCATTTATATCCCGCCAAGGTCACCTGCAATGAAATGTAGTTTTGAGAGAGTCTACTGGAATTCCTGCCAAACATCTTCGGGAAGCCAAAGTTAGAATGACGCACTGTGTGTTTGACTGACGTCTGCTCGCTCTCAAACGGTTGCCCTTACTGATTTGAAAGTAGAACAGGTAGTCCTCAAGTTATGGACCACAAGTGGGACTAGAACTTCCATCACTGAACAATGTGGTCATTCAGTGAGTTGCAGCCATTTTGATCACATGACTGTGGGGATGTTGGGTTGGTTGTTAATTGCAGGACTGACCGTAAGTCACTTTTTTTCAGCCCCGTTGTAACTTAGAACAGGCATTAAACTAATGGTTGTTAGTCAAGGACTATCATTTGGCATTCTTAACCTGGTGACCTTTAGATGTATTGGCCACAATCTCTCATTATTACACGCTGGTTGGGAATAACAGGAGATGTAGTATAATGAATCTGGAGACCACCTACTCTTAAGTCTTCATTCGGATCCTATAAAATGCCTCCTATTGAAGTAAGATACTGGCAGGTAGCAGCTCCTGGCTAACCTTATCTGGGCTCCAAAACTGAGCTGGGTGAGTCCTGGTCAGGATTTGGATGATAATTTGTCAGGGGAATTTCATGGCTGAATACTAGAGCAGGAAGTGAAAACGCCAACTGAAGAAATGGACCAAAAATTACCAAAACACAAATTTCATACGTGCCAGGAAATCTGAATGGCCATGTTCATGAAATCAACAGGAGCTTCTCTGAATCTAAGGACATGTTTGGCCTTGTCATGTTGTGTGTTTCTGAGTTCATTTCCTCTAAACTAATTGATAAAAATAATTGCAATAATAGAGAATCTTTATAAATCAGGGTTGAATGTTTGGCTTCCTAGTGATCCCTGATCTGGGCAATCTCCTTGCAGACATTTCATTGCCCCACCCAGTAACATCACTAGTGGTTTTGATTTATCCCGGAATGGTATACAATTAATAAATTATATTAATTATAATTGATGAATAGTACACCACCCTAAATCTTGCCTCTTGAATCTCTGGATAGAAGGCTTTATCTATCCCACACTTCAAATATTCCCATGTAATCAGTTCAGTAAATAAGAATTAGGCTTGTCCCATTGCTACCATGGTTTGTTTTTTAATCTTTGGCAGGAAGAATATATGATTAATTAATTTTTTTTGTCTATTTCCCTACAAAGATACCACAATAAAAGGAGATGGTGAACCGCAACTCTAAAACTAATCTCAGGTTCATAAGAATAAGGGGGAAAATATTTGGGGGACTATATCGCTAGAAAGCAGTAAGTTGAAGTAGATGGCATATTTGACAGCTCATATTCATTAACATTTCCCTGCATTTAGAAACCTAGCGTCTCTGTAATATTGGAGAAAGAGGTAAATCTACAATTGTCCTTATACAGTAACTGCTCTAAAGATCAGAAGCCACCTCTTTATCTTTTTCTTTCTTTTCTATTTTTCTTCTAATTTTTTGTACTTTAGTTCTCTCTTTTGTTTCTTCGTTTTTCCTTCTTGCTCTATTTCAGTTTGTCCTAATTTTTACTCTTGTTTTTAAAACTTATTTTAAAAAAATTTTAAATTCTATTTTTTAAAAAATATAAATCTTTTCTTCTAAAACACAGTATTGGTATCTTGAGGTCACAGTACTTTTTACGTGGGAAACTACAGTTTTCTAGGCCATATTTCTTCAAAGTGTTTCCCACTGTAATGTTTTCTTAGGCAACCTCAGCTCTTTTATGACTCATGGACTTCAACTCCCAGAATTCCTGAGCCAGCTTGGCTGGCTCAGGAATTCTGGGAGTTGAAGTCTATGAGGCAAGACTAGAATTCATAGTCTCCTGGTTCCTAACAGGGCGCCTTAAACCACTACACACAAAATGAGAACAGAATATTACTACAGGTAGTCCTTGACTTATGACCACAGTTGAGGTCCAAATTTCTGTTGTTAAGTGAGACATTTGTTAAGTGGGTTTTGCCCCATTTTACGACCCTCCTCGCCGCCTTTGTTAAGTGAATCACTTTGGTTGATAAGCTAGTAACAGGGTTGTTAAGTGAATCTGGCTTCTCCATTGACTTTGCTTGTCAGAAGGTTGCAAAAAGTGATCACATGACCCCGGGACGCAACAACAGTCATAAATGTGAACCAGTTGGAGATGCTGCAAAGGTCGTAACTCTGAAAAAAGGTCATAGGTCACATTTTTCAGGGCTGTTGTAACTTTGAATGCTCACTAAATAAACTTGTAAGTTGAGGACTACCTGCATGAAAAAGCTTACAGAAAACTCTTTTTAATTGATCTATGAATAATACTATACTGGACCGAGAGAAAATTTAGCACAGTTGAAAAGTCAGAATCTCATAGCGGTAAGATCCTGTTCACAGATTCCTCCTGAAAAACCCAAGTGAGTTATTGCTTCTGTGCAAAGGCAGTCCCATGTGAGGGGTTTTGTTTTGGTTAAAAAGAAAAAAAATGCCCTGAAGTAGCCTCACACAGGAAAATGTGACCCATTTTAAGGGGAGTAGCATCTGAACTCAAACTTGTCAACTTTAGACCATTCCCAAACTACATCCTAGAAGGAATCCGCTTAGCTGCCAGCAGGGTTAAAGAGGCTGGTCGAGTAGATGCAATACATGGGATATGCACTCTGGGAAACGAACTCTCTGCTAGTCTTTCCCAATTCCAAAATCCTCTGAATTATCTTCTGCTCAGATAAGCAAATCCTGGACAGAAATCAACCACCCCCAGCACGGTTCAGTTGTGCAAAAGAAAATAAGGAGAGCAGACAAAAGGGGCCTCCTAAGTACATTAGTAGAGGTGGTCCTAGTTCAGCCCTTGTCATCTCCATTGAGAAACGGACTGAGTAGCAAGTAGTAGAGATCAAGAACTGACATTAACAGGCTAAATAAATCAATAGCTTGTACTGATGTACAAGCAACTGGTGACAGCTCCTACAGCCCGAAGCACCTCCCCTCAGAAGAGACTCTTCATTTCCGAATGAGTCACTCTGCTTATCTGCCAATAATTCCAGGAGGTGCATCCTTCTTTATCTTACATTTTCTGAATTAAGAGGAAATTTCCATCACTGTGAGCCAGTCTGGTCTAGTGCAGGGGTAGGCAACCTTGGCTCTTTTTATGACTCGTGGACTTCAACTCCCAGAATTCCTGAGCCAGTCATGCTGGCTCAGGAATTCTGGGAGTTGAAGTTCACAAGTCATAAAAGAGCCAAGGTTGCCTAGCCCTGGTCTAGTGATTAAGGCACTAGGCTAGAAAAGGGGAGACCGTGAGTTCAAGTCCCTTCTTAGCCACGAAAGCTAGCTGGGTGACTTTTGAGTCGCTTTCCCTCAGCCCAACCTATTTCACAGGGTTGTTGTGAGGAGGGGAAATAGGAGGAAGAAGTTGTGTTGGATCTCTTCACTGCCTATTTATTTGCAAAAATAATAAAGGTGGAATAGGAATAATAAAATAAATTTTAGGACACAATTAAACTGACTTCTCTTGAATGAAGTAGTCTTGTCACCTTTCTGTATGAATCTGTGCTGAATACCTACCCCATCCTTTTTAGATCCATCTCATTTCTACATTCTATAATTCTCAACTCAAAGAAGCTACAGTAGATACCTCCTTGTCCTTGAATGAGGGGGTCTTTGGCACTCTCTGATCTTGGTTTGTTTTCTTGCACACGTTTCATTACCCAGAGTAGATAACATGAGTCGTCACTAGCGTTGATGTTATCTAGTTTGGGTAATAAAACGTCTGCAGGAAAACCAAACAAGCTGAGAAAGTACCAAGGACTGTTGAAGATGAGTTTTGTATCTCCAAAAGCCATTTCTCTCTATGGACATTTCTGGCACCTGAGTTTTTCCAAATAACTTTACTTTAGCTCAGGGTTTCCCAACCTTGGCAACTTTAAGACATGTGGACTTCAACTCCCAGAATTCCATGCCGGCTAGGGAATTCTGGAAGTTGAAGTCCACATGTCTTAAAGTCGCCAAGGTTGGGAAACCCTGACCTAGGTCATCTTCCACTTTCTTTTATAATGCTCTGTCTCAGGGATGAAATCAAAGTCACAATTCATGGCCTCGTAAGGAGACCGAGTGTTGAAGAAAGGTAACACGACATCCAAGGCATTGGGCTGGCACCAAGTTGGGAAAAGCAGAAATAAAGCAACACTACAAAATCATCTTCTTGGCTCAGTCTAGCAAATGAACAAGTTTATTGGTGTCCTTAAGGCACCTTCATTTAAATACATGTTTCTATGGGATAGAGAGAAGAACATTACAGAAGGTTTAACAAAAAAATATATGTAACATCAGCTGAGAGAGAATTCTTAAACCCTGTATGTTTCAACAGAATGAGAATACAATAGGACTCATCTTTTGAGCATCTATTTGGGATTATTTTAAATCCCACTGTACTAGCTTGGACTGGGCTGTGACTTTAAACAAAAATTACACTTTTTCTGGACCAAGGGCCACTCTGCTCTTTGAACACATACAGGTAATTTATTATTTATATATGCCCTGTTAACCGCCCTGAGTCCTTCGGGAGAAGGGCGGTATACAAATTTAATAAAAGTAAAGTAAAGTAATCTCCAACGTACAACCATTCATTTAGCGATGGTTTGAAATTACACCACCACTGAAAAAAGTGACATGACCAATTTGTCACAATTATGATCGTTGCTGAATCCCCAAGCGATCAAAATTTGGACACTTGGCAACTGGCACGTAGTTATGATGGTTGCAGCGTCCCAGTGTTAGGTTCACCCTTTGGGACCTTCTGACAAGCAAGTCAATGGGGAAGCCAGATTCAATTAACAACCATGTTATTCGCTTAGCAACTGCAGCGGCTCACTTAATAACTGTGTTAAGAAAGGCCATAAAATGAGGCAAAATTCATTTAACAACTGTCTTGCTTAGCAATGAAAATTTTGGGCTCAAATGCGGTCCATAAGCCAAGTTATTTTCTTTACATTTAAATAAGAGTTGATGTGATTCCTTCTCCAGTTACATTAGAAAATATTTTCTACTTTTAGGCACGTTTAAAAACCACCACTAAGGAACAATTTGGGGAAAGGATTCTCTACTTCAAATTGTGCTTTTCTGCACAACAATCAAGCAGCAGCTTCCTCAACACATTTTCTCCCTCAGCTGCAGCTGCAAGGGATGGAAACCCAAGTGCTTCTCCAGGCTAAATGGTGTTCTATGAATTGCTTAATTTTTGTTGTTGGTTTATATTCTCTCCTCATAACTGCAGATGAGAAAACAGCATGAAGAAAAAGAAGAAATAGCATGAAGAAAAAGGACGTTGCTAGTGAATCGTTCGTTATACAGTAATGAAAGAAATGGGAAAATCATGGCTGGTAGACAAAACTTTATTACAGTTTTCCTCTGGTGTGGGAAGCCAATAAACTTGCATGAAATCTACGGAAAATGCAGCTATTTTCACCACACAGAGACAGACAGACAGACAGACTCATGCACACACGCAGAGGACTACTTCTAGGCATGCCTGTGTCAGGTTTAAAAGTTGAGAGGGTGTCAAATACGAAAACGTGGCTCTTTGCATTGCGGCAGTCCTACTCTTATAAAGCAAAAGCAGAAGCTTAAGCTTCGGCGGGGCTCAATCGTCGGGACGTTAATTTGAATTTTGCCAGATTTCATATACAAGCATCTGATTTTCCGAGTTATTGTTCTTATTCGGCAACCTAAAGGTGGTCTTCCATCCTCCCCCGTGTTAAAAATAAAAAATAAAAATAAAAATAAAATAAAATAAGCGCCAAAACCAGACCGGAGCTTCCCGCCCCGATTTACCACCCCCACCCCCCAATAAACCAGCATTGAAAAGAGTTTTTTCCCTACTCCGCTACCAGCCCCCCGAGAGTCCGGGCTCGGATCTCTTGTTTAAAAGAGTCCCCGGAACGGGTTTTTCTTCTTCCCAACTTTCGCAGCCGCCCCCCCCCCCACCTTCCCGGCTTGGAAAACAACCCCGCTCGCTCCCAATGGCCCGAAGAGTTTCGCTAACCTTTGTTGGCGAGGAAAGCCGAGCGGTGCCTGGGGTTTCTCCGAGGAGCGGGGGAAAAAAGTAAAAAAAAAAAAAGTGGGGGGCGGGGGACCCGCAAGCGAATCGATTTAAAGCGCGGACTCCGCTTCGCAGGCTGGGCTGCGGGAAGCGAGTCCGGCGCGATCGCCCCTTTCTCCCATCTTTCGAGCGGCGGCGGCGGCGGCGGCGGGAGGATGGAGGTGGGCGAAGGCGCACAAGCGCGTCGGGATGGTCTCGGACGGAGAAAAGCTCCCCCAGCTCGGACGGGGAAAGAGTAGAAAGAGGTGGAAGTTTACGGGGCTGGCTGGGTGGGGGGTGGGGGAGTGAAACGGAGGAGGAGGAGGAGGAGGAGGAGGAGGAGGAGGAGGGTGGAAGAACAGCGCCAATCTATTTCCTTTTGGCCAAAGAATCGCGACCCCTCTTTGCTTTCCTGGAAATGCGTGTGAACGTTACGTGCGCGTTTCTGAAGCGAGAAGCGCCTTTCCCGTTAGCGGAGGAATCGGAGAAGGCGGGGAGGGGGAGGGGGAGGGGGAGGGGGTGGTATCCGACGACTTCGGATACAATCTCGGTGCGGGGGGAGGGAGGGAGGGAAGGAGTAGCAGCTTAAAAGGGCAGGGGAGAAAGTGCCCAAGTTTTCAATAATCGTTCGGCGTCTCCGATTGGATATTCTTTGTATATATGCATGTAGGTATATATATATATATATATATATATATATAGGCACATGTATATATATATATATATATATATATATATATATATATATATATATATATATATATATATATATATATATATATATATATATATATATATATATACATGTGCCTATATATATATATATATATATATATATGTGTGTGTGTGTGTGTGTGTGTGTGTGTGTGTGTGTGCGCGCATATATGTATATATGTATATATGTATATATGTATATATGTATATATATATATGACAAATGCTTGTTAACTATTAGATTACCTTGCTAGGCCCCAAACATGGGACAAATCTTTATCTCCTGTGTCAGCCTATCCTGAAGGCCATCGACAGGCAGTAGTCACACCGGTGACAGCTCATATTTGTATATATATATATATATGTGTGTGTGTGTGTGTGTGTGTATATGTATATATGTATGGAAAACATATGTACATTGGTCAAGAGAAGAGATAGGCTCTGTGTGTCTGTCTGTGTGTCGGGGGCGCCGGGAGGGGGGAGCGTGGCCGAGTATTTATTTTTATGAATGGTCGCCACTTTCATTGGTCGCTGGGGAGTGGCTGACAGGGCTCTGATTGGCAGGAGGTGGCTGTATCAACCCCGCGCGCTCCCTCCCCCCTCCCCTTTTGCTGCTGCTGCTGCTGCTTCTCCCCCCCTCCCCCCCCCCTCCCCGTCCGGGTGATTCCTGGAAGTGTGAGGGACTGTTGGTAAGGAGGAGGGGAATGCGAGTTGGTTCCCGCCTCCGCCTATCTCTGCAGTGGAAGACGGGTTGGGTAAGGTGATCGGGCCTTTGGAGGGAGATTCCCCCAGCTCGCCCGAAGCGGCACACCTTTCGTTTTTAACCCTCTCGGCGCGAGGGGAGGGGCCGTGCAAAAAAAAAAAAAAAAAGGTCGGGGAAGCGACCAATGGCAAGCTGCCCTCTCCCCTCCCGCCCCCCAATTCACTCTTAAGTCGCCTGCTCTGGAAAGACACGTGCGAGCGAGGGGGGGGGGAGTTTGCCTTGGTCTGTATTGGGTTGCATAGATGTACGCCGGGGGGGTCCTTTGTGTAACTCGGGCCTCCGTCGCCCGCCGCTTTTGCACCGTGTGAAATGCGGGCCGTTTGGGATCGGTGCACGAAAGGAGCGCTTCACACGCGCGTGTGGCTTCTCCGCGAGGAGAGAGAGAGAGAGAGAGCTCCGTAGCGGCTTTTCGGTTGGTTCAGACGACCCAGCTGCGGAACTGAAAAGCTTGAATTCGAAGCTCGCCGCTTGCACGGTGTGTCACAATGCCCAGATTCACACGACGCGCTAAGCTAAACCCTGAATCGGGATTGCTAATATGCCCCATAGCCTGTGCAAAGACACCGATCGTGTTACAGCTTAATGGGATCGCCTGGCTCACAACCCGACGGCCACCCCTGTGAACTGGACCAGGGTGTTGTGCAAACTAATCAGGATGTGGTTTTGGACAAAGCCTCAGCCCCTGTCTGCCCCATCTTGAATGTGGAGATGATACATGGATTTTCTACTCTGAAAATGCCGTAAAACTGAACGTGAAGTGCTTTGAATTTTTAATAGAACTACCATATACAAAATGTTTTGTATTGTTACTACTAAGACTCCCATTATTACTGTTACTTTGCAGTGTTGACAGGGTAGCTAGAGAGCTGGATGAAGGTTTGGTTCAAATATCTGAAGTTACCAGTTATCTGATCTTCACAACATGGTCTAGTAGTGCTTGGCTAAGTCTGGGGAGATCTGAATTACACACATAGACGCACACTCCAACTGTGTCCTGTGAAAAGCAAAGAATTGCTTGAAAGACAGGTGGGGAAAAGCATAATAAACAATTTGCAAACTCACTCCTGAGTTCACCGCACCAGCTTCTTTTTATGGCTTTAGGCTATTTCAGTCCACTGTGATGCCCCTTTGAAAAGTAGAGAGAGGCTAAAATCAATGCACTTGAATACGAGAAGGGGTGTGTGTGTGTGTGTGTGTGTGTGTGTGTTACATCTGTGCACTTGAAGCAAAATAAAGAGGACAATGCTCAAACGGGAGCATTTGAAAATAGCAAAAAGAATATGTGAAAATCCAAAATAGGTGAATATTTTGGAATAGCTGCAGGATTGAAAGCTTTGCCCATGCTCAACAGATGGCTGATAAAGTTTCCTGCAAAGGGGGGCGGAGGGGGGTAGGCTTCCACACCCTTGGAGAGCAGATTGAGATGGCCTGCCTAAACATTTTCTCTTTTATATTGTGAGTTTGTACATTGGTTTCGAAGAGCCACTGAGTTCTTTGGATGAGGGGCTGGACTAGGAGCAAGAAGCCAAAGGGGGGGGGGGGGGAAGACTTCCAAAAATACAGGCAGTCCTCAACCTACGACCACAATTGAGCCCACAATTTCTGCTGCCAAGCAAGACAGTTGTTAAGTGAGTTTTGCCCCAGGTTACAACCTTTCTTGCCACAGTTGCTAAGTGAATCACTGCAGTTATTAAATTAGGAAACATGGCTGTAAAGTAACCCTGCCGGAAGGTTGCAAAAAGTGATCGCATGACCCCGTGACACAGCAACCGTCGTAAATACATGCCAGTTGCCAAGCACACAAATTTTGATCACATGACCCCGTGGATGCTCCAATGAATTGCCAGGGTGAAAAACTGGCCATAAGTCACTTTTTTTCAGGGCTGCAACTTCAAAAGGTCACTAAACAAATGGTTGCAATTTGAGGACTACCTGTATTGCTAAGATGATGTTTCTATGCAATCCCCAGGAGTCAAGACTGACTCAAAGATGGGACCACAGAAATACTCGTAAAAGCAGTACTGAAATGTTAAAACTTCTAAAATCAAATCAGTACATACGTTTGGATGTGCGTGCCAGGAAAAGCATACTCGCTCTTATGCATACGGCCACAGCTGCGACAAGAATTTCCACCGCTAAGCAAGGCAGTTGTTAAGTGAGTCACGTTCAATTTTACTAGTGTTAAGCGAATCACCGCAGTTATCAAGTGAATCCTGTGGTCACTAAGCAAATCTGGCTTCCCCTAATGACTTTGCTTGTTAGAAGCCAGCTGGGAAGGTTGCAAATGGTAATCACATGACCCCGGGATGCTGCAGCCATTGTTAAATACATGCTAAGTTTGATCACATGACCATGGGGATGTTGCAAAGGTTATAAGCGTGAGGATCAGTCACAAGTCTCTTTTTTTTAGTGCTGTTGTAACTTCGGATGGTTGCTACCGGTAAATGAATGGTTGTAAGTTGAGGATTACCTGTATTTCTTTTATATGTCAATAAGGTTTTTCACAAGTATGGAAAACATATGAGTATAGCAAACATATACTGTATCATAAAAGATGTGCCTGGGAAAAGCCAGGTTAATATGTGTTTTCTTCAAAGTAATACTATATGCCTTTGTGTACTCTGAATAAATAGTGCAATTTATGTATGGATATCAAATAGATGCACACAGACAAGAACTTCCATGTAGCATATACATATAAATTATATATGCCATATGAATTTACCAACTTGGTAATAACAACTAGCCATCTTTGCTTAGTTTTGGAAAACTGAGCAATTGGACAAGATTAGCATTTGGATGAAAATTGATCTGTCTGTGTCTGTCTATCGTCTTATCATTCTGTGATCTGTCTATCAAACTTATATGGCTCCTGGTCTCACAGAATGTCACTCTGGGTGGCATACAACAATCCAGCAAAAACAGTAAATAAGACAATTGTTAGTGAAAATGTTACTTTAAAAAATTAAAAATGATAACAGCAAAGCTACAGCAGGGAGAAAGAATAACAGATGGATGTTAATACTAAGGGAGCTGCCTCACGAGTTCTCCTATCCCAGAGGTAGGCAACCTTGGCTCTTTTATGACTCATGGACTTCAACTCCCAGAATTCCTGAGCCAGCCAAGCTCAGGAATTCTGGGAGTTGAAGTCCATGAGTCATAAAAGAGCCGAGGTTGCCTACCCCTGTCCTATCGCCTGGGATTCCCAGGGCTGCTGGCATAACCAGGTTTTGAGGGACCTTCAGAAGTTTGGGAGTGATGAAGTCAACCTCATTTCCTGGAGAAGAGGTTTCCACTATCCTGGTGCCACAGCAGAAAAAGCCTGCAAATGGTAAGTTTTAAACAGCATCTTAGAAGAAACTAGTACCCAAGTAATCAGGAGAAGTTGGACTTGACTTGAAAGAGAATTTCCTTGTCATGTCTGAACTGTGAGGTGCATGCTCCTATGTCAGTCCCATTAAGAGGATATACCACCGTCATGGTGTGAAAGGGGACATTGTCTCTAGTGCCCACCTTTCTGGCTCCACAGACCGACAGCAGCACTAAGCAAGAAGCAGCGGCGAGGAGGGTGGAGGGGGATGCTTCACACGTGCAACCTAGCTCCTGCATATGTGCAAATGAAGCTTTGTACACTTGCCCATCACTTGTGCAGCCCAGTTTCCAACGAGCCACAGGCCACCCTGGTGCAGGGGTTGGGGACCCTGCTCTAGTGAGCTAAATATTTATATTGTTATGGGTGCAGGTAAATATATATATATAGGTAAAGGTAAAGGTTCCCCCACACATGTGTGCTAGTCGTTTCCAACTCTAGGGGCCGGTGCTCATCTCTGTTTCAAAGCTGAAGAGCCAGCGTTTGTCCGAGGACGTCTCCGTGGCCATGTGGCCGGCATGACTAGACGCCAAAGGTGCACGGAACGCTGTTACCTTCCCACCGTAGTGGTCCCTATTTTTCTACTTGCATTTTTCCGTGCTTTCAAACTGCTAGGTTGGCAGAAGCTGGGACGAGTAACAGGCGCTCACTCTGTTACGTGGCACTCGGGATTCGACCTGCGTGTGTGTGTATCTATCTATATCTATATCTATATCTATATATCTATATCTATCATCTATCTATCTATCTATCTATCTATCTATCTATCTATCTATCTATCTATCTATCTATCTAAATTTTTGTTCTTGTTTTCTTTCAGTCGTGACCTATTCTTAGAGACTGCCTGGACAAGTCCCTATAGTTTTCTTGGCAAGGTTTTTCAAAAGCGGTTTGCCATTGCCTCTTTCTTAGGGCTGAGAGAAAGTGAGCGGATCAAAGTCACCCTACTGGCTTTGTGCCCCAGACGGGACTAGAATTCCCAGTCTCCCAGTTTCTAGCCTGATGCCTTAACTACTACCCCAAACTGGCTTTCGCGTTCTACAATACACAGTGATGAATCTGTGCGGAGAATTGACACATTTGCAGGGCGTGTGCCTCAAATTACTCTTTTTCGATTCCTGTTTTAGTCAAGCACTTTGACGAAAGCATCTAACTTCTGTTTGAAACGCTCATCGGAAGGGTAAGCTTTAGTGGAAGAATATTGGGTTGTCTCTAGCGCAGTTAAAGAAACACGTGGCCTGCACAATGGAGTGATGCTTTTGAATTCAGAATCACGGTTATTTCTCTGAAGTGTGTTTATACCGTACCTCTGCAGCTGAATGTGCAAGGGAGAATGAGGGTGTAAGTGTGTCCATTAGGCAAACAGGAGGAGAGGAAGGGGGGGGCGTTAGAGTTTCTGTATTTTATTAATACTCAGTCCTGCCCCAGCTCGCTCACTCAAGATGCCCAGCCTCCAAAAGCTATTGATGCATCAGAAATCTTCAACGGGCCTTGGCATCTGGAAGGAACTTGGCTTTCTCCTGCCCCTTCTGGCCAGGAACCCAGGCATCCTGGCACTTTTCTCTTCCTGGCTTGGGTGGTGTTTATGAGCTAATCATGTTCAGTCAGGGCTTTAAGCTGTTCCTGGCAGGTCTGAAGTTGCCGGTAAAGCACCGGTTTCCTAGCCGTGATGGGGAAGTGTGGGGGGGGGGAAGAAGGGAGTGCGTGATGGAATGCTAAACAGCTAATAGCCACATGGAGAAGCGGCCACAATCCTTGGGGCTTTGGAAAAAGCCTGGCAGACTCTGTGTGTGTGTGTGTGTTTGTGTGCACGCGCGCACAAGGGGAGGGGTAGGAACCGTAAAGCAGAGAACTCAAAACAGGCAGAATTTTCCTACCCATACCTATTTGAAGACTGAATCTGGATTGATTCAGATCCCAAAGCTCCCGAGATGTTGGAATATGTAATGCCTGATCACAAAAGGACGCACAAAATTCTTTTGCTCTTGTGCAGTAATGTCAGGTCACAGCCCCCCCTCGTCTTTGGCAACATCATATAGCATGTAGTCATCGGGTGGCCTTCAAACTGGTGGGTGGCTTCTAAATCAATCTTCATGCATCTAAGAGGGTAACCCTTTGGACAGTCTTCCTCTCATGCTGATGTTACCTAAGCCTATGTCAGCAGATAATCTTACCTAGAGGCCTCTTGAAGATGTGGTCTGTGTGTGTAGTCTGTGTGTGTGCGTGTGTGTTTGTGTGTGTGTGTGAGGGAGAGAGAGAGAGGGAGAGAGAGAGAGAAGGCCTGAGGGATCCCATAGAGCAGGGATCCCCAACCCGTCACCTGCTACAGGGCTGCAGCCTGTTTGGGGCCATGCAAGTGGCAGGTGGTCGTGCTTACGTGTGCAGAGCTCCATTTGCACACCTGCTGCTGACACAAATGAAGTTGCGCTGTCACTCACACAGAACTATCCCCTCATTCCCCCCCACCAGTCCACCAAGCCCCCCCTCTCTCTCTCCCTCCCCCCCCCCCTCTCTCTCTCCCCTATCAATATAGCTGGACTGGTCCTGGAGGAAAGGGAGAATCAGTGCAGTCCTGGGCCTCTCCTTCCCAACCTTCTGAGGTGATTCTGAAGGATATCATCTTCATGGGCTTTGAAACCGGCAAGAAATCCAAAGAGGAGTGGGATGGATGCACCATCTTGGTCCTACCATAGCTCGTTCATAAGACTGATCACTGTTACCTCAGTCCTGTACCCAGGTTTGAAATCCAGCAGGGAAGTATTTAAATCATCCGTTTTCTCCAGAGCCCTCTGAAGTTGCAGCCAAGGTGTCAGAAGTTGTCCAACACTACTTCCTTTAATGAAGGCAGAATGACTTCCTCTCTCAGGGATGAATTTGTCGTGGCTTCAGCCCAGCTACCTGGCAACTTCTGTCTGCCTGACTCAACCAAGAAAGATACGTCTCTCACGAGCACCTGACCAAACTCACAGCTCTGAGAACCCTAATCACTTCCTCGAACCTAACAGGATGAAACTTTTCCCAGGTAACTATACCAGGTTGTGCCTCAAGCAGTTTTAACAGGACCTGTGCAGCTGGAATCCAGATTGAAGCAAGTCGGAGTGATGCTGTCCACGAACAATCCTCGTTGTTTCCCTTCCGATGAACTTCTGGCCCATTTTTCCCTAAAAGCGACTGATTTACCTTAAATGGGGGCCACAGGATGGCAATATGTCAACCTAATAACAGTAAAAGAATAACTACATAGGTTATGTTGCTCTTATTGCAACGTAATACAGGTAGTCCTCAATTTACAACCCTTCATTTGGTGACCATGTGAAGTGACAATGGCCCTGAAGAAAGTGACCAACGAGTCCTCATACCTCTAACCGTCACGTGGGGAAGCCAGATTTTTTTAGCAACCACGTTCCTCATTTAACAGCATCAAGTTCCCTTCGTCTAGTGCGCTCACACAGGGAGGGTCTCCTCAGGGTCCCGCGGGTAAAAGACTGCTGGCGGATAACACCCAGGAGGAGGGCCTTCTCTGTGGGTGCGCCTGCCCTCTGGAACCAGCTGCCCGTGGACCTTCGTTCATTCCGCCGGGACCTGAAGACCTGGCTCTTTGAGCTCTCCGGCCCAGGCTGAGAATTTTTTAACCAGGGTTTTTATTTTAAGGGATAATTTAATCTTTTTAATTGTTTTTTAACTTTTGTATTTTGTATTGCTGATTTTATTTTGTATTTTGTATTTTGTATTGCTGATTTTAAATACCCTGTAAACCGCCCTGAGTCCTTCGGGAAAGGGTGGTATATAAATTTAATAAAATTAAATTAAAATTAAATTAATTAAATTAAATTAAATTAAAATTAATTAAATTAACAACTGGGGCAAAAAGGTTTGTAAAATCGGCTGCTGTGCACTTAATAACCGCCTTGCTTGCCAGTGGGAATTCTGGTTCCAATTGTTGTAAGTCGAGATCTGTGTTCAAGTCAGATTTGGTTTCATCTCTCTCCACTGGTGCTCTGTGCATCGCTTCTGCTCAGTGGTGGGATTCATCTGGTTCGCACCACTTCGGCAGAACCGGTACCTAAATTTTTTGTTGCCCAGGCCCAGAATGGACTTACAGAAGCGGCATCCACACAGAGAACCGGTTGTTCACCTATTTGAATCCCACCACTGCTTCTGCTGCTTTATCTCCTGGGCCTCCTCCAGGAACCAGGGCATCCTCTGGAACTTGTTTGCAGAAAGAGGCAGCCCAGGGGCAATCTGATCCAAAGCCCCTGCCCACTTTTCACTCTAAAAGGTGATGAAGGCTTCTGTTGCATTGTGGCTAGGTTCTACAAAATTTCCCAAGTGCCCTCCAAAATCCAAGAGGGTCCACCAGGTACTCCAGATACCTAAATGAAATGGGTCCTACTGTAAAAGGGTAGCACATTGGTTTGAAGAAGATGTGCCACAAGCATTGGAAAAGTATGAACTTGGCCCAGGAAACCAGGAAGATAGGAGAAAGAAACTCAAGACTGCCCCTTCCTGATTCTCTCTCGTATAAGAGGGAAAGAAGGGGCAACGTCATATTTTTAATATTTGGTTGTTTTTGTTGTTCAGTCGCTAAGTCGTGTTAGACTCTTCAATGAGCACACCAGGGCTGCTTGTCCTCCCCTGTCTCTTGGAGTTTGGGCAAATTCATATTCATTGTGTCAATGACACTAAACATCTCATCTTCTGCTGTCCCTTTCTCCTTTGGTCTTCAATCTTTCCCAACTTATGGAATCCTCTCTTCTCATTAGGTGGCCAAAGTATTTAAACTTCAGCTGTTGTTATATGCATATATTATAGGTAGAATTCTAGGTATTTCTTTTGGAATCTGTTTCCTGACCTCCAATATGGGAAGTTTTTAAGAGGAGACTGGGCAACCATTAGTCTGAATTGGTGTAGGGCAGGGGTCTTCAAACTTGGCCCTTTTATGACTTGTGGACTTCAACTCCCAGAATTCCTCAGCCAGGCTGAGGAATTCTGGGAGTTGAAGTCCACAAGTCATAAAAGGGCCAGGTTTGAAGACCCGTAGTATAGGGTTTCATGCCTGGGCAGGGGGTTGGACTAGAAGACCTCCAAGCTCCCTTCCAACTCTGTTATTCTGCTAACTCCTTGATCTCTGCCATCTCACTCCAATATCCAAAGTCCCATCCAACATCCAGATTTAATCAATCACCTCTTAGCCGGCTTGCTTGCCAGAGCTTTGGGGCAATTCTTCTCACTCACTCAGTGGAACTGCAGGTCCAGTCATGTTAGCATCACTGTTCCCCCCTTACCATAACATGCCATACAAAGTAATCCAGCATCATTTCCCAACAGCTGATTAGAAGCTTTGCTTTTTGTGGCTGATAGCAGCTGAATTCCAAATCCAGCCACTTCATTCCCTTTCCAGCATTTATCATGTCAACTGAGCCAATTATGTCTACTCAATAAAGAGTGGTTAAGCAAACCTAACATCGCACCGTGGGTGAACATTTTGGCTTTGAAAGCGCAAATAGTTATCCCAAGTCTATCAGGAATATGCACCAACATGTGCCTCTGATTGATCATTACACGTATCATCTGTGCTTGGAGCTACATTTAAAAAAATAAAAAAAAATCTTTTCAATCAGGACAACGGGGTTATAGCCAAATCTGAATTATCTCCATTAGAACTTTGGTACAATGGACCTGGGTGACTTTGCAAGAGAAACTTTACTTTATGCTCATGCATCAATGAGTGGCTTCAAGCTACCAATTTAATTTCCTCTAATGTGCTAGAAGGAAGCTACGGCAAGCACATTTTGGAAAGTGCACATGTATTACTTCTCCTGCGGGAGCTGCATTGGTTGCCGATTTGCTTCCGGGTGCAATTCAAGGGGCTGTTTGTCATCTTTAAAGCCCTTCATGGCTTGGGACCAGGTTTTCTGAGGGACCGTCACTTGCCACTCACATTCACCAGACGCACTAGAACAGGGCTTTTCAACCAGTGGTACGGGTACCACCTGTGGTACATTGGTACCTGGCAGGTGGTACACGACCATCCTAGAAAAGTAGCGGTGGAGGGGAATGAGTTGAACCAGTGGCAGAAGCCTGAGTGAGAGATGGCTGGAGCTGCAGGGCTGTCAGGGCTCAGCGGAAGTGCCAGGATCAGTGCCAGGCTCCAGCTGGAGCTCGGCGCTGATCCTGGCGCTTCTGAGCCCAGAAGAAGTGCCAATCAGCTGGAATGTTGCAGCATCTCCAGGGTCTTGTAATTTATACTCAGATGCTTGGCAACTGATTCATATTTATGTCGGTCACAGTGTCCCAGGGTTATGTGAAGTGACCAAAACCTGCTGCACCCACCCAGCAAAGGTGGACAGGCAGGTAGGTGGCTTAGGGGGCACTTTTTTCAGTGCCATTGTAACTTCAAACAGTCACTACGCAAACTGTTGTAAGTCAAGCACTAGCTGTACTCCATCACTTTTTTCCTTTTTTTTTTTGGGTCAAGTTTTTGACACCTTGCTAAGCGACTGGTGGTACTCAGATGTTGCCATTTCCTAAAAGTGGTACAATGGGTGAAAAGGTTGAAAAGCCCTGCACTAGAGCGGGGAGGCAAGGACTGTTGCTGGTCCCGTCCCTAAAGGAGATGCATCTGGCGGGACACAAATGAAGGGCCTTCTCCGTGGTGGCTCCTTCCCTCTGGAACGTAATCCCTCCGGAAATTAGACTGGCCCTCACTCTTGTCAGCTTCCCGGCTGGCTTCTGACATGCAAACTCAACGGGGAAAGCCAGATTCGCTTAAGGACTGGATGATTCAATTAACAACCGCAGTGATTCACTTACCTGTGGCAAGGAATTGGGGCAAAACTCACTTAACAACTATTTTGCTTAGCAATGCAAATTTTGACTCAGCTGTGATCATAAGTCGGGGACCAACTGTAAATGGTTGGCGGTTAGTCAACAGGTTATTTTAAGGGTAGATAGCCCTGCTTAAATGTTGCGTTTAACTTTTTTTTTATTAAAGAGTTTTACAAAAACAAAATTTTACAATATATCCCCAAATCCCTCCCACCCCAAACCCGCCCACTTTCCCCCCCCCACTTCCCAGAGCTAAATACAGGATTATAGTTACAATAATCATATTCTAAATAAAAATTATGCATAATATACAATTAACCAAATTCATAATGCGCTTTAACTCTCTTTTAACATAACTACTAACAACGTACCAATAACAATATCCCACTAAAATCTACTCATAAGCTAAATGGAACTTTTTAGTCCCATATTTGTTTTGAATATAATTTATCCATCTCCTCCAAACTGAAATATATCTTTCCTGTGAATGATCCTTCAAATAAGCAGAAATCTTAGACATTTCTGCAAGATTCGAAACTTTAAACACCCATTCTTCTACAGTGGGCAAACTATCCTTCTTCCAATATTGTCCCACCAGTAACCGTGCTGCAGTTATCATGTTCAACATCAAGTTAGTTTAACTATTGAGGTGCCCCATAACTCTTGTCTGCTCCAGTCCCGAGATCTTCTTTTAGATGTCACCTCTTAAGATTCCAAAGCAGAAGATAATGCTTTAGGTGCCATAATGTCATCCAAAACCCTTCTTCTTTGGGTAGCAGTTGGAGTAGCTGTCTTCTAAAATTCAGTTTCCAAATTTGAAGGAAGAATTAAAAGTTAATCTGAGGACCCAGATTGTTGGGGGCAATAAGCTGACTTTGTATTAATGCCGCTTGGGGGGGGCGCGAAAGCCCTAATAAGCAGGCATATACATAGAATGAAGGCTACTGCTAAGCACATTGATTTGTGCTTCTTAGATTGTAAGCCGCTTTGAGTCTTCGGAGAAGGGCGGGATATAAAAAATGGGATTAAAAATGGGATTAAAAGGCAAAGGTTGATTTCGGCATGCTGAAATCATTTTTAGAGATGGGTTAGCTGAGTTAGTATTTTATCATTTTGGATGCTGTCATATATACAGAACCGCTCAGAAAGTTGTTTGCCTCTTTATTAAAGTAAAGTAAATCAACACACAAGTAATGAAAAAAAAACTTACAGAGGAGGAGTGTAGAGGGAAAACAAGCCTTTAGTTGTATAGGCTGCTGGTACCCCAAAATCAATTCTTGAAGTGTGTGTGTGAGAGAGAGACACACACACAGAGACACAGAGAGAGTTCTCTATAGCACTGTTTCTCAATCTGGACAACTGGACTTCAACTCCCAGAATTCTGGGAGCAAAGCTGGCTGGGGAATTCTGGGAGTTGAAGTCCGCCCCTCTTAAAGTTGCCCAGGTTGAGAAAAACTGCTATATAGTAAAGTATAGGTACTCCTCGACTTAGAACAGTTCATTTAGTGACTGTTTAACGTTACAATGGCACTTACTCATGACCATTTTTCACACTTAGGACCATTATAGCATCCCTCTGGTCATGTGATCAAAATTAAGATGCTTGGGAACTGACTCACATTTATAACTGTTGCATGTCCCGGGGTCATGTGATCACCTTTTGCGACCTTCTAACAAACAAATTCAATGGGAAAGCCAAATTGACTTAACTAACAACCGCGTCACTAACTTAACAACTGCATTGATTCACTTAACAAATGTAGCAAGATAGGTTGTACAAGGGGGCAACATTCACTTAACAAATGTCTCACTTAGCAACAGAATATTTGGGCTGAACTGCGGTCGCAAGTCAAGGAGTACCTCTATACCAGGGGTAGGCAACCTTGGCTCTTTTATGACTCATGGACTTCAACTCCCAGAATTCCTGAGCCAGCATGGCTCAGTATGGAAACCTCTCCATTTCTCCTCAGCATGGCTGGCTCAGGAATTCTGGGACTTGAAGTCCACGAGTCATAAAAGAGCCAAGGTTGCCTACCCCTGCTCTATACTGAGTTTGGTTTCTGATGGATCAGATCACACTGGAAATACCATTATCTTCATCATGTTTTCTTTATTTACTGAAGCCAAGCAAGCCAGCGACAAATATGACGAAGAGGCTTTTTCCTTTACTCCATTATCCCTCTTCATTTTCTTCCTTGGCTTCATTTTCTTAAAACAAACCGAAATAGCTATGGATATATAATGGGTTGCAAAGCATGTGTAGATGCCTATCTGCTCGTTTTGTAATGTCAGCAGCTGCATCTTTATTTTGACTTTTACTGCAGATTTGCATTTTTAGAAATACTGGGGGAGCTAGGGGAGGGGGAAAGGTTTATTACCAAATATACTGAGGTTATTTCCACGCTCGCTTGTCTGAATTATGCCTCAGCTGAGCACATTAATACCGAGCAAAAGGGATCCCTAGAGAACGATTCATTCTCCTTGCTGCCTGTATATCATCCGAAAGAAACTAGCAACTCTGTTGTTAAAATCCCCCATCAACTGCCTGGGCACCGAGCAGCTAAAAACCTGGGTATATAGCTTTGTTTGAAGTGAATGTTTTCCACGAGTCCATCTGGCATTCAAACCATCACAGCGTGTGGCAAGGGAGTCTTAACAGACAGAGGCAAACCCATCCCATCCCAAAGCCAGTAGGACACTCGGCCGCCAGATGGCGAAGGAAGACTGTCAACACAGCTTGGAAGCCAGCTCTAAAATGCTCCAGCAACCATCTGCTCCTGGATGTTTTTAAAGAAGATATATGAATAAGTGTGGCTCAGACTGCTCCTTTCATTGGGGGGATTTCTTTGATTTCTTTAAGATCTCTGCCCCAGATCTTAAAGAACCTTTGCTGTGCCTCATAGAGCACGGCTCCTCAGCCTTGGCAATTTTAAGACTTGTGGACTTCAATTCCCAGGATTCCTCAGCCAGCTTTGCTGGCTGAGGAATCCTGGGAGTTGAAGTCCACAAGTCTTAAATTTGCTAAGGTTGAGGAGCCCTGTCACAGAGGGTTCTGAGCTACGGTGGATCAGTGATGGTCTGGCTTTTTCTGGTCCTCTTGTTTCCTTCCCCTCAACTTTGTGTTTGAAGATCTGTCTTCCGTGTCAGAAAGTTTCACTTCTCAGCATCACCCGTTTTTCAGTTTAAAATGGATTTGCACAAGGTGGTAGAAAAGAGCCTCAAAACCCAACATTTTGTCAGCACAAGGCGGAACAGTCAGCTGGATGGAGCAACTGTTGGCTGACGTAGCAGAGGACAGCTGCCCCAACCTGATGCCTTTCAAATCTGTTGGGACTACAACTCCCATTGGCCATGTTGGCTGAAAATTTGGGAGGTTCTAGTCCAGAGGGCATTTGGGTCAAGAAGGCCTAAAGCATCCTGAATTTATATTTCATTTGTTCCTACTTTTTGGATGATCCATTGCATTAAAAATAACAGGATTTTATAGCCGAGTAGCACTTTTATTATCAGAAATGTTTTATGGCTCATAGTCCATCTCATCAGTTACATAGATCTGATGAAGTGGATTGTGAGCCATGACAGTTTATGGGATCATAATTTTTTGGTAGTTTTTAGGGTGTTACAATATTTTTAAGTAATTATGATGATTAGCCAAAATGCCCCGTTTTACTCATATTTGATCATGGACTGCACATGGGGAGGAGGCGGGGGAATCTAATTTATTTATTTATTTTATTTTAATTCTATTTATATCCCGCCCTTCTCCGAAGACTCAGGGCGGCTTACAAGCTTAGCAGTAGCCTTCATTCTATGTATATGCCTGCTTATTAGGGCTTTCACACACACACCCAAGCGGCATTATTACAAAGTCAGCTTAATTGCCCCCAACAATCTGGGTCCTCATTTTACCTACCTCGGAAGGATGGAAGGCTGAGTCAACCTTGAGCCTGGTGGGACTCGAACCTGCACTAATTGCAGGCGGCTGGTGTTACTTAAGGAGGCATCAGCCCACTGCTCCACCAAGGCTTTTCCCAATGTCCATTTCCCATTTTGTAAGTATGAGAGATTAAAATGTGATGTAATCAATAAATTATCCAAGTAGGCCCTTATATAATTCTATGTACCCGACAATGAGGAAAAATCAAAATGTCTAAATAGGTCATGTTTAAAAGAAATATAAAGGTATTTTTTTAAGGCACTGGCTTAGTTAATTTGCCTTTTTCAACATGGCGTTTTGGTTTTTCTATTTTTTTTTCTTGTTATTTCCCCCACTTTTTTTCTACATACAGTAGAGTTGCTTGCAAACCCTTTGGTGCAGAGTTTGCTATTGCATGAGCAGAGTTCATACAAGATGCTAACCCACGATTAATTGTATGTAGTTTAATGAATTAATCCAACTGCCTGGATTAGCATTATACACTGGACCGAAAAGTGATACTACACACCAGGCATTGGTTTGTGCAAATCCAATCAATGTGTGTGGATATAAGAGAGAGTCCCAAAGGTGGTTTTTTTTCTTTTCAGAAGGCAACTAGACTTTGTTTTTCCTGGAAGATATTTTGCTTCTCATCCGAGAAGCTTCTAATTGGTGGAGGATGGGGACCCTTCAAGGAAAAGATAGTTGCCTTTTGGAAAAAAGCACCTTGGGGACAACCGTGAGCTGGATGACCGAGAATCTCCATAGACAAAGAGAGAAATACTGCCAAAGTCCCTCAGCAGTTCATTGGCATCCTAACCCATATGGTGTTTCCCAAGGAATAAGATCATACCTGGGAGAAACACTGGCTAAGGTTGGGGAGAACAAGAATAGGACGGAATTGGGATTCAGTACCAGAGTGGGAAGGATAGGAAAAACACAGTCCTTTATTTAAGCCTCATAATTCTGGCTGAAGGGGCCAAATTAGATTGGAAGGTCTGTGAGAGGAGGGAGGCAGGGATGGAGGAAGGAAAGGAAGGGAGGAAAGAAAGAAAGAGAAAGAGAAAGAGAGAGAGAGAGAGAGAGAGAGAGAGAGAGAGAGAGAAGAAAGAGAGAAAAGGCTGGTTTCCAATGTTGCCTACCAGCTTCCCACAAAAAAAGTCACTGGGGAAGCCAGCAAGAAGTTGGAAGTCATTCCTGATCCACTGCATTTTTTGCCTACTTGTGGTCATTCTGTATCCATGCTTAATAAGGAAACATCTCTGAAACAATGACCCAACATGTCACAGGTTTAGTTCTTCATCATTCTACAGCTTTATCATTCTATAGCTTTCCCTATAGGTCATAGCAATTTCTCTACTAATAGGAAGGAAGGGCATAGGACGCCTCTCTATTTTCTTCTGTGCAACAAAACCTCTGTTACACAGAGAGTTGTCTGTTTGTGCCTATGTATGCATGCATTCTTTCTCCAGGGATGATTTGTGTGTATACCTATGTTGTTTCCATGTGTGCATATGTTAATCACTGCATGTACACGTGTGTGCGTATAAGTCTGCTCTCCCTTGGTGTTGTCGTCGTATAGGTTACTGTGTGAGCACTGAGAAGCACTGGGTGAGTTGCATATGCACCACTTGAGGGGATTGTGTATTACAAAGAAGAGTGGGAGGACTTAGAATAGAACAATTAAGAGCATTACACATCCCAGAGGGATGTATGGGGGGTGTTTTTCTGAAATATTCTTTCCAGAGCCCCTCAGATGAATGCAGATCATTTTTAAGATCTATATTTATTTTGTAGTCTTTTCCCACTACATGAAATTTGGTCCCTTCTGTTTGGATTTTGGAGAGTTTTATTTTGACAGACGGACAAAAGGATAGACAGACAGCTAGATAAGTGGATGAGCAGAGACCTGAGCCATTTTACATAATTTCTGTCCAAATTCTGATCAGTTGGAAAGCATAAAAAGGATCTTTGGAAGGAAAAGAGGCCATGGATGAGGAAAAATGGCGTGCAAGAGAATGAATGCTGCAAAAAATGTTGAGAGAAAATTACTGTATTTTGTTATAACAGAATAGCTGAGTAGAATGATGGAGGTCTCAGCCTCCTCTCTCAGAAGCCCTCCGGGAAAAAGTGACTTATGACCATTTTTCACACTTACGACCATTGCAGCATCCCCATGTGATCAAAATTTGGATGCTTGGCAACTGACTCACATTTATGACGGTTGCAGTGTCCCAGGATCATGTTAGCACCTTTTATGACCTTCTGACAAGCAAAGTCAGTAGGGAAGCCAAATTCACTTAACAACTGTGTTACTAACTTAACAACTACAGTGATTTCCTTAACAACTGTGTCCAGAAAGGTCGTAAAATGGGGCAAAATTCACTTAACAAATGTCTCACTTAGCAACATAAATTTTGGGCTCAATTGTGGTCTTAAGTCAAGGACCTCCATCCCCCTTTAAAAGCAACAAACACTTTTTTTGTATCTCTAGGAGAGGAAAAGATTGGGGGATTCTATCCTTTTGTGACCAACAACAACTCTTCCTCGTGAAAGAGATGATTCTTGGTCTGCCTTCTGTCCGAGAGGTTGTACAGTATATTGGGGATGTCTGAACTGGCCAAGAAACCTCAAACACATCAGTGCACAAATATAAAAATATAATTGCAAAGAAAGAGGTCATAAAGAGTAAAGAACTCTTAAGATTGCAAGAAGCAATGAAATCGCAGTGTAGAAAACCATGCAGATCCCCTTGAGGGAAATATTCAGAATCCATTACAGCGATAACAGGAGCAGAGGCATTACTTTAAAGCTTAGGAAAAGTGATAGTATTAGCCAAAAGAATTTTAGACCAATCTGTCTAACGTTATCTAAGTTGCTGGCTTTTACTGTCAATTCTTGAGCATCTGAAATCTTTGCGTGTTCATTTGATGGGAATTTCCCACCGTTAGTGTTTGGAGAGGGTGAATAAGTTCTCCATGTGTTTTCTTCACACCGTATACAAAAGTAGTCCTTGACTTATGACCACAACTCAACCCCATATTTCCACTGCTAAGCAAGACAGTTGGTAAGTGAGTTTTGCCCCATTTTAGGACCTTTTGTGCTATAGTATAGTCATTATCAGGGGATGCGGTGGCTCAGTGGGTTAGGACACTGAGCTTGTCGATCAGAAGGTCGGCAGTTTGGCGGGTCGAATCCCGAGTTCCGCGTAACAGAGTGAGCGCCTGTTACTCGTCCCAGCTTCTGCCAACTTAGCAGTTCGAAAGCATGTAAAAATGCAAGTAGAAAAATAGGGACCACTACGGTGGGAAGGTAACAGCGTTCCGTGCGCCTTTGGCGTCTAGTCATGCCGGCCACATGACCACGAAGATGTCCTCGGACAAGTGCTGGCTTTTTGGCTTTGAAACGGAGATGAGCACTGGCCCCTAGAGTTGGAAACGACTAGCACGCATGTGCGGGGGAACCTTTACCTTTACCTTTATAGTCGTTAAGCAACTCACTGCAGTTGCTAAATAAATTGTATGGTCAGTTAAGCAAATCTGGCTTTGCCCATTGAGTTTGCTTGTTGGAAGCCAGCTGGGAAGATTATAAATGGTGATCACATGTCACCTCAGGACAGTGCAATTGTCATAAATGCATGCTGAATGCCCAGCACCCAAATTTTGAACACGTGACCATGGGGATGCTGCAACGGTCATGTGAAAACTCATTATAAGTCACTTTTTCCAGTGCCATTGTAAGTTCTAAACAGTCGCAGTTATAAGTGGAGGACCACCTGTATACTTTGGCATATTTCAATTTTTTTGAGGGGTTACCGGTACTCTCTGAACTTGCAGACCTTTCATTACCCAAACTAGGTAACATCACAGAGAGCACCAAGGACCCCTCATTTCAAAGCCTGAACTACAAATATTCTCCTTTATTGGTTTCAATTTTTTATTCGGTTTTTTTCCCCTCCCTAAACTAAACAGCTAAATGTTTTAGACTCTCCTGAGAAATGCCTGGAGAGCAGTGCTTCAATAAATACCTCTCTATCTAGTATTATCCAGGTATTTTTAGGCAAAAAAATGTGTTGGAAAATTTCAGCTCTCCTGCCATCTGTTGTCCTCTCGTTCCTGCCGAGCCTCGTGGCATGGCAAGCTGTCCACACCATGATGCCTTGATGTCCACATGCAGGGATATCTGTGCATGCTTGCAAAAAGGCGTGATCATAGCCATTTGCCCTGTACAGGATACAGGACTGCTAAGGAGCAAAGAAATCTCCAAGCCAGTTACTTGGACTTTTAATCAAGGAGTTAGCTAGAGCAGGGCTTTTCAATCTTTTTCACCCGTTGTACCATTTTTAAGATAGGGCAACATCCGAGTACCACCAGTCGCCTAGCAAGGTGTCAAAAACTTGATGACCCCCCCAAAAAAAGGAAAAAAGTGATGAAGTACAGGTAGTCCTCGACTTACAACAGTTCGCTTAGTGACTGTTTGAAGTTACAATGGCGCTGAAAAAAGTGCCCCCCAAGCCACAGCCAAGCAAGACACTTGCCTGCCTGCCCGGCGGCACTCTTCCTCCTGTCCGAGGTTTTCATTGTTGTGAGCATTTCTGTTGAGGATTGGCAGCAGGAGTGGGGTGGAGTGGGGGGTGTTTGGTTTTTATTCCCCCCGTCTGCTGGGTGGTTGCAGCAGGTTTTGGTCACTTCACATGACCCTGGGACACTGTGACCGTCATAAATATGAATCAGTTGCCAAGCATATGAATGTAAATCACAAGACCCTGGAGATGCTGCAACATTCCAGCTGATTGGCACTTCTTCTGGGCTCAGAAGCACCAGGATCAGCGCCGAGCTCCAGCTGGAGCCTGGCGCTGATCCTGGTGCTTCCGCTGAGCCCTGACAGCCCCAAAGAAGCACTGATCCTGGCGTTTCCGCTGAGCCCTGATAGCCCTGCAACTCCAGCCGTCTTGCTCAGGCTTCTGCAGTGCTGCCACCGGTTCAGCTCATTCCCCTCCCCCGCTACTTTTCTAGGATGGTTGTGTACCACCTGCCATGTGCCAATGTACCACTGGTTGAAAAGCCCTGTCCTAGAGCTAATACAGGTAGTCCTCAACTTACTACAGTTCATTTATTGACTGTTCAAAGTTACAACAGCACTGGAAAAAATGTTGTAACTCTGTAACTTCGTTGTAAGCTTCGAACAGCTTCTTTTTCACACTTACAACCATTGCAGTTGCCCCATGATCACGTACGTGATCAAAATTCAGATGCTTGGAAACCGATTCATATTTATGACAGTTGCAGTGTCCTGGAGTCACGTGATCACCTTTGGTGACCTTCTGACAAGCAAAGTCAATGGGGAAGCCAGAGTCGCTTACCCACGGTGTTACTAATTTAACAACTGCAGTGACTCGCTTAACAACTGAGTCAAGAAAGGTTGTAAAGTGGGGCAAAATTCGCTTGGCAACTGTCGTTTAGCAACAGAAATCTGGGGCTCAATTGTAATCATAAGTCGAGGACTGCCTGTAACAGATGCCAAGTCAGGACAGTGATCTTTCAAGAAGAGGCATTAGATCAGCAGTCCCTAACCTTTGTGGCTTGGTGGCCCAGCTTGGGGGTGGGGGGAAGAGAGAGGAGAACCGGGCTGTGTCAGCCTGTCACACACACAAGTTGAGCTGTGCATGTGTGTGCTCACCAGCCCACTGCTCATGCAGCCCGGTACTAAATAGACCACAGCCCAGTAATGGACCAGTAGTGGGTTACAGCCCAGGGATTGGGGACTCCTGCATAAGATAATAGAGACAGGAAGAGCTGATGGCAATGTACTGTAAGACTCAGTTTACCATCAGAGGCAATGATACGGTTCTCTGAAAGGGGACACAAAGACATTATTTTGCCTATTCTCATTGTTATTTTAATGAGCATGGCTAAGAAGCTGGAGTAACACAAGGATGTTGTAGTTCTGAGAACTTTTTGCATAGAAGCTAGCTGGGTGATCTAGGATCAGTCCCTCTCCACCCTCATCAGCCATCTATTTTTGTTGCATCTTGCCTTAATATAGCTAGTCCTTAACTTCCAACCCTTCATTTAGTGACCAAAGTTACAACAGCTCTGACAAAAGTGATTTACAACTGCCCTGATGACCATCATAGCATCTCCAGGGTCATGTGATTAAAATTCGGGTATTTGGCATCCATCATGTACTTCTGCCCCTTCATGGATTACTGCCTTGTCGTGGCGAAGGGGCTTGCGTAATTCAATGAAGCTATGAGCTATGCCGTGCAGGGCCACCCAAGACGGACAGGTCATAGCAGAGAGTTCTGACAAAACGTGATCCACTGGAGAAGGAAATGGCAACCCACTCCAGTATCTTTGCCATGAAAACCCTATGGACAGTACCAAAAGGCAAAACGATATGACGCTGGAAGATGGGCCCCTCAGGTCGGAAGGCGTCCAATATGCTACTGGGGAAGAGCAGAGGGCTAGTACTAGTAGCGCCAGAAAGAATGAAGCGACTGGGCCAAAGCCGAAAGGACGCTCAGCTGTGGATATGTCTGGTGGTGAAAGGAAAGTCCGATGCTGTAAAGATTTTTTCTCCATAGGAACCTGGAATGTAAGATCCATGAATCAAGGAAAGCTGGACGTGGTCAAACAAGAGATGACAAGACTTGACATCTTAGGTATCAGCGAACTAAAATGGACAGGAATGGGTGAATTTAATTCAGATGACCATCAGGTATACTACTGCGGGCAAGAATCCCTCAGAAGAAATGGAGTAGCCTTCATAGTCAATAAAAAAAATAGGAAAAGCAATACTGGGATACAATCCTCAAAATGACAGAATGATCTCAGTTCGAATCCAAGGCAAACCATTCAATATCACAGTAGTCCAAGTCTATGCCCCAACCACCGGTGCTGAAGAGGATGAAATTGACCGGTTCTATGAAGCCCTACAGCACCTTATAGAACTAACACCCAGAAATGATGTCCTTATCATCATGGGGGATTGGAACGCTAAAGTAGGAAGCCAAAAGATAACTGGAATAACAGGCAAGTTTGGCCTTGGAGTACAAAATGAAGCAGGGCACAGGCTGATAGAATTTTGCCAAGAGAATACGATGGTCACAGCAAACACTCTTTTCCAACAACCCAAGAGACGGCTTTACACATGGACATCACCAGACGGTCAACACAGAAATCAGATTGACTATGTGCTCTGCAGCCAAAGATGGAGAAGCTCTATACAGTCAGTAAAAACAAGACCAGGAGCTGACTGTGGCTCAGACCATGAGCTTCTTGTTGCAAAGTTTAGGCTTAAATTAAAGAAAGTAGGGAAAAGCGCTAGGCCAGTCAGGTATGAATTAAATCATATCCCTGTTGAATATACAGTAGAGGTGACAAATAGATTTAAGGAATTAGAACTGAGAAACAGAGTGCCTGAAGAACTATGGACAGAGGTTCGCAACATTGTACAACAGGTAGCAACCAAAACCATCCCAAAGAAAAAGAAATGCAAGAAAGCAAAATGGCTGTCTGAGGAAGCTTTGCAAATAGCTGAGGAAAGGAGGGAAGCGAAAGGTAAGGGAGAAAAAGAAAGATATGCCCAATTAAATGCAGAATTCCAAAGAATAGCTAGAAGAGATAAGAATGCCTTCTTAAATGAACAATGCAAAGAAATAGAAGAAAACAATAGAATAGGGAGGACCAGAGATCTTTTCAAGAAAATTGGAGAGATGAAAGGAACGTTTCATGCAAAAATGGGCATGATAAAGGACCAAAATGGCAGGGACCTAACAGAGGCAGAAGAGATTAAGAAGAGGTGGCAAAATTACACAGAAGAACTATACAAGAATGAGCTTAACATCCCTGATAATCACAATGAGGTGGTCACTGACCTCGAGCCAGACATCCTAGAATGTGAAGTGAAGTGGGCCTTAGAAAAGCTGAGCAACAACAAAGCTAGTGGAGGTGACAGTATTCCAGCTGAGCTATTCAAAATCTTAAAAGACGATGCAGTAAAAGTGCTACACTCAATTTGCCAGCAAATTTGGAAAACTCAACAGTGGCCACAGGATTGGAAAAGATCAGTTTACATTCCAATTCCAAAGAAAGGCAGTGCCAAAGAATGTTCAAACTATCGCACCATTGCACTCATTTCTCATGCTAGTAAAGTTATGCTTAAAATTCTACAAGCTAGACTCCAGCAGTATGTGGATCGAGAACTACCAGAAGTACAGGCAGGATTTCGAAGAGGCAGAGGAACTAGAGATCAAATTGCTAACATACGCTGGATCATGGAGAAAGCTAGAGAGTTCCAGAAAAACATCTACTTCTGCTTCATTGACTATGCTAAAGCCTTTGATTGTGTGGATCATAACAAACTCTGGCAAGTCCTTAAAGAGATGGGCATACCAGACCATCTTAATTGTCTCTTGAGAAATCTATATGCGGGCCAAGAAGCAACAGTGAGAACTGGACACGGAACCACTGATTGGTTCAAAATTGGGAAAGGAGTCCGGCAAGGCTGTATACTGTCGCCTTGCCTATTTAACTTATATGCAGAGCACATCATGAGAAAGGCAGGGCTAGATGAATCAAAAGTTGGAATTAAGATTGCCGGAAGAAACATCAACAACCTAAGATATGCAGATTATATTACTCTAATGGCAGAAAGTGAAGAAGAACTAAAGAGCCTCTTGTTGCGGGTGAAGAAGGAGAGTGCAAAACTTGGGTTGAAACTAAACATTAAGAAAACCAAGATCATGGCATCCGGCCCTCTCAATTCCTGGCAAATAGATGGGGAAGAAATGGAGGTAGTGACAGATTTTATTTTCCTGGGCTCCAAGATCACTGCAGATGGGGACTGTAGCCAAGAAATTAAAAGACGCTTGCTCCTCGGGAGGAAAGCCATGACAAATCTAGACAGCACACTAAAAAGCAGAGACATCACCCTGTCAACAAAAGTGCGTATAGTCAAGGCTATGGTCTTCCCAGTTGCAATGTATGGCAGTGAAACCTGGACCATAAGAAAGGCTGAGCGCCAAAGAATTGAAGCCTTTGAACTATGGTGCTGGAGAAGACTCCTGCGAGTTCCTTGGACTGCAAGGCGATCAAACCGGTCAGTCCTAGAGGAGATCAACCCTGACTGCTCTTTAGAAGGCCAGATCCTGAAGCTAAAACTCAAATAATTTGGCCACCTAATGAGAAGGAAGGAATTACTGGAGAAGAGCCTAATGCTGGGAAAGATTGAGGGCAATAGAAGAAGGGGACGACAGAGAATGAGGTGGCTGGATGGAGTCATTGAAGCAGTAGGCGTGAGCTTAGATGGACTCCAGAAGTTGGTAGAGGATAGGAAGGCCTGGAGGAACATTGTCCATAGGGTCGCGATGGGTCAGACACGACTTCGCAACTAACAACAACAACAAATGTACTTCTGACAGTTGCGGCATCCCAGGTTCACGTGGTTGCCATTTGTGACTTTCCCAGCCAACCTCCTGCAAGCAAAGTCAGTGGGGGGAAGCCAGATTCATTTAATGACCACAGGATTCACTTTAACAGCAGCAGCGATTCGCTTAACAACTGGAGGAAAAAAATGTCATAAAGTCAGGTGCAACTCACTTAACCATCATCTTCCTTAGCAGTGGAAATTGTGGTCATAAGTTGAGGACTACCTGCACTTCACTGTGAGAATTTGAAGTTGAGCCCAGTGCAAAACAATTGGGGCAAACACGAGGAACGACAACAACATCCTGGTTACTTCAGTCCTATGAAATGGGTTTTTAACCTCAAGTCCCAAAGTAAGTCGACTGCCCTTAGAAGCCATACATTCTGGTTCTATATTACGGAATGTGATCTGCAGTTTTGCCTTTGGGAGCAAAACGTCCTGGATTGGCCCTGGCATATGGAGTTTGTCCCCACTTCGGAGTAAGGATACCCTGGCATCCCCCCAAACATTATTCCTGATGTTGTGGAATAAGAGTTCTGCACCCATGGAACAGAGGCAGCCAAGGGGAAAACGGAAAAGTTTATTCTGCAGTCATGGCTGGACCAGTTCCCTAGGAACATATATATCTGCATTTCAGTTATTATATAGATTTTATAACCCTGCATAGCACAATGTGCCCATTTCTCATTGTTTTAATTATGCTTTTGGTTAGAGCTCACATTTTTTTTGCACACGCAAGGGTGCTTCGTTTCCTTTGTGGTCTTTTAAAATGCTGACTGGTCCCTTCCCCTTTAGGAATATTCTGATTTGTGTCCTGATTTATCATCATGTTTCCTTGCAGGGTACCTGACCTGTCGGTTTAGTGATAATAACCACCTTTGATTTGTCCCTACGTTGGTAAATGGAAAGCGTGGGAGAAACACTGAATATCCCAAATCTAGCATGGATTAGGGACATCTCATTAAGCTGTTAGTCCAACTTGAAGATGCTGGAAGTCCAGAGTTGCTTTTTGCCTTTGATGTGCCAGGCCTGAGAGTTTTCTGCAGAGCAGGAACCATAGCATCTCTCCCTCTGCCTGCCTCTCCCACTCCTATCAGCACCAAATTGTCTGCTCAATAAATAATGCGTTTCAAAGTGGAGTCTTTGAAGGAGACGGGCACAATGACACTGAGCAAAAGGAAGCAGGGCTATTAGAAGAGAGGGAGAAAGGAAGCTATTCAGCACTTTGTGCTGAGATGCTGAGTTCAGTGTTATCTGACGCTGCCCTCTGTCTCTCCTCTGATCTTCTATCCAAACGGGGATGGTCCAGAGTTCCTTCAGAATGGCATCTGGCTCTCCTCGTTTGGGGATGAACAGAAACAAGATGGGACAAGGCATGATGGTCCTCAATCATGCCTAGCAGCAGATGAGATTTTGCACGATATAATAGAATAACAGAGTTGGAAGGGACCTTGGAGGTCTTCTAGTCCAACCCGCTGCTCAAGCAGGAGACCCAAAACATTTCAGAGAAATAGCTGCCCATTCTGTTCTTAAAAGTCTCCAGTGATAGAGCACCCACAACTTCTGAAAGCAAGTTGTTGCACTGGTTAATTGTTCTCACTGTTACTGGTAGGAAATTTCTCCTTAGTTCTAGGTCAGGGGTCCCCGACCCCCAGTCCTTGGACCAGCACCAGTCCATGGCATGCCAGAAACCTCTGCGCAAACAAATGAAGCCCCATCCGTGGGATGCTGGCAGCACACAAAACCACGCCCCCTCTGGTCCACAGAAAAACCTCTCTCCACAAAACCGGTCCCTGGTGCCCAAAAGGTGGTAATAATAATAATAATAATAATAATAATAATAATAATAATAATAATAATAATAATAATAATAATAATAATAATAATAATAAAAAAGTTGGAAGAGACCTTGGAGGGCATCTAGTCCAACCCCCTGCTCAGGCAGGAAACCCTATGCCATTTCAGACAAATGGCTGTCCAGTCTCTTCTTAAAAACTTCCAGTGTTGGAGCATTCACAGCTTCTAGAGGCAGGTTGTTCCACTGATTAATTGTTCTGTCAGGAAATTTCTCCTTAGTTCTAGGTTGCTTCTCTCCTTGACTAGTTTCCATCCGTTGCTTCTTGTCCTGCCTTCAGGCGCTTTGGAGAATACCTTGACTTCCTCTTCTTTGTGGCAGCCCCTGAAATATTGGAACATTACTATCATGTCGCCTCTCGTCCTTCTCTTCATTAAACTAGACATACCCAATTCTGTTCAGAATTGGCAGAAAAGGCAGGGACAACCCCTTTTACAAGAAGGCAAGAGGCTGGAACTAAGCCTACCAAATTTATAGATACAAAAGCAAACAAGACACGAACCTTGAAACAGGAGCTATTCAAGCGGTTGCCTTCAGCAAACCAGCCCTCCCACGCATTCCCCTTTTATACAGTTCAGGGCGTGGCTTCTCTCTGCCTCCTTCCAAGGTGCCCCATTGCCTTCCTCTGTTTACTCCTGATTGACTGCCTCCTGCGTCGGGCGTCCTTGAACAGGGCCAGCTGTGGGTCATCTTCATCCACGCTGTCAGGCTCACACAGCTGGGTCTGCATCGTGACCAGGTGGGAGGGGCCTGGCTGAGGGCTCTCATCAGCAAGCTCTCCAACCCCCTCAGCAAGCTCTTCAACACCCCCCTCCTCCTCTGAGTCGTCCAACCTAAATGCCGAACCCACAGGCTGACCCTAAATCATAACAAATTCCAGCAACCGTTCCTCATAGGTTTTAGCCTCCGGTCCCCTAATCATCCTTGTTGCTCTTCTCTGTATTCTTTCTAGAGTCTCAACGTATTTTTTAACATCGTGGTGACCAAAACTGGATGCAGTATTCCAAGTGTGGCCTTACCAAGGCATTGTAAAGTGGTATTAACACTTCACGTGATCGTGATTCTATCCCTCTGTTAATGCAGCCTAGCACTGTGTTGGCTTTTTTGGCAGCTGCAGCACATGGCTGGCTCACATTTAAGTGATTGTCCAGTAGGACTCCGAGATCCCTCTCACAGTTGCTAATATTGAGCAAGGTACCACCTATACCGGGCTAGTCAACCTTGGCTCTTTTATGACTCGTGGACTTCAACTCCCCTCGACTATTAGAACATTGTTATCATGTCATCCCTAGTCCTTATTTTCATTAAACTAGACATACCCAATTCTTCATATGTTTTAGCTTCTAGTCCCCTATCCTAAATATCCTACCATGTATATCATGAACAGGAGAGCTTTGAGTCATCCCATCTGGAGGTTTCTACCCACTACTTTTTTCTACCGTGACTTCTGTTGATAATCAGTAGGTAATGTTCTCTGTATACATATATATTTATTGTTTTATTATTTATTAAGAAAATTTACATGGCTGCCCAACTCACAGAGTCCTTTCTTCTTGGTCCTATTAGATGAATCTCCTTAGGAAAAGAGACTTGTAACTTCCCCAGTCACCTTGCTTTGATGGGTAGGGTAGATGTAACTGGGGAAAAAGATGTATTTGACAATATGTGATCATTTCACATCTTTAAAAGGGACTTGCAAAACATGACCGTGATCTTTTAAGTAATAAACATAGGGAGCTGGAGTCCCACCCCGTCTGAAGGACACCACATTAGGAAAACTGCTATCAGGGATTTGTTTTAAGGAAGGAAGATATGGATATCTTCAAAACCTTGATAACAGTTTCCTGGCACTGGAAGAATGTCAGACAAGGGTATTTGTTTTAAACTGGATGTCTGGGCGAACAGCCTTCATTATCCTGCAGGTTGCTCAATTGCTTTTTGTGGACTTTGAAGATGCTCTATCATTTGTAAAGCCAACTGACTCTTCTTTTCCTCTGAGTCTAAGCCCTCTTCCCACACGCATAATACAAGGGACAAGTTACTCCCTATTAGACTCAATTAGTTTCTGAATGTCTCTCCACTATGAGGTTGTCAAACTGACTCATCCTTTTTCCTCCACAACTTAGCTAATGTGGAATTAGCGATGCAAAGGCTGATTAAAGACCAGTCCTCAAAATCACTGGGAAGAACAGAAAACAATTTCTTCAACTTTATATCTATTCATTTATCAAATAGGTATTAGTTTGAGAGAAGTCAGTAGAAGAGAGAAGATAGTGGAGCTGCCTTCAATTTAGAGTTTCTTCCATAAGTATTGGACTACAAGTGCTATCGTTCTGAGCTATCATGGCCTCAAAAGGTACTAGATATGGATAGGTTGGCCTAATCCAGAGGTGGGGAAACAATGGCTCCTTTATGACTTGTGGACTTCAACTCCCAGAATTCCTGAGCCAGCATGGTTAGCATGGCTGGCTCAGGAATTCTGGGAGTTGAAGTCCACAAGTCATAAAAGGGCCATCATTCCCCACCCCTGACCTAACCTGTTAGAAAATTAGTATTGCAACCTTCCCCGCCTCCTCAGATCAGTAATGCCCAGAGTCAGAAGCTGGAATATTTACCTGAATTTTGGACCTGTTGATAAAAATATAACTGAATTTGAGTGGAAACAATTTGATGTCTGATGTCCAGGGACTGATTCACCTGAGGTTTTAAAATTACACTGAAAGAGAGGTGACATTTGCTATTCACTGGTTTTCTGGGATCTGACTAGAGGTTTCAGAAGGTTTAGAGGTTATTGAGTTAGATTCTGCATTCACCTCCCTTAGTTCTTTCTGGGATGTCATCCATCTGGCCCTGGAGACTTGAATTTATTGAACTTGTTAAATTCTTTCTTGACATTCTCCTTGCCTGTCTAAGTTGCAGTTCCCTCATCCTCAACCCACCAACCCAGTGGTATAATGACGACCAGCTCCAGCTCCATTTCCTTTGTGGGGGGAAATGGACACAAAATAAAAATGGAGATGTTTTGAATTCTCATTATCACCTTTTTGACAGAATTCCTACATTTGCTAGAGACTAAGTTTGTCGGTCAGAAGGTCGGCAGTTTGGCAGGTCGAATCCCAAGTGCCGCATAGCAGAGTGAGCGCCTGTTACTCATCCCAGCTTCTGCCAACCTAGCAGTTCGAAAGCACGTAAAATTGCAAGTAGAAAAATAGGGACCACTACGGTGGGAAGGTAACAGCGTTCCGTACGTCTTTGGTGTCTAGTCATGCCGGCCACATGACCACAGAGACATCCTTGGACAAGTGCTGGCTCTTCGGCTTTGAAACGGAGATGAGCACCGGCCCCTAGAGTTGGAAACGACTAGCACGCATGTGCAGGGGAACCTTTACCTTTACCTTTATAGTCGTTAAGCAACTCACTGCAGTTGCTAAATAAATTGTGTGGTCAGTTAAGCAAATCTGGCTTTGCCTATTGAGTTTGCTTGTTGGAAGCCAGCTGGGAAGATTATAAATGGTGATCACATGTCACCTCAGGACAGTGCAATTGTCATAAATGCATGCTGAATGCCCAGCACCCAAATTTTGATCACGTGACCATGGGGATGCTGCAACGGTCATGTGAAAACTCATTATAAGTCACTTTTTTCAGTGCCATTGTAACTTCTAAACAGTCGCAGTTATAAGTGGAGGACCACCTGTATAGTTTGGCATATTTCAATTTTTTTGAGGGGTTCTCGGTACGTACGTCTTTGGTGTCTAGTCATGCCGGCCACATGACCATGGAGACGTCTTCGGACAAGCGCTGGCTCTTCGGCTATGAAACGGAAATGAGCACCGGCCCCTAGAGTCGGAAACGACTAGCACGCATGTGTGGGGGCACCTTACTTTATATATGTACTTCTTTGGGTAAGTTCTCTCCCTTGCATTTCCTGTACGTGTTATTTTCTCTTCCACATTTTAGAGAGCTCTGCATGTATTTATCATGGCCTTGAAGGTTTCTTCCATTTTGTCTTCTGGGGATTATGTGTGATTTATGTCTTAACAAGATATCTTGTTTGTTGTGATCAGTAATGACATCTTGTTTTGTAGAATTTCCAATCTTTCTTGGATACTTTTCTCTTTCAGAATTTCAGTCCAACCTACCCTTCCTTGCAGTTCATCAGAAATCCACAGTTCTTAAATCCAGGTTAAATTCTTCTCGTTTTCTCCTCCTCCTCTGGATATTGCAAATTCATGGATAACAAGATTACTTTCCAGCAACCAATTTCTTATTTCTTCAACCAGTTTCTCTGTGTTGGTGGAAGGTAAGTCCAGGATAGAAGATCGTCGTGTTCTTTCTTCCACCTTCTGACAAATGATGCAAGCAAGGGGGAAAAAAAGAATTTGTGGGACTTACAACTCTTGGGAGAGTTAGATTGACAGCAGATGTTAGACACTTAACAACAGAAATTGCAGACTCATGGTTGTAAGTCGAGGACTACCTGCATCTATTTTCCTGGATTAGGGACTGCTGGTTTTTCCTGTTTATTTCCCATATTCTGTCCTTCGGTTTAGAAACTTTCAAGATTTTGAGTACCGCTTGTGTTTTGGAAACTTTTAAGTCCCCATGCTGGTCTCCTGTTTCTCCTTACTGTTTCTCCCTTTGCTCTTTGGGCCTCAGTTACATATTAAGTTCTGGGCCTTTATCACCTTCCTCACTTATTTCTAATTTCATCCTACCCTCCTGATGAGACTGGCAAGGCACCTGCCCCGACACTTCCTTCCGTTCATGATGGTGACTTAGGTCATTGTGGTGGAAGCCAAAATTTGTGTGGTGATACCATCTGTGTAGTTGATGCCTTCCAGGAGCCTGTCTCCTTTTCCTATACAGTACTAGGAAGGACGGGTGAAAAACTGCCCATGTTTTCAAGTTCTTTTGCTTTTCTGCCCAAGGCCTTTTTAATATCCAGAGAGTCTTCCAAAGTTCTCTTTGGACTATTTGTCCATGAGTTTGTATAATCTTGGTAATCTCTCCATCACATTCTATGTACGGTCACTTGGTGGACAGTGCACCTCCTGTGACATCATATCAGGACTGCCCAAGTTGCATTAGTCCCCCCTGAATGGTAACCAGATTGTTGGGGGCAATTAAGCTGACTTTGTAATAATGCCGCTTGGGGGTGGGTGTGAAAGCCCTAATAAGCAGGCATATACATAGAATGAAGGCTATTGCTAAGCTTGTAAGCCGCCCTGAGTCTTTGGAGAAGGGTGGGATATAAATGGAATTAAAATAAATAAATAAATAAATAAATCTACCACAATATACGTCTTCTTTCTCAGGATGGCTCTTGAGTTCTTTGATCCATGGGAAAAAAGCAGGACGAGGGGTGACATGATGGCAGTATTCCAATATCTCAGGGGCTGCCACAAAGAAGACGGAGTCAAGCTATTCTCCAAAGCAACCGAAGGCAGGACAAGAAGCAAGGGACGGAAACTAATGAAGGAGAGAAGCAACCTAGAACTGAGGAGAAATTTCCTGACAGTCAGAACAATTAATCATTGGAACAATTTGCCTCCAGAAGTTGTGAATGCTTCAACACTCCCAAGTTTTCAAGAAGAGACTGGACAGCCATTTGTCCATATAGGATTTCTTGCTTGAGCAGGGAGTTGGAATAGAAGACCTCTAAGGTCCCTTCCACAGGGACGCGGTGGCTCAGTGGGTTAGGATGCTGAGCTTGTCGATCAGAAGGTCGGCAGTTTGGCGGGTCGAATCCCGAGTGCAGCGTAGCAGAGTGAGCGCCTGTTACTCATCCCAGCTTCTGCCAACCTAGCAGTTCGAAAGCATGTAAAAATGCAAGTAGAAAAATAGGGACCACTACGGTGGGAAGGTAACAGCGTTCCGTGCGCCTTTGGCGTCTAGTCATGCCGGCCACATGACCACGGAGACGTCCTTGGACAAGCGCTGGCTCTTCGGCTTTGAAATGGAGATGAGCACCGGCCCCTAGAGTTGGAAACGACTAGCATGCATGTGCGGGGGAACCTTTACCTTTACCTTTAAGCAGTGCTTTTTTTGTAAAAGAAAAAGGTGCCGGAACTCACACATGTCATACAGCCCGCCTTGCCCTACCCTACAAGGTTCCATCCAAAAAAGGTGCCGGAACTCCGTTCTGAGCGTTCTATGAGGAAAAAAGCCCTGCCTTTAAGGTCCCTTCCAGCTCTGTTATTCTGATTCTGTTTTTGTTTTTTTTACAATGTTATGTGATACTACTGGCTAAAGTAGTTGTTAATTATCCTTTGGGGGGAGAGCTTGGTGCCAGTTCCCAAGTTCTACTGACATTTAGTGCCTCCTCGTCATTTTTTCTTTGTTTCCAGAGGCTTAGTAGGTCAGGAAATCAGCATGTTGTCCTTTAGTTAAAGTCTTCAAACAGAAGTTGGATGGTCATCTGTCAAAGATTCTCTGGTGGATTCGGTCTTGAACCAAGAATTGGATTATATGATCTCTGAAGTCAGAGATCTGATTATTCTGAATAATCTGATTATTTGATTCTGATTATTCTGCAGTGACATATATTGTTTAAATTAAATCAAAATTTATAATTGATTTAATGTGGGGGGTACACTGTTTACCATGTACTGCTGAAAAAGCACACCCAACCTAATCGCATACAAGAAGATTGAAATATCCAGAATCATGGATTTTAACAACCTTTCCCTAACCACATATTCCAGTGAGATGGAAAAATCTATCAACAAATTAAAGGAATTCCCATGGAATCAGCTTAAGTAACAACCCAACCTCCCACAAGAGAAGCTGTGTTAAGAACCCTATTTAGACAAGCACAAACACACTGCAGCAACCCTGGACATCAGAAAAAGTAAACAGATCATCTATGCAACATCTATACAACTTTATCAAAAAGTGCCTGGCCACTCAACCCAATGTAGGACAACCAACACAAAAAAGGATAACACTGCCCTACATCAAAAACAAAATCAGAAACCAGCAAGACTATGGGTGCTCTGTCCATTGAGGTTTTTAAGAAGAGACTAGACAGCCATTTGTCTGGAATGGCGTAGACTAGAGTCTCCTGCTTGAGCAGGGAATTGGACTACAAGACCTCCAAGGTCCCTTCCAACTCTGTTATTCTGTTATCAAGCCAAGTCCAAAAAACACTAGAGGATTCCTGGAAACTTGGCACTTGAGACAAATCAGCCATCAATAGGCACATAGAGATAAACAACATTATATGTACCATTCAAAAGAGCCGATCAAAAAGCCAAAAAGGAAACAAAAAGACTTACCGTAAATCCCTCCTCACCTACAATCAACACTCAGATAAGCAGAAATTAACATCAAGATTAACACTAGACCAACAATCAAGAAGCAATCAAGAAATTACCAACCCAGAAAAACAAACTAACAATAAACAAAAGCCCAGTCAAGGAAACACCAAGTCCATTCCCACCAGTACTGACAGGGCAAGCCACAATTATATAAAAGGAGAGCAAACCCTATTGACATGCTAGCACTGATGACGTTACCTAATTTGGTAAAGAAACGTCTGCAGAAAATAACGAAGCTCAGAGAGAGCCAAGGACCTTACTATTCAACCCTGAGCTACACATATTCGTTTCTATTGATTCTACAGGGAGGGAAGTGAATAGCGGGGTGCCGCAGGGCTCTGTTCTGGGCCCAGTGCTCTTCAACATCTTCATCAATGATTTGGACAAGGGGATAGATGGGGAACTCATCAAATTTGCAGACGACACCAAGCTGGCAGGAATAGCCAACATTCCAGAAGACAGGCTTAAGATATGGAAGGATCTTGACAGACTTGAACATTGGGCGCTATCTAACAAAATGAAATTCAACGGTGAAAAAAAATAAGGTTCGACATTTAGGCAAGAAAAACCAAATGCACAGGTATAATTGGGTACCTTGCTCAATAGTAGCAACTGTGAGAGGGATCTTGGTCCTAGTGGACAAGCTGTTCTGTACCAGCCTGCTACCGGCCCTGCAGAAAAGGCAGGGACAACCCCTTTACAAACGGCAAGAGGCTGGAATTAAGCCTGCCAAATTTATTAACATAAAACAGAGCAAAACAAGACACCAACCATGAAACAGGAGCTATGAAACAGGAACTATTCAAGCGGTTGCCTTCAGCAAACCAGCCCTCCCACACATTCCCCTTTTATACAGTTCAGGGCGTGGCTTCTCTCTGCCTCCTTCCGAGGTGCCCCATTGCCTTCCTCTGTTTACTCCTGATTGACTGCCTCCTGCGTCGGGCGTCCTTGAACAGGGCCAGCTGTGGGTCATCTTCATCCATGCTGTCAGGCTCACACAGCTGGGTCTCCATCGTGACCAGGTGGGAGGGGCCTGGCTGAGGGCTCTCATCAGCAAGCTCTTCAACACCCCCCTCCTCCTCTGAGTCATCCGACCCAACTGCCGAACCCACAGGCTGACCCTGAATCACAACACAAACACTTAAATATGAGCCAGCAGTGTGCTGCAACTGTCAAAAAAGCCAACACAGTGCTGGGCTGCATTAACAGAGGGATAGAATCAAGATCATGTGAAGTGTTAATGCCACTTTACAATGCCTTGGTAAGGCCACACTTGGAATACTGCATCCAGTTTTGGTCACCACGATGTAAAAAAAGATGTTGAGACTCTAAATAGAGAAGAGCAACAAAGATTATTAGGGGACTGGAGGCTAAAACTTACAAGGAATGGTTGCTGGAATTGGGTATGTCTAGTTTAATGAAGAGAAGGACGGGGGGACATGATAGCAGTGTTCCAATATCTCAGGGGCTGCCACAAAGAAGAGGCAGTCAAGCTATTCTCCAAAGTACCTGAAGGCAAGACAAGAAGCAACGGATGGAAACTAACCAAAGAGAGAAGCAACCTAGAACTAAGGAGAAACTTCCTGACAGTTAGAACAATTAACCAGTGGAACAACCTGCCTCCAGAAGCTGTGAATACTCCAACACTGGAAGTCTTTAAGAAGAGATTGGCCAGGAATTTCTCCTTTAACACCAGTGGTAGAAATGGAGAAATTCCCTAAAATTGAATTGAAAGATTCTATTAGTAAATTTTTTTTAAAAATCAGATATATAAATGGGAAGACTGGAAGAACAAGATAAAGAATATAATACAATTAAAGAATGTTTTATCAGATACTAAATTAAATTGGTTGAATTTAATACAATTAGAGAAATTGATAAAAATGGAAGAAAAATTCGAGGTGAAAGATACAGTTAACAAAATTTGAAATGTTATAAAAGAAAGTGAGGAAAATGAAGAATATATAGGTAAAGGAAGAATTGGGAAAATATACAGAATATTAACTGAAATAGAAGATCAGGCAAAAGGTTTAAAATTAATCTGGGAAACAGATTTAGGAGAAATAAACGATAAAGATTGGAAAGATATTTGGAACAGAAGAGTATATTAGAATATGTCAGTTAAGGAAAATAAATATAAAATGATATGGAGATGGTACCTAACGCCACATAAATTAAATCAAATAGATGTTAAATATACAAATATTTGCTGGAGGTGCGAGAAAGAGATTGGAACATATAAACATATGGTGGGATTGTGATAGCGCACAAAAGATATGAGACATGGTGTTTAGGGAAATTAGAGAACTTTTGAAGGTAAATTTAGATATGTCACCAAGGATCGCATTACTGTTACTGGTGGAAAAACAAGATATAAATGAAGCAAAAAAGGAATTGATTGTAAATTTGATAATGGCAGCTAGATTAGTGATGGTTAAATATTGGAGACAGAATTGGGTTATTCAAAGAAATGAATGGTATAATGAAATATGGAATGTGGCAATAAATGATAAGTTAACAACAGACAATTAAAGTAAATAATTATAATGAAATATGGGATGGTTTTATAAAAACAGTCTTGGTGGAAGGCAAAGGGAATAAACCTGCTCAAGAATATATGCTGTTTTGGAGGGGATAAGGGCACAACTGAAATATATTGTATATTGTTAGTTGTTATATGAGAAGAAATATAGGTAATAAAAATGGTCTCCAGTGGTGTGAGTGCACTGTAGTATTGGTATTTTTATATTGTTTTTTATTTAGATTTATATGTGTTAGGTTTGTATTATTTGTATTTGAATAAAATAAAAAAATAAAAAAGAAGAGATTAGACAGCCATTTGTCTGAAATGGTATAGGGTTTCCTGCCTGAGCAGGGGGTTGGACTGGATGACCTCCAAGGTCCCTTCCCCCTTTATATTATTGTTATTATTATTATTATTGTCATTGTCATTGTCATTATCGTCATTATCATTATTATTATTATTAACCATAGTTAAGCAATGTAACTTAGTGTGTGCTTATGAATTAGAAAAGGGATATTTAAGCCATTAAATAGGGACAGAGTAGCAAGCCAAATTAAAATATCACAGAAAGATGGTTACCTAGCCTTGGGGGGAAGCCCTCCAGTGAAAGGGGCTCACTGCCTCTGTCTGAAGTAACTGGTTCCTGCCAGAGTATTGAATTCCTTTGCAATCCAGTCCACAATTAACTGGTTTGCAAATCAGCACATTTTCAAGTACTCAAATTCAACACTTACAGATATGAAAGCATTTCCACAATCTATTTTGGAAGATACCTGATCAACGGTAAGAATTTATTCTAAGTTGCAAATCAGGTTTTAGAAACGATAGCCTCTTAATTCACACTACACATGAAGTCAAAATTAAACTGTATTATACATAATTTATTTTAAGGAAGGATCTTGTTCTCCCTATTTCTCCCTAGCTTATCTTGCAGGGCGAATCAAAGTTCTCCCTTGAGGCACAAATGACCAGGATCAAATTAACATATTTTGAACACATAAATGCGAAGATCTAGCTTCCTTGAGAAGTCTATAATAAATAGTTATTCATTCATTCCTTGGCTGCCTCCTATGATTCAGTATATAATTCAATTGTATTCATTTGTTCGTTCATTCATCCATTCATTTATAGGCTGCCCAACTTGAACCACTCTGGGCAGCACACAATAAAACATCAGGAAATAAAACCATTTAAAACAACAGCAAAGATTAATAAATGATTGGAACCTGGATTCCTATTATAACCCATCGTATGGAAATTCAATCAACCAGTCCAATCAGCCCAATACCTAATAGAAGAACCAGGTTTTTAGAGACTTTATAAAAGCCAGCAAGGTCTCGGCCAGCTGTATATAAATGTTAAAGGAGTTTAACATTAAAGAAGCAGTTTCATTCCAGAAGGAAAAAGCACACCTCCTGGATCCCACCAGAACTTCAAGGAAGGGACCCAAAGCATGCCCATCTCTACTAGAATGTGTAGGACAGGGAGATATTACTGGGGACAGGCAATCCCACAAATAGTGCTGGGAAAGGTGTGTAGAAAGGATAGATCAGTATTTCTCAACCTTGGTGACTTTAAGGTGTGTGGACTTCAACTCCCAGAATTCCCTGGCCTGCATGGCTGGCCAGGGAATTCTGGGAGTTGAAGTCCACACACCTTAAAGCCACCAAAGTTGAGAAACAATGAGATAGAGGCTGGCCTTGATGGAAAGAGGGAAGATCCATTAGCAAGACAAGAAGTTCATAAATAATACTTAAAGAAGACAAGGGGGGAAGGGGTACGAAAATGGCTCAGATGAATTCACCTGCAGTTAAGAGAAGCACGTTCAGATTTGCAAGGTTCTATTACTTTAGCTCATCGTAATCAAAGTAGATTTTGGAAACATGTCCCATCTGCTTTTTGATCTGGTTTGCTTTGTAGGGCCGACAAGATGGAAGGTAAGAGAAGAGGACAACCTGCATCCAGGGGATGGACTCAATGACAACAATGATGGGGCACCTGTGGAAGATCTGTGTGGCTCGACTAAAGCCAAACAATCCTAGAGAAGGTATGTTTAAAACCAGGGGTCTCCAAACTTGGCAACTCTAAGACTGGTGGACTTCAACTCCCAGATTTCCTCAGCCAGACATTCCCCATGCTGGCTAGGGAATTCTGGGAGTTGAGGTCCACAAGCCTTAAAGTTGTCAAGTGTGGAGACCCCTGGCCTAGATGGTTGCTAAGACTCGACACCAACTTAGTGGCACATAATTAATCACCATACAGTATCTTACAGGAGAAATACTTTTTGAAGCAACCTGCAGAATTGGGGAGGGAAGGATAAAAGGTGTGTGCTGTTCTGTTGCTGCTTGATGATAAATATATCTTTTACCTACACCCCCTCAAACTGCCAAGCAGCAAAACCCATTTGCTGTTTTCGTAGCACCTGGTACAACAGAAGCTCAATTCTGTTTGAGCTGGTAAACTCCACAGGAAGAGCTGGTAAACTGTAGAAGAGAGGATGGAAATGGGGTAGGCCATGAGCCTACCTCCTGGGGAGAAAGCCATGGCAAATCTAGACAGCACACTAAAAAGCAGAGACATCACCCTGCCAACAAAAGTGCGTATAGTCAAGGCTATGGTCTTCCCAGTTGCAATGTATGGCAGTGAAAGCTGGACCATAAGAAAGGCTGAGAATTGAGGCCTTTGAACTATGGTGCTGGAGAAGACTCCTGCAAGTCCCTTGGACTGCAAGGTGATCAAACCGGTCAGTCCTAGAGGAGATCAACCCTGACTGCTCTTTAGAAGGCCAGATCCTGAAGCTAAAACTCAAATACTTTGGCCACCTAATGAGAAGGAAGGACTCACTGGAGAAGAGCCTAATGCTGGGAAAGGCTGAGGGCAAGAGAAGAATGGGACGACAGAGAATGAGGTGGCTGGATGGAGTCACTGAAGCAGTAGGCGTGAGCTTAAATGGACTCCAGAAGATGGTAGAGGACAGGAAGGCCTGGAGGAAGATTGTCCATGGGGTCGCGATGGGTCGGACACGACTTCGCAGCTAACAACAACAACATGAGCCTGGTGTTTGAAGCCTCAGGACCACCAAGAGAATTCCCTCTTATTTCTTTGTTTCCAACTCTTCTGGACCTTTAACCGTCAAAGAGTGGGCAGAAACCTCCTGCTGTAGGCCAGTCCTAACTTCAAGGGGATGGGAGCAGTGAAACCTTTTTAAAACATTGGCCCTTGCCTCCTTGCTCCGTGCAGATATCCCTGCACCAGATAGATATATAGGGATTGTTAGTTTAAAAATAACTGGAAAAGAGATGAATCACTGGCTCTGTCCCAGAGTTCTATAGTTTGTTGTGGGTTGTTGTTTTTTTTTTTTTGCTGCTTCTGCTGACAAGAAGTTTCACACACTTTCTACTGTTTTTTTATTACTCTGTGACAGAGGCAGGGGACCATTTCTGAGTACTCCAAAGTATACTTCCATTCTATAATTCCCTTTTGCAGTAATTCAGGTAGTCCTTGAGGTAAAGCCACATATGGGATCAGAATTTCCACTGCTAAGCGAGGCGCTTGTTAGATGAGTTGCACCCAATTTTATGACCTTTTTGCTGTGTTTGTTAGGCGGATCACAAGGTCATTAAGCAAATCTGGCATCCCATATTAAATTGCTTGTAGGAATCCAGCTGGGAATGATGATCACATAACACACACATACACACACACCCAAGATACCGCAACCATTGGAAATACCTGCCAGTTGCCAAGCAGCCTAATTTTAATCCTCTGACTAGTCCAGGGGTAGGCAACCGTGGCTCTTTTATGACTCGTGGACTTCAGCTCCCAGAATTCCTGACCCAGCCATGCTGAGGAGAAATGGAGAGGTTTCCATGCTGAGCCATGCTGGCTCAGGAATTCTGGGAGTTGAAGTCCACGAGTCATAAAAGAGCCAGGATTGCCTACCCCTGGACCACGAGGATGCTGCAGTAGTCTTAAATGCAAAGACAGTCATAAGTCACTTTTTTCAGTGCCATTGTAACTGAATGATAATAAGTTGAGGACTAACTATATAGTTGTATGTTGAGAACTACCTGTACTTGACTGATTTGTGATGTTTGGCAGCTGGGTGAAACTGACAAGAACTCTGCCAGTTTCTCTTGCTAGTAAACTTAGTCCAAAGAAGTCCTGGCTGATAGGCAACGGAGAGGCCTGGGATGAAGTGGGAAGGAATGACTTTCAAAAGGCATCCAGTTCCTCCTTCAACTTGCATGGGGGTCTGTCAGACGACCAGTAGGCTTATGTTCATAAAGGGTCCAAGTGACCAAGAATACATGTATATGTGGGGTGTAGGTATATGCGTATGTTGTATATAGCATGTTTATACGTGTCTTAGGTGTACACTTTTGAGAGCAGGCGCGAAATTCATTTTTAATGTGTGCCAGTGTGCCCCACAGTAAAAAATGGCAATAAAAGTTATCTCTTATCTCTTATTACTAAAGAGAACAAGTTCGCACTCTCAACCTGTCACTAAAATGTGTCTGCATTCCCCAGTGGCGTAGCGTGGGGGGTGCAGGGGGGGCCGGCCGCACCGGGCGCAACATCTGGGGGGGCGCGACCGGCGGGCTAGGGCAAGGTTGCTCGCGAGCGAGCGGTATCTGTGCCTGCGCCGACACAGAAACGCTTCTCTCTCCGGGTGGGGGAAGGCTCGGCGGCTCCCTGGGTCTATATACGCCTCTGTATGCGCACGCCGCCGCGCACTCCCACGAACGAGAAAGAAAGAACGGCAGCGGCGGTGTCTGCGAGCCTCGCCAGCGGCGGCGTTCCTCGGTGTGGGCGTGCCTGCGTCTTTGGGTGTGAGGCTTTCGGACAGGCTGCCTTTGGCTCCTGGTACTTGCAGCCGGTGTAAAAGAACAAGTCTGTGAAAGCGGGCGAGAATTTCAGGGGGGTGGGGGGGACGGGAGATCGCGGGAGGCTCGATTCTTCTTACGCCAGGGGGGTGCCAGGCGTGCGGTGCAGTGCAAGAGCGAGGGGGCGCAAATTACTTGCCTTGCCCCGGGTGCTGACAACCCACGCTACGCCACTGGCATTCCCCATCCCAGGCACCTAACTCATACTTGCCCGAGCCTGTCTGTCTGTCTTTCTTTCTTTCTCTTTTTCTTTCCTTCCTTCTTCCTTCCTTCCTTCCTTCCTTCCTTCCTTCCTTCCTTCCTTCCTTCCCTCCCTCCCTCCCTCCCTCTTTCTTTCTTTTCTTCTTTCTTCTTTCTTTTCTCTTTTTCTTTCACCTTTTCTTTCTTCCTTCCTTCTTTTTTCCCCTTTTCTTCCTTTTCTTTTCCTGTCATTGTTACCTCTGGGAGCTGCCTGACCTAATTTCTGCAGGTTGTTTTTTTTTTTTTTGCAAGATTTCGGAAGTGGTTTGCCATTGCCTCCTCCTTCCCAAGGCTGAGAGTGAATGATTGTCCCAGGGTTACTCAGCGGGCTTTGCACCTAGGGTGGAACTAGAACGCACGGTCTCCCTATCCCAGTGCCATATATATCCTTAGCTGGTGATGCCATGTGGAAATGGTATGTGAGGAAACGGAGAAGAGGGAGAAGAGATGCTGCCTAAGGACAAAGCCCATAGCTGCATAATGGGCAGAAAAAGAGGCTTAGAAAGAACCCACCTTAACTGCTCAGGCTGTACTTTCAATAAGTAACTGCAAGATTCTGTTAATATCACCTTACAATAATGTAGAATTCCCTCATCTGGTGGTAGAATTCCCTATCTGGTCTTCTTGGGAAGGCCGACACATGTGGAAGAGGAAACTAAGCAGAGAAATCTCCAGCTGCTGTCTCTAAATTCACTCCCATGTAACACCTCTACTCCGGGTGAGATTCAAGGTGCTGGTGATAAAGCCCTAAATGGTTTGGGTCCGGGATATCTGAGGGAACACCTGCTGCCGGCATCAAGCTCCCTTCATCCTGTGCACTCCCACAGGGAGGGCCTTCTCAGGGTGCCGCCGGTAGAAGACTGCCGGCAGATAACACCCAGGGGGAGGGCCTTCTCTGTGGGTGCGCCTGCCTTTTGGAACCAGCTGCCCGTAGAGCTTAGGACTGCCCCCGACCTTCATTCATTTCGCCGGGACCTGAAGACTTGGCTCTTTGAGCTTTCCGGCCCAGGCTGAGAGTTTTAATTGGGGTTTTTAATATTTTTTTCAGGGATTAAATTTAATCTTTTTAATTGTTTTTAATTTTTGTATCAATGTTTTAAGTACCCTGTAAACCGCCCTGAGTCCTTCGGGAAAGGGCGGTATATAAATTCAATAAATAAATAAATAAATAAATAAATAAAATAAATTGTCCTGCAGTAAAAGTGTAAGAAGAGGATCACTTGCAGCCTCACATTCAGGCCACATAGAATTCAACCCTCCGGGTACCACAAATGATCCCAACTGAATCTTTTTGCTGAGTTAATGGCTAGAAGAGCGCAGATGAATCCAATCATGAGAAAGCATCCCATGACTTGACTTGTGGATTGCCAGAGCTCGAGAAATGGGTTTGTTACCTTACCAAATTGATAGACACCAAAGGCACTTTATCTTTTTACCTTTTACCTTGTTAGCAATAGCATTTAGACTTATATACTGCTCCACGGTGCTTTACAGCAGGGGTCCCCAACCTGTGGGCTGCAGCCCACTACCGGGCCACAGCCGCTTGTCCACCAGGCCGCATGAAGGGATGGCCAGTGTACGTGCACACGCCTGTGCATTCACACACCCAATACACACACTTGCGCTAGCGCCGCCCTGAGCATCCTGCCAGTGCTAGCACCACCCTGCCCCTGAGCATCCCACCGGCACTAGCGCTGCCCCGAGCATCCTGCTAGCGCTAGCACCACCTTGCCCCGAGCGTCCCACAGGCACTAGCGCTGCCCCAAACATCCCGCCGGCACTAGCGCTGCCCCGCCCCCGAGCATCGCATTGGCACTAGTGCCGCCCATAGCGTCCCGCCAGTGCCAGTGCCACCCCATTTGCAGCACTCGTGCCCACGCAGCCCCGTTTGCACTTGCGCATGCACTCGCATGCGGCTCTTTGCATGTGCTCATGTGCTCGCGCACAGCCTACTTGTGTGCACGCATGTAGCGGTGCCTTCCTTCCTTTCCAGACCGCCAAACCCAAATTGTTGGAGACCTCTGCCTTACAGCACTCTCTGAACAGTTTACAAATGTCCGCATATTGCCCCCAACAATCTGGGTCCTCATTTTACCAACATCGGAAGAATGGAAAGCTGAGTCAACCTTGAGCCCTAACAGGATCGAACACTTGACTGTAGGCAGAATTAGCTTGCAATACTGCAGTATAACCACTGCGCCACCATGGCTCTTTTATGTCTAAGTGAGGTCTGGCCTGTCTCTGGAACCTATGTAGCGACACCCATACTGTGATGAATGCAGCCAAAGTTCATGAAATTTACATAGGAGAGGCACAGATGAACTCTGTTACAGAAAGAACTTGCCAGATGTCCTTTGAACAGACTAAAACAAGGAGGTGTGTATTTTTTTCCCCTCTGGCACATTAGATGTTGGATGACTTTATGCATGAAATAAATTAAGCAACTATCAGCCGTTATTTGTTCACTCATATTTCCTTTTGCGTATCCCTAGGACACTTTGAAGCTCAGCTAACATCCAGAGGCTTGTGCAAAAATTAGCAAAATCCAGAAGAGGATGAAGACATTTTCATAGTTATTTTTTAATTTACTTATTTGTATCCCGCCTTTATTGTTTTTACAAATAACTCAAGGCAACAAACAGTATTTTCCCCACAACAATATCCCCTTGTGTCAGCTTTGAAAGTTGTTCTCTCCACTTGCCCACTTTTTTTAGCTCTACACCTAAGTTGAACCCACTTTTTCCTCCAAGAAAGTCTACTTTCTGAGTGCTGTGACATCGAAATGCAAGGATCATCTTGGTCATCACCTCCCATCACCTTCTTCTGGAATTTTCTGCATAACAGGATAAATACAGGTAGTCCTCAACTTACGACCATTTGTTTAGCGACCATTTGAAGTTACAGTAGTACTGAAAAAAATTACTTTTGACCGGTCCTCTCATTTACAATTGTTTGCAGCATCTCCATGGTCACATGATCAAAATTCGGGTGCTTGGCAACTGGCATGTATTTACAACTGTTGGAGTGTGCCTGGGACATGTGCTCATCATTTGCGACCTTCCTAAATGGCTTCCGAAAGCGAAATCAGTGGGGGAACCTGGGATTTGCTTAATGGTCATGCGATTCACTTAACAACTGCAGTGATTCGCTTAACAACCCTATTAGAATGGGAGATGACTCACTTAACAGCCACCTTGCTTAGCAATGGAAATGTTGATCCCAGCTGCGGTCATAAATTGAGGACTACCTATATGGGAACAGAGTATTTTAGACTTTGGGCAAAAACTTCTCAATGCCCAGTGAAGGAACAAAGATGCCAGGCTAGATTTTTGTTATTATGAATAACATGAATAGCATCAGTTTTGGAGGAGTCCCGCTTGGGCAGGGGGGTTGGACTAGATGACCTACAAGGTCCCTTCCAACTCTGTTATTCTGAAGTTCTAGGTATGTAGATTTGATGAAAATAAAATGGAATAATGAAGCACCCTCCTCCATCCTATCCTTTCTCTTTCTTTATCTCTCTGGCAAACTGATTGAGGACTTACTGGTTTCTTTTACCTGGAGTCTGGAGTTGCAGGTAGTCCTCGACTTACGACCACAATTGAGCCCAAAATTTCCATTGCTAAGCAAAACAGTTATTATGTGAGTTTTCGCCCATTTTACAGTCTTTCTTGCTAACAGTTATTAAGTGAATCACTGCAGTTGTTAACCTGGTTGTGAAGTGAATCTGGCTTCCCCACCGACTTGACTTCTCAGGTCACAAAAGGGGAATCACATGACCCCAGGACCTTGCAAGCATCAGAAATATATGCCAGGTGCCAAGCATCTGAATTGTGATCACGTGACCACAGGGATGCTACAATGGTCGTAAATGTGAAAAATGGTTCTAAGTCCCCTTTTCCAGTGCTGCTGTAACTTTAAACGGTCACTAAGCAAATTAGTGTAAGTCAAGGTTGTCCTTCTCTGGGCTACTGCAATTTCCCTGCATCATTTCTGAATGTTGAACATGGAAGTATGCACATCTTAAATTGGTCGAGTCTGAGAAACACTGCTGTAGCTTTGGAAAGAATTCAGATAGGTGGAGAATAAAACTACCGTACTGTACATCCCTTGAAAAATAAAAAAATAAAAAAAGCTTTATACAGGCTTTATTCCAAACTGGCATTTCCCATCTGCTTAGTTTGGAGTATGTACTTCTGTTGTTTTGCAATTCTCCTCTTGACACCCAGAGCACACAAAAAGTTTATCACGTTCCACTTTTTTCATATTTCTTTTCTACGTAGAAGAGGTCCCAACAGTTCAAGCCAACCAATCTGTACTTAGAACTCCAAAATCTCTAGCTCCTCCCACTTTCTGCCCAATCCTGGCAATTCCTGTTCTAATTCTCTGTACAGGTAATCCTCAACTTACAATAGTTTAGTAACAATTCAATGTTATAATGGCACTGGAAAAGATTCATTCATTCATTCATTCATTCATTCATTCATTCATTTTATTAAATTTATATGCCGCCCTTCTCCCTGAGGACTCAGGGCAGCTCACAACAATAAAAATTAAAAAACAGAGTAAAAAATTTAAAAGAGAATTAAACAATAAATGCAAAATTACGAGACAATTTAACCCAGTAAAAAGCCTAATTAAAAAACATAGTCAGTCCAGGCCCGCTTGTTGGAACAACCAGGTCTTCAGGTCACGGCGGAAGGACCGAAGGTCAGGGGCCATCCGCAGCTCCGGAGGCAACTCATTCCAGAGGGTCGGTGCGCCCACAGAGAAGGGTCTCTTCCTGGGGGTCGCCAGCCGGCTTTGCCTGGCCGACGGCACCCTGAGGAGGCCGACTGTGGGAGCGAACCGGGCGATGGGAGGTTGACATTGGCAGCAGGTGGTCTCGCAAGTACCCTGGGCACTAAGCCATGTATGATATGATATGATATATGATATGACATGACATGATATGATATGACATGATAGCAGGGTTCCAATATCTCGGGCTGCCACAAAGAAGAGGGAGTCAAGCTATTCTCCAAAGCGCCTGAAAGCAGGACAAGAAGCAACGGATGGAAACTAGTCATGGAGAGAAGCAACCTGGAACTAAGGAGAAACTTCCTGACAGTTAGAACAATTAACCAGTGGAACAACCTGCCTCCGGAAGTGGTGAATGCTCCAACACTGGAAGTTTTTAAGAAGAGACTGGACAGCCGTTTGTCTGAAATGGTATAGGGTTTCCTGCCTGAGCAGGGGGTTGGACTAGATGACCTCCAAGGTCCCTCCCAACTTTATTGTTGTTGTTATCTATGTGTTTTTCACACTTGAAATCATTACAGCATTCCCACGGTCACATCATCAAAATTCAGACGTTTGGCAACTCGGCTCATATTTATGACTTCTAACGAGCAAAGTCAATGGAGAAGCCAAATTCACTTAACAGCTCCGTTACTAACTTAAGAACTATTGTGGTTCACTTAACAGCTGTGACGAGAAAGGTCATAAAATGGGGCAAAACTCACTTAACAACAGCCTCGCCTAGCAACAGAAATTTCTGGCTCAGTTGTGGTCATAGGTTGAGGATCACCTATATAAAACCTCTTGTTTTCCCCTCCCTGGAGAAGCAACAGAGGGCTTTTCCTACCAAGTATGCTGTGCTTCTGGCTTTTCCTCTTGGTTAGTCCCCATCCACCTTCCTTTTCCTGATCAGAATAACAGTAACAAAATAACAGAGTTGGAAGCGACCTCGGAGATCTTCTAACCCAGGGTTAGGCAACCTTGGCTCTTTTATGACTCGTGGACTTCAACTCCCAGAATTCCTGAGCCAGCACAGCTGGCTCAGGAATTCTGGGAATTGATGTCCACGAGTCATAAAAGAGCCAAGGTTGCCTACCCCTGTTCTAACCCAAACCCCTGTTTAAGCAGGAAAAACCATACCATTCCAGACCTATGGCTGTCCAGCCTCTTCTTAAAAACCTCCAGCCACGGGAGTACCTGTAATGTCTGAAGGCAAGATGTTCCACCTGATAATTGTTCTCACTGTCAGGAAATTTCTCCTTAATTCTAGGCTGGATCTCTCCTTGATAAGTTTCCATCCCTTACTTCTTGTCCTGCCCTCAGGTGCTTTGGAGAATACACTGACCTCTTCTTCTGTGGGGCAACCCCTCAGATATTGGAAGGCTGCAAGCATGTCATCCCTAGACTTAGAGATAAGCCAGTTCCTGCAAACCTTCATCATATGGTTTAGCCTCCAGCTCTCTAATCATCTTTGTTGCTTTTCTCTGCACTCTTTCTAGAGTTTCAATTCTAATAAATAGGGCAATATCTCTGTCTGTGTGTGTGTGTGTGTGTGTGTGTGTGTGTGTGTGTGTTTGGAATGCTAGACAACAATATTTGGTTTAATTTCATTTTAATTTTTGTATATTATGTGTTGTTTATAGTGTTTTAATTGCCCTGTACACCGCCCCGAGTCCCTTCGGAGAGGGGCGGTATATAAATATCAATAAAAATAAATAAATAAATAAATAAATAAATAAATAAATAAATAAATAAATAAATAAATAAATAAATATCTGGGGCTCCCCTAAAATTCTGTGAATAAAGCAGCAGAGCAAAGGCACAATTAAAGCAAAATTTGAGGGCGCCCTCCATGGTTTTTCTTAAATGAAATGCGAAGAAGAAAGGGGGGATCTTTAAAAGCAACCGAGATGGTCTATACATCGGTACAGTCCTTTCCCCCAAAGTGGCTGGACGGATGGAGTCAGGGGGACGCGGGAATTTCCTCTCTCCCAAGGTGGTTAGATTAGCTAACGCCGTTCAATCCAGCTTCTGATTGTGGTTCGGTGGTTAAAGCTGCCTTTCTCGAGCGTGTCAAAAAGGTTCCGCGATCGAAAGCACTCTCTTGCTTTCCTTGGCTGCCTTCTTCCTCCAGGGGTGCAAAAGAGTAAACGGGGCGAAATCTGGGGAGATTTCCCCCACCACCACCACCCCAGTTGGGGATCTCCGCTCTCGTCTCTTCCCTTCGCCACGCCGCTCCCTCGCCTGCCTTTCCCTCTCGCTTAGATCCCTTCCGCGCGCAACTCGCAGGAACACGCGCGCCCCAATTCCACACACACGCGTGCACACATACACACGCACACGGAGCCAGACGCCGGCTGAGCGGGCAAACCCGCGAGCGCCCAGCCGGCCCGTCTGTCCCTTTAAGAGCGGTGCCTCTGACATCACGGCCAGCTGCAGTGAGCCGGACTAGGTGCTTGCTGAGCTGGTGGTGGCGGGGGGGGGGGGAGCTGATTGTGAATTCTCCTCGCGCCCCTCGTCAGTTCCCAGCCAAGCGGATCCCGTGATCTAGCGGGATCCGGCGGCAGCGGGGGGGGGGGCGCCCCTGTGCTTTCCAGCCTGCGTGTGTGTGTGGGTCTCTGTGTGTGTGTGTGTGTGTGTGTACGTGTGCGCGAGAAAGCAGGGGGGAGCGGGGAGGGGGCACCGACTCGTAGACAGCCCAGCCGCCTCTCGGCAGCCGACTGCGGCACCAGTGCCCGCTCGAAGGCCCCAGGACAAGCTCGGCAGCGGCGGCAGATCGCCTTCCTGTCCCTCCCCGCTGCGGCTCTGCCGCTGGCCGAGCCGAGCCTCTCTCTCTCTCTTTCCCCCACCCATTTCTTCCTTTCCTGCCCCCCCCCTCCGCCGGTGGGATCCTTGCAAGAAACGGGGCGCTTTGGGGCTCGTAGCGGCCTGGGCATTTCCGCGCCTCCCTGGTCTTCTTGTCTTTCTTTGCAGCGCGCTTGCTTGCTTGCTTGCTTTTTGTGTGTGTCTTGTCTTGTGTGTGTGTGTGTGTGTGTGTGTGTGTGTGTGTGTGCCAGCGCGCGCTTGCGGTTTCCCCAGACGGCTTTTCTCTCTTTTCCCCCCCCCTTCCCCCTCCCGCTGCGATTTTGGGAGGCTGCTTTGGGTCTTCTCCCCAGCTTTCTCCTCCTTCTCCTGCCTTTCGCTCCCTCTCCCCTCTCCCCCTTGCAACTGCGACGCTTTGGCCGCCCTTCGGACCCCCGCCGTCGCCCCCTTCCGAGCCCGCCGCCCGGCAGCCTTGCTTTTCGCACGGCGCCGGCTTGTGTCGCTCCCCTCCGGCCCGCCGAGGCGGCTTTCCCCGGCTGCTCCCCTCGCCCCCCCTCCTCCCGCTGCATTCGTTCTCTCTTCTCCCCAGCCCACCCCCTCCGCGCGCTCCTGCCTCGATCCCTCGTTTCTTTCCGCTCTCCTGCCTCGCCGGCCCCCCCCCGCCCCGCTCCGCTCCGCCTCGTCCTCCAGCGGTCCCCTCTTCGGCGACCAGCCCCTTCGTCTGCCGCCGCTTCGCCTTCTTTCGCTGCTTTTCTCCCCTTCTGTCGTTGCCCCCCTCCCTTCCCGCTGCTGCATTCCTTCCTTCCTTCCTTCCATCCTTCCTCCTTCTCTCCCTCCCTCCTTCTCTCCCGCTCCCCGATCGAGATTTACCCCCCCCCCGCTTGTCCGCTGCTGCAGCGTTTCCTTTTTTCCATTCCGTCGCCCCTTTCGAAACGCTGCACCCGTCCTCTCCTCCTCCTCCTCCCAACACGCACACACACACAGACACACACAGACACACACACACGCTCCTTCTTCTTCCTCACTTTGGAATGAAGCAAACTTCTGGATGGGGCGCCCAGCGATAGACCCCTGGCCTTTGGGCTTGCAGAGGGCCGGCCCTTGAAGCCGGGGGTCCCCCCCATTCCGCCCTCCCCTCCCCCCAAAAAAGAGGGGGAAAGGCGGTTTTCCCCAACCTGCTCCCCTCCCCGGCCGCCGCCGACGTCGGAGTGCAAAAACAAGGCGAAGTAACAAGCAAGGGAGCGATGCAGGTGCGGGGGAAGGCGAGCGAGGAATCCGGAGCCCCCGCGGCTTTCTAACCGCAAGGTGAGACGAGCGGCTGCCCTTCCGGCCGATCCCTGCTGCCGTGGTCGGCCAAGCCTATTACTTGAGAGCCACTGCCTGCCTTCCCTGGGCCGGCTTCCCCCGGGCCCTGCTGGTTCTGGAGGAGTTTGGGGGGGGGATGTGCGAGCGTACCCCTCTACATTCATGCCTTGGAACTATGCAGCTTGTCCGGTGTCACTCCGTAAACCAGGATGCCAGGCAGAACTCCAGAGACCAGAGTTCTGTGTATACTGGAAAACTGGGGCCATCGGCAACCCCATCATCCCCCACCGCCTTTGCTGATCTTCCTAGACGAGAATCCCCTTGTTTATCTCTTCCTTTTGGGGGGGGGGCTGATTCTTGGGAGATGACTTTGGACAACTTTGGCTGCTTTGCCAGCTTGTGGCCTTTCTCTATCCCACTAGACACTGGAATGGTGGTTGTGTACTATCTAGGTGTGTTGCAGATGTGTAACGGTTGGGGTCTTGAATCTTTCTGGTTCTTTTTTTCTTTCTTCTTTTTTAAAGGAATTGGGCTTCTACTTCAGATTATCCCCATCTTTTAATTCCTTCCTGAGAGTAAGTGTGTGGCTGGATGCTATATGCACATACAGTTGTCTTAAGTCTACTTCTGGGTAGTGGGTGCTGAAATACAAGGCAGGTAATTATTGGAATAATAATCCCCAGTCTAAGATAGTGGGATATTGCAACTTTCTTTGCCACTACACGCATATTTGCCTACTTGGGACAACCGTCTATTCCTAAAAGTGCAAATTTTCGTTGGGTCTGAATAAAATTCCCATTGCAGCTTTTGTGAAAATGTGCATGGGTAAAAACAGCACCTGTCCACCTTTGGTTTTAAAACAACCATCTTTGAACCAATTGTCATCAACTTGCCGCTGCTGCTGCTTTAAGCGTCTTCCCTGTTTTCTCCACCTTGCTGAGAAAGATGATCAATGTGTCAGGAGCCTAAGATTTTTTTCCCCCTTCGGAGATTCATACTTCTATTGTGGTGTGTTCTAGAGCCAGAATGATAGGATGTGTCTCCTACAGAAGCGTAAGAGGGCTGGGTGTGTGTGCCTGTATTAGGACAGAGGGAGAGAATTGGTGTCATACATAGATTCCTTTAGCTCCTCGCAGGCAAACTGTGATTTTAGACAGAATATGAAACTGGTTTCTTGCAATAGTGTAGTGTTTTTTTGCTTAGCCTGCTTCAGAGGTTGTGCTAGTGTGTTGTGCAGGTTTAATAGGACAGGCTAGGAGGGGATGTAAGAATCTTGTAACACCTTTCTCTAGATGATGCATCAGGGCAGCCTTTTCCAGCCTCCAGATATATTGGTTGGGCTGCCATGACCATCATCCCCATCATGGAGGCTGATTAAGGGGGAAGTTGTAGTCCTAACACATTTGAAGAATACAAGATTGAGGATGCTTGCACTATTGTGCAGTGTGTGTCTGTGTGTGTGCGCGCACATGTGACTAAGAAACTGATGGAGGTTTTCCCCCTCAATTTTTTTCAAGCATCGATCTGCCGACAGGAACAATTGCACAGAGGGTATTGTACATCTCCCTGCTCGATGCCTTGATATTTTTGCATGATTTCCCTTAACTCCTATTTTCCTTGTCTTAGCCTGTATCTTTTCATACACTGGGGTTATGGTAACCCCACCCCCTGCTACTCGCTATTAATATTCTATCACGGGCGCATATAATTTATTGAGGATGATTGCTGTGTTATACAGTGAACAAGGGCTATCTTTGTGTGTGTCCTGTCCTGTCCTGGATATGCTGGTGGATTTAAGCTAAGCATTTTTCTCACACATCCTTGGCTGACTGTGCTCTTCAGAAGAATGTCTTTCATAGGGAAGTTTCCTTCAAGGAAGGCTTCCATGTGAATTTTCTACTCTTCTGTCTTGGTGGGGGTTATGGGGGAGATTCACACCACTAGCGCAGGAATATCAATATTTGGAATGGCATCGTACTATCTGAGCTGAGCTGATCCTCATGATGGAGCTTAGTTGGGGGAGTCTGTTAAGAGACTGGCAATTTTACACAAAAGAACACTAACACTAACAATTCAGGTAATTCCAGAGGTGATACCGCTAGGAGCTTGTATTTCTTGACAGGTGAAGGCGATGTAGTTCCTGGTGGTGGGATGGGACGGAGATCAGTACCAGACTGACATGGCACATGAGAGCCAAATAGGAGGCAGGCTGGCTGAGAGCTAATTTTACTACCTTTGTGAATCTGTGTCAGGCACAGCATCGTTCCTACAATAATAGTAGTATGCTGTGAGTTGGAGCATCAGGAAGCCAGAGTATCATCTTATGCAGTGAAAGGGATGATGGAGGAAATGTTGTTATGCCTCCCTTGGTGCTGAAAGGTTGTGTGGGAGGCAGTAGGGCATAGTGGCTAGACTGCTGATCTTAAACAAACGAACATCTAATTTACTTTCCTAAACTTAGCTTCTTGGATAGGCTGAAATAGGTTCTCTGAGGAGGACTGAAATTTGTTTGCAGTTTGTTTATTGTAGAATGTTTACAGAGCTGCTCAGCTTAAATATTGCACCTGATTCTGGGTGGCAAGCAGTATATTTAAAAACAATATTTAAAAGTCCATGTATAATCTGACACATTTGGAGATGTCAGGTAAGGAAGGCGTTATCAGCCACAATCCCTAGCTCTCCAACACCCCTAATGGTTATTTGCTATTTGGGGGCCTCTCACTTCTACCTATCTGACCCCCCTGATGTCAAGGAATAAATAAACAAAGCTGGTGAACAAAGGTGTTCTTTGGGGTGAATGGGCAGATTTAAACCAGTATTTCCCAAACCTGGTGAATTTAAGACAAATGGGCTTCAACTCCCAGAATTCCTCTGCCAGGATGCTGGCTGGAGAATTCTGGGCCTTGAAGTCCAAAATGCCATTTATGCTTCCTTGTAAATGGAGCTTACCATTTTGACTTTGGAAACAGATGTGTAAAGTGGAAGTTGGATTTTCTATTTCCACTTGCCATTTATTGTAGAGAAGTAAAAACACAACACCCTCCCTTCTACCGAAAATCCATTAGCCTTCTAAAAATTCATTGGTGTCCCTTAAAATTCCTGCAGATCTAATGTGTTTACAGTTACATCCCATCCCTCCCCCCACCCCACCCCCAAGCTTGGAGGAGAAGATATGGGTTAGGTATAAGTATGTTCCATTTTATTCTGTGAAATAGCCTTACATTAATTGTACTCTGATTGTATCACACAAACACACCAAGGGGCTCAGCACAGTGTACAGGTCTTCACCTCAGCGAGGTTAGGCTGAGTTATCCAGTGAGATTTGTGGCTGGATGCAGATTTGAAACTGTTCCTCCTTTTAAAAAAAATCAGCTTTCCCAACTTCACAATCTTTATTTATTTTGGAAAACCAGCCCTACCCAGCATTGTTTGATGATTGTATCTCAATGCCTCTGAAAAGCATCACTTGGCTTCAGCTACATGAATCTATCACACTAACTTTGCTAATAGCTTAGTTTTTCCTTCCATTAAAAAAAAGGAGGGATTTCACTTGCTATATTTTTGTGGATTCTGCTACTATTGAAGACCCAGTGAGGCTGGCAAAGATGGCTGCGTGTCGTGACATATTGTGACTTTTTCCCCATTGCCGGCAATGGGGTGGGTGCAATTTTGGCGTGACACATCCGGCCCACAGGCTGTCAGTTTGACACCCCTGTTCTAGGACTAGGTTGCTTCTCTCCTTGGTTAGTTTCCATCCATGGCTTCCTGTCTTGCTTTCAGGTGCTTTGGAAAATAGGTTGACCTCTTCTTTGTGGCAGCCCCTTACATATGATTCCTTCCCTATTCCTCTGTCCTGTGATCCTGCTATTTGGACCAATGAGAGATGAACAAATCTGTGAAATATCCTGTTGGAGAGATCTAACAAAACTGTGGGCAAATATAATTCTAAAGTGCTTAATTGAACACAGGATCAGAGTTTCTTGCATACGAATACCAGGATTTTGAAAATATATGGCTTGCCATTCAGAATGTGTATTTAATTGTGCTAACATATCCTGTTAGGCCTAGTGTGTGAAAAAAATACGTCTGTGAAGGCCAACATTTATAATAGTGATGAATGTCCAATGGAAGGGTGGCACAGTTCCCAGCCCATTTCCATGTGCCGGGTTTTATTTTGTTTGCCTTTTGTGTCAACAGATCTTGTGCATATGTTTTGGGATTTTGCTTACTCTGCTGGGTGAATTCTGTTAAGTACAGTATGTGATAAATCACGGATAAATAAATCATGGGTAATTAACATGCACAAACCATGTGTGTGTAATATTTAGACATAGCGACTGATATATGGGTGAAAGACAAGTGCGTTTTTGGAGATGTTTTGTGAAATGTTTAATCTGTTCTATTTTGGACTCAGAGTGTAGTAAACAGCACGCAACAATTTGTAAGAGAAGTCAGGTTAACAGGCAGGTAGATAATTATTAAAAACCCTAACAGTAACCCAAAGCAATACGGATAGTCTTCAACGTATGGCCACAATTGAGCCCAAAATTTATGTTACTAAGTGAGACATTTGTTAAGTGAGTTTTGCCCCATTTTACGACATTTCTTGCCACAGTTGTTAAGTGAACCACTGAAGTTGTTATGTTAAGTGAGTCTGGCTTCCCCATTGACTTTGCTTGTCAGAAGGCCGCAAAGGGTGGTCACTTGACCCTGGGATACTGCCACCATCATAAATATGAACCGGTTATCAAGCATCTGAATTTTGATCATGTGGCCAGGGGGATGCTACAAGTGTCATGTGTGAAAAACGGTCCTAAGTCATTTTTTTCAGTGCTGTTGTAACTTCAGTCACTAAATGAACTGTTGTAAATTGAGGACTGCCTATATGACTAATCCATTGTGTCTCCTGGCATTTTCTAAAAGTGTCCAATATTCTGTTAAATATTTACATTTCAGTTTTCCTCTTCAATCATCTAGTTACCCAGGAACCGTAGTGTGCAAAGCAAGAAATCTAGAACAGGCATCTCTTAAGATTGCTGTCTCTCCTACTTGTAACTTTCTAGCAAAGAAGCTATCTTCCCAGGTGTCATCCATCTCTTTAAACATCCCTCTGCATTGAAGTGTGTGTGTGTGTGTGTGTGTGTGTAACAAATACACATACATATATACGGTATATATATCTGCCAGAACTTGATTGTTTGTTCATCCATACCTTGGTCTCCGGCTATAAACATAGACATCCCTTTTCTCACTAGCTGATATAATCCCCCTCTTTCTTCACACATATACTGCTCCACACACGCACAGGCAGAGTTATGTGCCTGATTGTGTTATATGCGTGTGTGCTGATTTGGAACAGGGTTTGTGTAGGATGGGTAGTGTGTCACCTTCTGTAACCAAAATAAACCCATTGCAGATGGGAGACATGAGATGAAGTTTCTCAGCTAGCAGCTGGGGTGACGCTACATTGCTGGGAATTATCCACAAGGTATAAGAAAGCAAGAGGGCCACTTTACAGACAGGAACCTATCCCATCCTTGAGTCCCCTAAACAGGGCTGCTATTCAGCTTATGCCTGGATTCTTTGCCATTCTCCCTGGTCCTCTATTCACTATCCAGCCCAAATACCACTTTTCTATCTTATGTACAGATAGGATCACAGGTAATTGTATCCTGAGAAGAAGGGGAGTTATGTCAATGGCACAAATGTGGCCAGAGAAAACATAATTAGAAACTCTAGTACAGGGGTAGGCAACCGTGGCTCTTTTATGACTCATGGACTTCAACTCCCAGAATTCCTGAGCCAGCATGGCTCAGCTTGGAAACCTCTCCCTTTCCCCTCAGCATAGCTGACTCAGGAATTCTGGGAGTTGAAGTCTATGAGTCATAAAAGAGCCACGGTTGCCTACCCCTGCTCTAGTAGGTACGAGTGAATAGTTCTTAAAAATGCATTGCAAGCGGAGAAGATGTTAGACTTTGAAAGTGTAAAATGATAGCCCGAAGAGAATTATAAGTTTGTGAGCGGAAAAAAAAGGGCAGGTTAATATTTGTGGGTAGCCAACAAGGAGGTACTGAGGAAAATGGGGCAGAGAACCTGAATCCCAGAGGTCCACATCTTTGAAGGAGATTGGTGCAGCTGGGGAATTCTGGGAGTTGAAGTCCACCCAACTTCATGTTGCCAAGGTTGAGAATTAAGCGGTACTTACATTTTGGCTGTTTTCATGTGGCACATTGAACCACCAAAATAGCTGGCTAGATCTCAAATTTCCATCTTCTGCAAATCTAGTCCAAAATACCATCCAATCCCAGACAATTGGCCCAATCCAGTAAATCATAATTCAGTTAACCATGCATAAGCTTGTTCCATGACAATAATCCTTCTGCGTCTCAACCTTATACAAAGAGAAGTAAACCGAAAAGATTATATTTCTTAAGGCATTTTTATGTAGCTAAAACTATAAAATATTCATAAGAAAGTGTAGAAATCCTGGTTTTTGAAATTCTTGCTAAGGAGGCTTGAGAGGAGTGGATGAAAATCGGGAGAGTTGAAGGAAGTCTAGAGTCAGTGTTTTATATCTGGAACACAAGTTGTTCCTGTCAGGTATCAGACGCATAATATCTCAAGGGAAACTAAGCATGTGTGATGTTCTTCCTCTCTGAGTATGAAGAATTCACCCAAATGCAGAACTTCCAAAGAAGTGCATCTTATGAATAGAAAGGGGGGGGGGGAAGAGGCATTTGCATATAATTTTCAAATTACCAGGTAGATCTTTGACAGAAATTCTGTATCAAACTGTTAACAAGCACTTTTCCCTCATAATTTCAGAAGCGTAGAAGAGCAAGCAGAGCTGGGGGGCAGAGCTAAGCACGTCATCAGTTTAGAGTCAATAAGTTGTCAAAAATGGTCCAAGTTCAACCCCTCTTGAATTCCGTTGACCCTTATTTGGTGCCAATATAGTATTGAACTTTAGTTGATCAGAATTTTGTGTATAGGCTTGAGCAGTAAAACCTTTTTGAACTGCAACTTAATATATGCTTCTAATTCTTTGTGCCTGACAAGTGTCAGCTGAAAGTTTGGGGAGAGGAAGTTGTGCAAGTTCTCCTTGGTGGCTTCTCCCCACCATTGGAAGGAGGTTAAGTGGAAAGTGTTCCTTTTATTCACTCTTGTCATGGCTTACATTTCTGGGAAAAGGCAAGTGAATGCAATCTGTGAGGTCAAGGAACGAGAGCAGAAGCGTAGAAGGTTGAGCTTGGCAGATGATCCTCTTATTGGACTAAATTTCAGCAGATTGTGCCAAGTTACACCAAACCCTGTTGTTAGTCCTGGTCCACCAACCCTCTGCAAAAATATTTGTATAATAGAGTGTGAAACCTGTCTTCCCACACACTAATCAAATTCTGCTTTCAAATTCTGGTCTTTTATGTCCTCATTAAGGGGTGAAAACCTTGATAAAAGCAGAGAGAAAAAAACTGTACTGTGTCCTCCTCACCATTGTCATCCCTGTGACCATCTGTGTTCTTAGAAAGTTCTTAGGAGGTTTTGTTGTTCAAACTTTCCTAGGAGCTAAACGGCAAGGACAACATATAGTAGTTCACAGTTCAAGCTACATAGGATCCTTTCTGCTGTATTGCACACTGATTCAGGAACATGGCTTATCTTTGGGTTGGTCAATATTAGTTATATAGGAATTGATTATTTTATTGGCTGGGACAAGCATGAATTCAAGATGGTCCTGCAGGGTTTATGTTTAATAAAGGACTGAAATGATTCTATTCTGCACTTGAACATATATTCAGAAAAGCTATAAGAAATCTAGGGTCTTCTCCATGTAGATCATTTTACCACTATTTACAATCCTTTGAGCAATGTGTTTTTTACATAGAGTCCAAGAGTCCTGTCTTTTTAGAGGGGGATTTGTTTTAGAGAGTTGCCTTCGACAAGATGGTGGTATGCAAGTTAGGAAACAGATGATAGATAGATAGATAGATAGATAGATAGATAGATAGATAGATAGATAGATAGATAGATAGATAGATATGGAAAAGTCACATTTTTTCAAAGCCAGTTTGGCAAAATTATTACCACACTGTTGCATATTGAGATAGTTGTTGGGGGACATGTTCTACCACTGGTGAAATGTAATTTTTTTTATACATGTAAGAGATATTCCAGTCAACATCCACCCACTGGATCCAGCAATCATATTTAGTTTTCCCACAATGGCTCTCATCTAAACAACACTTAGAAATGTTTTAAGAAATCAGAAAATGGTGTTCTCAGACTTAGCTGCCTGATGTTATTCAGTACAGCAAGGTTGTCAATCCTATCATCATGACCAGCCAAGGTTGTGAAGGGGCCTCATCCATAAGCAGTTTGTCAAATTTAGAGCCAGCCATCGGCTAAGTAGCAAAGCTTGGTAGATATCAGATTAGGTACTCTTTCAAAAAGAAGAAGAAACCTTGGGTTGGAAAATGACTCCTGTATGACACTTGCAAAATGTCAGAAAATTCATTAGGCTCAATACAAGCAATCATAATTCCCCCGTTAAAATTGTCACTTTAATGTGCAAGAGTAGAAACTAGAATTCCCAGTGCATGAGAACAATAAGAGACCAGAGGCAGAAAAACAGGGTTCCTAAGAAGCTACAAACCACATGGAGCCGTTCTGAGTATTTTCCTGCCAAATGCTGCCGTAGGATTTTTGCACCCTGTATTGATAAATTATAAGGGACGCGATGGCTCAGTGGCTTAGGACACTGAGCTTGTCGATCAAATGGTCGGCAGTTTGGCGGGTCGAATCCCGAGTGCCGCGTAACAGAGTGAGCGCCTGTTACTCGTCCCAGCTTCTGCCAACCTAGCAGTTCGAAAGCACGTAAAAATGCAAGTAGAAAAATAGGGACCACTCCGGTGGGAAGGTAACAGCGTTCCGTGCGCCTTTGGCGTCTAGTCATGCCAGCCACATGACCACAGAGACGTCCTCGGACAAGTGCTGGCTCTTCGGCTTTGAAATGGAGATGAGCACCGGCCCCTAGAGTCGGAAACTACTAGCACGCATGTGCGGGGGAACCTTTACCTTTACCTATTGATAAATACAAGCCCTGGGAGACTAGAAGTTATGGGACTTGTAATCCTGGTTCCCTGAGGCTTCCCTTCTTTGGGGAATCCTGCTCCAGCACATATTACAGGAGGAAACCTCACCCCTGCCCTGGGTTTCTTTGTCAAATATTTAACATTTCCAAGTCAGAAAAATGCAAAGAGGAGAGACCCCCCCCCTTAGGAAATCTTTCAGAAATTATGTACAATATCAGGTTCCTTGGAGCCTGGAGAAAGTTTTAATGGATTTGGTGGCCCCGCTCGCTCAAATTATCCAAGACAATATAAAGATCTCTTGAGAATCAACACATTTGATTCAAAAACAGGCAACAAATATCCTGTTAAAAAATCACAAGGGGTTTTGTCTGAATTTGTCTGACGTGCTTGAGCAGGAGGTTGGACTAGAAGACCTCCAGGGTCCTTCCAACTCTGTTATTCTGTTTGTTGTCAGTTTTGTTTGGTTTTAGTACTCCCCTGGAGTTTTGGACTGACTGGGGTTTATTTCTCTTCCAGGTCCTTGCGCTGCATTTGGCCAGACGCTCTCTCTCTCCCCTAGGATGAGTAACTGCAGCAGTCGCGCCTTGACCCTGCTGTCTAGTGTTTTTGGAGCGTGTGGGCTGCTCCTGGTGGGCATTGCTGTCAGTACTGACTATTGGCTGTTCATGGAGGAAGGGATTGTATTTCCGCAAAACCAGACCACGGAAATAGTCATGGCACTCCATGCTGGCCTCTGGAGGGTTTGCTTCTTTGCAGGTAAGGGTCTAAGGTCTCCCCTCCAATGCTGCCTTCATTTATTAATCTTAGGACCATATTATTAGGATCGTAAGATGGTTAAAGCCCTGGAGACTAAAAGACATGAAGAACGGTTGCAGGACTTGGGAATGACCAGTCTAGAGAAAAGAAGGACTGGGGGCGACATAATAGCAGTATTCCAGTTTTGAGAGGCTGCCACAAGGAGGAGGAGGTCAGTTTATTTTTTCAAAGCACCAGAAAGCAAGACAAGAAACAATGGATGGAAACTAATCAAGGAGAGAAGCAAGCTGGAATTAAGGAGAAACTTCCTAACAGTGAGGACAATTAACCTGTGGAACAGCTTCCCTTCAGACGTTGTGGGTGCTTCATCACTCAAGGTTTTTAAGAAGAGACTGGACAGCCACGTCTGAAATGGTTAGAGGGACTCCTCCTTGATCAGAGGAGCCTTTATTTCCTTTATTTCCAAGGTCCCTTCCAGCTCTATATTTCCAAGGTCCCTTCCAGCTCTATTCTGATCCTCTGATCTTAGGAGCAACTTTAGTATCTTCATCTTAGGACCTCAGGACTAAACCCAGACTCAAGCTTCCTCATTTCCTAAATTCCCATATATTCTTCAGGTCATATCAGATGCAAGCAACCAGAACCACTCATGAATAACAAAAATCAGTAACTTTATTGTCTACCACCAGTGCTTTTTTTGTAAAAGAAAAAAGTGCCAGAACTCACACATGTCATACAATCCGCCTTGCCTACCCTACAAGGTTCCATCCAAAAAAGGTGCCGGAACTCCGTTCTGAGCGTTCTATGACAAAAAAAGCCCTGCCTACCACCTATGTTACAAGAATCTCACCAGACTGCTTACCTTGGGAACAACCGGATAAGGCTTCAAGGATCTTGAGGGAGGTCTAGCTTGTGCTGCTTGCAGCTTCAGAAAGACTCCAAGCTAAGCTCCTTCCAGCCTAGACCTAGCTGATAATTTTGCAACAGGACAACTTTTGATAGCCCGAGCAGCAAAATAATGCCTTGGACAAAACTGATATTTGGGTAAATTCTAGGCCAGTGATGGCGAACCTTTTAGAGACCGAGTGCCCAAACTGCAACCCAAAACCCACTTTTGCATCATCGGGTGCTGGATGGGTGTGGCCCTTTGGGTGGGTGTGGCCCATTGGGTGGGTGTGGCTGCAGACTGGGTGGGACTAAAAAGTTAAATCAATCAATTCCAACTTTGCGAGAACTTCCCCCCCCCCCACAAGAAGTTGAAATTGATTGATTGAACCTTTTTTTTTTGCACATGGCGGCAGAGGCCTAAAACAAAAAGGTTTTATGAAACCCAGCTGAAGGCCTAGGACTGGGGTGACGGCATGCGTGCCCACAGAGAGGGCTCTGTGTGCCACCTTTGGCACCCGTGCCAAAGGTTCGCCACCACAGTTCTAGGCAATTTAATTCTGGTTGGCTAGATGCAACGTTGAAATCACTGGGCAATGTGGAAAACCATGAAATAGATTTCTTCCCAGAAGGTCTGGAGTGGTCTGCAGCTCAGCTCTTGACAAGGATCTTCAGAGAGCTGTCAATTCACCTAGATTTGCCTAAAAAGTTGGCTCTGAATTCCAAGCTATGCTAATGAGGTTGGGAAGAGTTGACCTTAGGAGTATGTTATCTCCAAGCAGTGCTTTTTTTGTAAGAAAAAATGGTGCCGGAACTCACACACATCATACAACCCACCTTGCCTACCCTACAAGGTTCCATCCAAAAAAGGTGCCAGAACTCCGTTCTGGGCGTTCTATGACAAAAAAAGCCCTATCTCCAAGTAAGGAGAATTTGTTAAGGGTCTTGGAATGAGAAGGCCTACCTGTCTTCTTTTCAATGAATAATGCTAGAAAGATTGCAAATACTGCCTTTACTGATACTGCATTTGTTTAAATTAGGCAATTCAACTATCCAGCCAGGCACATTTAGCTATCTTGTCTAAATGCAACGATATCGCCCTTTATTCCTGCCTCTTAAGTCAAGGATTGTTACCCCTTTTGTGCCATAGATCCTTTTGACAGTCTGGTGAAAGCTGCAAACCCCTCTCCAAAAAATACATTTTAAATTGGTGTCTCTCGATCTCAGCAGCTCTAAGATGTGTGATTTCCCAGAATTCCCCAGCCAACCGGCTAAAGAATTCCGAGAGATGAAGGCCACACCTCTTAACATTGCGGAGATTGAGAAACACCGGTTTAGATACATCAAATAACATGCATAGATCGAGGTAGTCCTCCACTTACAACCATTTGCTTAGTGACCATTCAGAGTTACCATGGCACTGAAAAAAAAGTGACTTTTGAACCAGTTTTCACAGTTATGACCTTTGCAGCCCATGGTCACATGATCAAAATTTGGCCGTTATGACAGCTGCACAGTCCCATGGTCACGTCATCACCGTTTGTAACCTTCCCAACCAGTTTCCAACAAGCAGTCAACCTAATGGCTGCATGATTCTCTTAACAATTGCGGTGATTTGGTTAACAAATATGACAAAAAGTTCTTAAAATGGGGCAAAACTCACTTAACGACTGCCTTGATCAATTTTGGGCTCAGTTGTGGTCGTAAATCGAGGACTACCTATACTAGGAACTCTCTGACCCATTGGATCATCCTTTCAGAAGTATTTCCTTACCAGATTCTTCAGAGTTTTTAACAGTGACAGGATTTCTAATGTTCTGCCTTTATTGGAAGTGAAGTCAGAGACGTCTCTGTCTTGAAAGTAGCCCAGGTTGAACTCCATAGGACAATCAAACTGTCAACCTCTAGGTTGAATATCCAAATAAACTGGACACCAACATCAGCACAGAAAATGTTTCGTGACAATTTGTATTACGCCATAAACTGTTTTGTGATGATTTTTGTGTCATAAAAATGTGTTAATCAAATTTGCCAAATTTCATTTGAATGAGAGTCCTGGGTCCCAGGTTTTGGATACATTCTGTAAGTTTAGCCCATTTGAAATCTCTCAGTTCAAAAATGGTTGCCCTACGATGCACTGTTTTGCCCAGTTAAAAGTTACAAGAATGAGAGCTTTAGTATGTGTTTGTGGACATGCACATTACTGGTAATGATGATATACTTATTCCAGTATCTGAGGGGCTGCCACAAGGCAGGTCACGTTATTCACCAAAGCACCAGAGGGAAGGACAAGAAACAATGGTTGGTAACTGATCAAGGAGAGAAGCAACCTGGAATTAAGGAGAAACTTCCTGACAGTGAGGACAATAACCAGTGGAACAGCTTGCCTTCAGAAATTGTGGGCGCTCCATCACTGGAGATTTTAAAGAAGAGGCTAGACAATCACCTGTCCTAGATGGTGTATGATCTCCTGCTTGTACAGGTGGCTGGACTAGAAGACCTCCAGGGTCCCTTCCAGATTCTATTCTAGTCTAGTCTAGTCTAGTCTAGTCTAGTCTAGTCTAGTCTAGTCTAGTCTAGTCTAGTCTAGTCTAGTCTAGTCTTTCTTTGCTAGATCTAAGGTAGGGTGTATGGAGTAGTGCAGACATATCAAACTCGCAATGTCACGTGACGTTGTGCAATGTATTGGGATGGTTTTGCCATTGCCGGCAATGGGATGGGCATGGCTTCCGCATGAAGCGTCCGGCCCACGGGGCGGCAGTTTGACACCCATAGAGTAGTAGTGCAATAAAGAGGCACACATCTTTATTTGTTTTCTTGTTAGATTGTTATCCTGGATCTCAAAGTCCTGCACCCCTTAGTTCCTCCTCTGTTTTTGCTCCACAACAATATTCCTATGAGGTGGTGGGGCCACTGAGGAAGAGTGAGTGGCCCAATGTCACCCACTGAACTTCCATGGTGGGAAGTAGAACTTGAATCTGAGTCTCCAGCGTTGATCTACTAGATCTCATGAACAAAGCAGTGCATATGCATACCTGATGCTCTTTGGAACGTGGGACTTTGGCTGCTTGTTCCTTGACTCAGGGGCCCTTCCTAGTGGCCTTACCTGTGGCATGCTGGTAGAAGGGGAGGGTTAACCGGCTGAACCAGCTGCCAGGAAGCTATTGAAGTGATGTAGGAGAAGAAGTGGAGGAGTTAAAGGAGGGATCAGCCTAGAAACCCTACATAGCCATAAGTGAACTAAACCCAACTTCCCTTGAATTCTGTTGACCCCCATCTAACCTCAAACAGGTATTAACCCATTAGTTAAGAAGATTCTTGTGCAAAGGCATGATTAGCAATAAATCAGTTCAACTGGACCTTCACGTGGGGATCTGTGAGGATCTCATCTTTCGTGGCACTTACTAAAAAGGATCCCCACTTGTCTCTTCCAGCTCTCCTATCCCTAGAGGTGCACATATTGGGGCCACTGGTTAATTTTTATCCTGAGATGAAAGAGTAAAATTAAATGGTTGCATCTCTTCCAGGATGGCTCTTGGGGCCTCCAGAACATATCAAAAAACTGACTGCCTTCTTTCTAGTCTAGCTTAGGGCTTTGGAAATGGTCAGAGGCGTCCTGCTCGCTACTAGCTTTGAGCTGACTTGTCTTACAGAAGTGGCTTGTTTGAAAGGAAATGTACTGTATATGACTACATAGTAACTTGGCCTTGCTGATTTGGGACTTCCTTCCACAAAGGCACCACTGCTTCCCTCAAGGTCCTATACCACTGTTTCTGAACCTCAGCAACTGTCAGCAATATGGACTTCAATTCCCAGAATTCTCCCGGGAATCCCAAACTCTGCTGGCTGGGGAATTCTGGGAGCTGAAGTCCACACCTTTTACGCTTGCTGAGGTTCAGAAACACTGTCCAATACGGGCCACTTTTGCTATCTGAATTTTTATGCATTGTCTCTTTTTTCTAGGTCAGAAAAAAGGCAGCTGTGTGGCTTCTGAATACTTCCTGGAGCCGAGGCCTGACCCCGATCCTGAGGGGCCCCTTGTTACGGAGAACACGGAAAATATCCTCAGTAAGTAGATAAGACATCTAGACATGATACGATTGCCAGCATTAACAATGGATAAATTAATGTTAGGCGCATGTTGGAGGGGTGAGCCAAATAAGCACAGCAGCTGAAGGAAAGAGTTAATGCTCTACATCAGGGCTTTTCAACCTTTTCACCCATTGTACCACTTTTAGGATAGGGCAACATCCGAGTACCACCAGTCGCCTAGCAAGGGGTCAGAAACTTGATGACCAAAAAAAAGGGGAAAAGTGATGAAGTACAGGTAGTCCTCGACTTACAATAGTTCGAAGTTACAATGGCACTGAAAAAAGTGCCCCCCCCACAAGCCACAGCCAAGCAAGACACCTGCCTGCCCGCCCGGCGGCGCTCTTCCTCCTGTCCGAGGTTTTCATTGTTGTGAGCATTTCTGTTGAGGATTGGCAGCGGGGATGGGGAGGTGTTTCATTTTTATTCCCCCCCCCCCGTCTACTGAGTGGTTGCAGTAGGTTTTGGTCACTTCCCACGACCCTGGGACACTGTGACCGTCATAAATATGAATCAGTTGCCAAGCATCTGAATGTAAATCACAAGACCCTGGGGATGCTGCAACATTCCAGCTGATCGGCGCTGCTTCTGGACTCAGCAGTAGCGCCAGGATTAGCACCGAGCTCCAGCTGGAGCCTGGCACTGATCCTGTTGCTTCCCCTGAGCCCTGACAGCCCTGAAGAAGCACCAATCAGCTGGAAAGTGGTGCTGATCCTGGCGCTTCTGCTGAGCCGTGACAGTTCTGCAGCTCCAGCTATCTCACTCAGGCTTGTTCGGTGCTGCCATCGGTTCAGCTCATTCCTCTCCCCCGCTAGGATGGTCACGTACCACCTGCCAGGTGCCAATGTACCACAGGTGGTACCCGTACCATTGGTTGAAAAGCCCTGCTCTACAAACAGTATGTCTCTCTGCACCCATATACAGCCCCAGCTTCCTAACTTATATCTCAGCCCACCTTTAACTTTTAAAGCCATTCACACAATTGCAAGCCCACTGCCTGAAAGGTCTTGCACATAAAACACAGGTTCTTTCCATTTAAAGGACAAAAATCTCAGCCTGCAATGCATTGCTTGCCATTATTTATTTTATCCACATCAGATGCACATCTCCACCATTTCCAAGATTTTAACAACAACAACAACCACAAAAGGCATTGCGCTAACCCTTTGCTGCCACATGCTCAGCAAAGTTAAGGTTGCAAGCTTGCCTCTTCCAGCGTTATGGTGATGACACGTATTTTGAGTTCACTTACAAATGTTTATGAGTCAGCCTCAATACGGAGTTGTTAATTTTCACAGATGAGAAAAAGTACCTGCGCACTTTGCAGTTGAGGAAATGGACACTAAAGATACTAAGAGAGGCACATGGACGGGGAGAGAGAGAGAAACAGACCACCAACTTTCCTGCCCTGCCTGATTCTTCCCTGTCTGTCCAACAGCAGCAGAAACAGTTCAGGGCAACTGACAAAGAGTGACGGGAAGGGCATCTCCACCCCACCCCCCCAACCCGAAATCTACTGGATTTCCAGACACCGCTTCTGAGTTAAATCCCGGTTTGCCCATAGTTTGTCCGTAGCATTTGAGAGAAATCTGCCATGTGCAGAAGGGGCAATGATCGAGGACTTGGGCTCTGAGCCCCCTTATGGCTGGGGTGCACATCAGAGACTACAGCAGTTACCTTAGTCTGTTTGTATTGGTGAAGGGGCTGGGCTGCAAATCAGCTGAGTTCTAGTTCCCCCTTAGGAATCAAAGTTGGCTGGGTGACTGGACTAATCCCCAGGAGTCTATGCGTTCTAGTCCCACCTTAGGCACGAAAGCCAGCTGGGTGACTTTGGGCCAATCACCAGCAACCTATGCGTTCTAGTCCCACCTTAGGCACGAAAGCCAGCTGGGTGACTTTGGGCCAATCACCAGCAACCTATGCGTTCTAGTCCCACCTTAGGCACGAAAGCCAGCTGGGTGACTTTGGGCCAATCACCAGCAACCTATGCGTTCTAGTCCCACCTTAGGCACGAAAGCCAGCTGGGTGACTTTGGGCCAATCACCAGCAACCTATGCGTTCTAGTCCCACCTTAGTTACGAAAGCCAGCTGGGTGACTTTGGGCCAATCACCAGCAACCTATGCGTTCTAGTCCCACCTTAGTTACGAAAGCCAGCTGGGTGACTTTGGGCCAATCACCAGCAACCTATGCATTCTAGTCCCACCTTAGGCACGAAAGCCAGCTGGGTGACTTTGGGCCAATCACCAGCAACCTATGCGTTCTAGTCCCACCTTAGTTACGAAAGCCAGCTGGGTGACTTTGGGCCAATCACCAGCAACCTATGCGTTCTAGTCCCACCTTAGTTACAAAAGCCAGCTGGGTGACTTTGGGCCAATCACCAGCAACCTATGCATTCTAGTCCCACCTTAGGCACGAAAGCCAGCTGGGTGACTTTGGGCCAATCACCAGCAACCTATGCGTTCTAGTCCCAACTTAGGCACGAAAGCCAGCTGGATGACTTTGGGCCAATCACCAGCAACCTATGTGTTCTAGTCCCACCTTAGACATGAAAGCCAGCTGGATGACTTTGGGCCAATCACCAGCAACCTATGTGTTCTAGTCCCACCTTAGACATGAAAGCCAGCTGGGTGACTTTGGGCCAATCACCAGCAACCTATGTGTTCTAGTCCCACCTTAGACATGAAAGCCAGCTGGGTGACTTTGGGCCAATCACCAGCAACCTATGTGTTCTAGTCCCACCTTAGACATGAAAGCCAGCTGGGTGACTTTGGGCCAATCACCAGCAACCTATGTGTTCTAGTCCAACCTTAGACATGAAAGCCAGCTGGATGACTTTGGGCCAATCACCAGCAACCTATGCGTTCTAGTCCCACCTTAGACATGAAAGCCAGCTGGGTGACTTTGGGCCAATCACCAGCAACCTATGCGTTCTAGTCCCACCTTAGACATGAAAGCCAGCTGGGTGACTTTGGGCCAATCACCAGCAACCTATGCGTTCTAGTCCCACCTTAGACATGAAAGCCAGCTGGGTGACTTTGGGCCAATCACCAGCAACCTATGTGTTCTAGTCCCACCTTAGACATGAAAGCCAGCTGGGTGACTTTGGGCCAATCACCAGCAACCTATGTGTTCTAGTCCCACCTTAGACATGAAAGCCAGCTGGGTGACTTTGGGCCAATCACCAGCAACCTATGCGTTCTAGTCCAACCTTAGACATGAAAGCCAGCTGGATGACTTTGGGCCAATCACCAGCAACCTATGCGTTCTAGTCCCACCTTAGACATGAAAGCGAGCTGGGTGACTTTGGGCCAATCACCAGCAACCTATGCGTTCTAGTCCCACCTTAGACATGAAAGCCAGCTGGGTGACTTTGGGCCAATCACCAGCAACCTATGCGTTCTAGTCCCACCTTAGACATGAAAGCCAGCTGGGTGACTTTGGGCCAATCACCAGCAACCTATGCGTTCTAGTCCCACCTTAGACATGAAAGCCAGCTGGGTGACTTTGGGCCAATCACCAGCAACCTATGCGTTCTAGTCCCACCTTAGACATGAAAGCCAGCTGGGTGACTTTGGGCCAATCACCAGCAACCTATGCGTTCTAGTCCCACCTTAGACATGAAAGCCAGCTGGGTGACTTTGGGCCAATCACCAGCAACCTATGCGTTCTAGTCCCACCTTAGTTACGAAAGCCAGCTGGGTGACTTTGGGCCAATCACCAGCAACCTATGCATTCTAGTCCCACCTTAGGCACGAAAGCCAGCTGGGTGACTTTGGGCCAATCACCAGCAACCTATGCGTTCTAGTCCCACCTTAGTTACGAAAGCCAGCTGGGTGACTTTGGGCGAATCACCAGCAACCTATGCATTCTAGTCCCACCTTAGGCACGAAAGCCAGCTGGGTGACTTTGGGCCAATCACCAGCAACCTATGCGTTCTAGTCCCACCTTAGGCACGAAAGCCAGCTGGATGACTTTGGGCCAATCACCAGCAACCTATGTGTTCTAGTCCCACCTTAGGCACGAAAGCCAGCTGGATGACTTTGGGCTAATCACCAGCAACCTATGCATTCTAGTCCCACCTTAGGCATGAAAGCCAGCTGGGTGACTTTGGGCCAATCACCAGCAACCTATGCGTTCTAGTCCCACCTTAGTTACGAAAGCCAGCTGGGTGACTTTGGGCCAATCACCAGCAACCTATGCATTCTAGTCCCACCTTAGGCACGAAAGCCAGCTGGGTGACTTTGGGCCAATCACCAGCAACCTATGCGTTCTAGTCCCACCTTAGACATGAAAGCCAGCTGGGTGACTTTGGGCCAATCACCAGCAACCTATGCGTTCTAGTCCCACCTTAGACATGAAAGCCAGCTGGGTGACTTTGGGCCAATCACCAGCAACCTATGTGTTCTAGTCCCACCTTAGACATGAAAGCCAGCTGGGTGACTTTGGGCCAATCACCAGCAACCTATGTGTTCTAGTCCCACCTTAGACATGAAAGCCAGCTGGGTGACTTTGGGCCAATCACCAGCAACCTATGTGTTCTAGTCCAACCTTAGACATGAAAGCCAGCTGGATGACTTTGGGCCAATCACCAGCAACCTATGCGTTCTAGTCCCACCTTAGACATGAAAGCGAGCTGGGTGACTTTGGGCCAATCACCAGCAACCTATGCGTTCTAGTCCCACCTTAGACATGAAAGCGAGCTGGGTGACTTTGGGCCAATCACCAGCAACCTATGCGTTCTAGTCCCACCTTAGACATGAAAGCCAGCTGGGTGACTTTGGGCCAATCACCAGCAACCTATGCGTTCTAGTCCCACCTTAGACATGAAAGCCAGCTGGGTGACTTTGGGCCAATCACCAGCAACCTATGCGTTCTAGTCCCACCTTAGACATGAAAGCCAGCTGGGTGACTTTGGGCCAATCACCAGCAACCTATGCGTTCTAGTCCCACCTTAGACATGAAAGCCAGCTGGGTGACTTTGGGCCAATCACCAGCAACCTATGCGTTCTAGTCCCACCTTAGACATGAAAGCCAGCTGGGTGACTTTGGGCCAATCACCAGCAACCTATGTGTTCTAGTCCCACCTTAGACATGAAAGCCAGCTGGGTGACTTTGGGCCAATCACCAGCAACCTATGCGTTCTAGTCCCACCTTAGGCACGAAAGCCAGTTGGGTGACTTTGGACCAGTCCCCCTTTCTCAGCCCCCCCTCCAAAGGAGTGTTATGTATGCCACTGTGAGTTGAATAAGAATAGAAATCAAACCAATCAATCCATAAAAAATGGAGCCAGGTTTCTGTGCTGAGCATCGTGTTGGTAAATAAACCAAACTCTGCCACCTCTCAGTTGTTGAGCTGAGACATCTACCCAACCCAGATTCAGATGGTGCCTTGATCTGAGTAATGCAGGACACCACTTGGCTGTGACCAAGTGTGCCCCATCCCTCTGTCCTAGTGGATCTAGTCCCTCTGCTCTCTTGTGGCTCCCCCCACTCTTACTGCGGCTGTCCCAACCCTCTGGGATGGCTTGAGAGCTGTGGGGCATTGCAAAGGGTGTGTGTGTGTGTATGTGTGTGTGATGTAAATCAGAGCTCGTGTGAGTGATGGTGTGAGCACAGCAAGCATTGCAGCATCAGGACGAGGCTAGCTGAGCCGCAGTGAGCCGAACAAGCCCAATTTGCTATGAAGTCACTGTCAGATTTGGATTTCTGCAGGGGAGGGTGGCGTTCTTCCTTGACACTTCCACTTTTCCAGCACCCCCTCTGCAAGTGCCCGCCTTTTTGAGTCACCCCTGTTTATAGTATATTTAGAATGCTGGTAGATTACAGAAATGGCTTGGAGGGTCAGGCAAAGCTGCAAGTGTCAGGCTGACGTTTTATACTTTGTTAACTACAGCTACAGTAAGGGGTGGTGTGATGGCTCAGCAGCTAAAGACAAGCTGAGCTTGCCGGGGTTTGAGACTCCACACATTGGACTGAGCTCCCGTTACTTGGCCCAGCTCCTGCCCACCCAGCAGTTTGAAAGCATGCAAATGGGAGTGGATTAATAGGAACCACTTCGGAGGGAAGGTAACAGTGTTCCATGCACCTTTGGCGTGTAGCCATGCTGGTTCACATGACCATGGAAATTGTCTTCGGACAACGCCGGCTCCCTCAGCTAAGAAACAGAGAGTCAGACATGAATGACAGGGAAACCTTTACCTTTAAATGCAGCTAGTCCTCAATTTACAACCACTTGTTGGGTGGCCATTTGAAATTACAACAGTACTGGAAAAATTTACTTACAACCAGTCCTCGCACTTATGCCTATTGCAACGTCTCCATGGTCACATGATCAAAATTCAAATGTTTGGCAACCACCACATATCTACCATGGTTGCGAGATCCTGGGGTCATGTGACTGCCATTTGCAGCCTTCCCAGCCAGCTTCCAGCAAGCAAAGTCAACGAGGAAAGCTACATTTGTTTCATGATTACATGATTCACTTAACAACTGCAATGATTCGCTTAACAACCGTGGCAAAATGATCCGTAAAATTGGGTGCAACTTACTTGCTAACGGCCTAGCTTAACAACAAAAATTCTGGTCTCAATCGTCGTAAGTCAAGGAGTACCTGTATAGTTGCAGACCATCAAAAATGACCTGGTTAGGTTGACTGGAAGGAGTCCACGGGCTCCAAATCTGAGACATCTGCTTGACGTCACAGCCATGTGTAAATGTGCGGAGCATTTCTGCCTAAGGTCTTGAGGTCTGGCATCTTTAAATCTCGTCTCAGCTATCAGTGCACTAGGTGAC